>NW_024429267.1:36232686-36660186 GCF_017639785.1 Mesocricetus auratus | reverse complement strand
AGGGAAGGCACGCTGGCAGGAGTACGAGGAAGCTGGCCTCCTTACACTTGCAGTCAGGAAGTAGAGAGTGGACAGGAAGTAAGGATGGGCCATAGATCTCAAGATGCCCTCTGGCCCAATGACCCTCAGTGCAGTCCCCACTGTCTGTCCAAAAGTAATCACTTTACCCCAGTCACTATCACTTTCAGGGAAAGAGTGAGGTATTCATGTTGTGATTTGTTTTCAAACGGTAAGAAACGGAAGCCCGTGGCTCGACTTATCCTATTCCCAGTGGGGACAGGAATGTATGGGTGGCCCTGGTGCATAGTATATGTCCTGGCTTTGAAAAGGGCCTGCTAGTGTTACTTATTCAACTGAAGGCACATCTTCTTTGAAAAAGAATTATCAGCTGCTTTCATTCCTTCAGACCCTACATAAACTATTCACTCTGCTACTTATCGCATGTAAGGAACATGTTTTTTGAGGGTGTTCCATTTGAAGAACAGAGTTTTTTAAGTTCTGTTGCTTGCTCTCTGTCGTTGAGAATTGCATGCCCATTAGAGGAATGTGTACAGTGCTTCTACTCCTCTCTGTGGGCAAAGCTGTTGGGTGAAAGGGGTCCCGTGGTTCAACGGTGGACTCCATTGCTGGAAGACTTTTCAGAAATTTAACATGCTCTAAACAATTTCTGAGTCTCATCCCCCCATGCTTTGCAGAGCCTTGGGGATTTACTATTCTCTTAAAGACTTCTTGCAGAACCCAGGATCAAAACTAGCAGATATTAAATCGTTTTGTGTTCAGGACACTTCTGCAGCTGGTCCTCAAACAGCTACCATTACCTCGTTCTGCAGGGTTTCCTTGAGACAAACAGGATCATTTGAGGCTACACTGAGCAAGAGTAAGACCGAGGGGAAAAGTGGTTGGAGAACAAGATTCTTGAGAAAGTTCTGGGGAAAGTGAGGCCAAGGGAACACCATAGTCCTTTCCCTTGGTCCTGGTCTGCACAGGATAAGGAGCCTGGTTCTCCTTAGGAGGCTTCCCCACATCCAAGGCACATCCTGTTTTCACTAAAAGGCCTCCCCTGGAAGCCTGCCATAGCCATCATGAAGCTCCGGCCAGGTACTTTCCTGGCTTTCTTGTCCCAGGCACATGACGTGGTTGCTGGGAAGCACACCATACCAGGAACCCTCACAGGCTGCCTGGTCAGAGTGTGTGAGTTAGGCTGGCCCTGGGCCACATGGCTGGATGTCAGCCTTTATACCTGTCCTCAATTCCAGGATGCCAGGCATTGTAAGAGTGGACTATTCAAATTATGCTATGCAAGTTACCAGAATGTTCTGCCCCCTCAGGAGAAACTTACTTTCTATAGAATGTGTCTACCTTGGTGGCACTCCAGGCTTTTTGTGGAGGGATAAAGAAAGGGCTGGAGAGATGGCTCTAAAGCTAAGACCACTGGCTGCTCTTCCAGAGGATCCAGGTTCCCAGCACCCACATGGCAGCTCACAACTGTCTATAATTCCAGTTCCAGAGGATCCTACACTCTCACACAGACATACATGCAGGCGAAACACTGATGCACATGAAACAAAAGTAAATAAATTAAAAAAAAGAAGATGGGTTTGACCTGTGGGACTCAATGCATAAATAAGCCCCATGGATCTGTCTTTCCAGGCACACCCTTCTGTGTGTCCAGCAGGAAATGTTTGGCTTGGAGTATCAGGCTTAACATTTTGATAGCACCGAGAAGCTTTGGAGGTACTGACCTGTCACTGTGGTGTCTCTGCTCATCTGTGGCTCCTAAGGGAGTAACTGAACACAAACACCAAAGCCGGAAGGGACAGGGTTCTCCCCAAGGCCAGACCCCACGCCAAGCACGTAGCTGCTCATCTGTCACAGGGACCCAGCATCTTCTCCTCTTACGGAAGAGAGGAAACCAGGGCACAAAGGGAAAGTGGTACGCCTGTGGTCATTGAGCCAAGCAGTGGAGTGGCAGAACTTGAACTCAGGCTTCTTAGCACATAAGCCTGGAGCATCCAGTGGGGATGGTGGGTGAGAAGGTGTGAATGGGCAGGTGCTTCATAACTCACTTCGCAGTACCGGGCTGAAGGGATGGGAGCTAGGAGCGGCTGACCCTGCAGACCTGCCGAGGCTCCCCTGCAGCTCCGTTCAGTCTGCTAGGCCAGGGTGCAAACCAGAAGGCAGACGGATCTTTATATGGATTGTTAGTAGAAGGGATGTGCATCTCCCCAAAGGGATGTCTCCCGCAGGAGATGTGCATGAATCAGCAGTGTTGAATAGAAGACGTTTCTAATACCTCTAGCAAACGAAACAGACAAAAAGAAACAAATCAAATGAAACCAAGAGCATGGCAAGCCTGGCAGGCAGTGCCCCCCTCTGCCTGCAGGTAAAATGGACAGCTAGAAATAAAGAATAGAAAGGGTGAGCCAGGTGGTGGTAGCACACACTTTTAATCCCAGAACTCAGGAGGCAGAGGCAGGCGGATCTCTGTGAGTTCGAGGCCAGCCTGATCTACAAAGCTACATAGAGAAACCCTGTCTCAGAAAAAAAAAAATGGAAAGGGTTTCCCAAGGTCGAGAGATATTTTGTGTCTTCATTTAATAACAGGTTCCAAGATAGGTGGGGGTTGTGGGGCTCCTTTACTTGCTCCAGTTTAAACTCGGGCAGATGACTTGAGTGGGCTCTGTCAGGAACAGGAGGGTCCCCACACTGCTCTCCAAAACTGGCAGAGAACTCTGCATGTATACCAGGCTTCCCCTGCGGCCATCACTTCTTCTTGAACACTTGTCGGCACACCTGGTCATCACAGGTCAGCTCCTGCAAGTCAGGAAGTGGGTCAGTGACTGGCCAGCCCAGTTTTCCTTCTGCCTACCTGGCCCTCTTAGTGTCAGCTGGGTGGGGCTGGAGTAAAAGGGTGTTTAGTTGTTCTGGGCAAACTGTCCCTCACAGACCCAATCTGCTGCCATGCCCTGCAGGTAGCAGTAATTTGATTTCGACACTCAAATTGAGCTTGAACAACTATAAAAATGAAAAATGCAAAGAAATGACCCTCTTGGGCAGGATTTCCTACTCCCATGATTAAAGCAACATTGCCTAATTTACCGAAAGGTAGTGAAGCCAAGAGAAAGGGAAGGGTAGCATTAGGTTAGGGTAGGAGCTTCAGAAGGGCTCCCCCTGGTCTGCCTGCACAGCTGACAAGGTCCCGCTTTTCACTGAGGTAGAGAGAACCTCAGGCCTTATCTGCATCTCACTGAACCCCGAGGGAAGACGGTGAGTGAGTATGAGGAAGGCCTCCATGCTCACCGGAGGTGACCATGAATCTGTTTTCTTAGACACAGGTACTATTGGGGATGGCCCTACAATTAAAAAAATCTATCATGCAAGCCACAGCAAGTAGGCAGAGAAGCCAGTGGGGGGCACTGGGAATGCCTCCAATGTATCATCAGCTGACATGACCTGGAATTAAAGATCTCAAGTGAAGTTAGCTCAGGTCTGAAGAGCATCTTGGTGACATTCATATTGACCTTAGAGCTGGGAAACCTGCCTGACTCCATAGGAGAATGGATGAATGAATGAATGATGATGTGCTTGCTTGAATGAGCCATTCATTTACCAAATGAGTAGCTGGATGTTTGGAAGAACGAACCTTTTCTCACTATTCTGATGTGGGGCCCATAAATTGCTGTGAAGATTGAAGAAAGAAAAATAAAGCTGTCTAGGCAGTGGCAGTTTATTGAAGGATGCCAGCCATTGTCCCTACTGTTCTGTTCTGGTAACAAATCAACCTCATAGAAGTTTGGGATCAGGTCCAAGGCTGTAGGGTGAGAGGCCAATGCCCCCACCACACCCTCCACACCCCTCATGCTATCACCCCCCCCCCCCAGTAACTGACATGATGCCTGGTCTTGTCCTCCTCCGGGCAGCTTAATTCCACAGCTCACCTTTCTCCCCAGCCACCCCTTAGCAGATTCTCTGCATTTCTCCTTGGATCTCGGTTTCCTAACTCAGCATTTTAAACTTCCTTTTTAATTGCAGCCGTTCACAGAAACAGCCATATAGATTTCCTCCAGGAGTCCCCTGGGCCAGATGGGAATGGCTTTCTGACTATATGACCAAACGCATTTGGCTGGAGCTCAGGGCCATTTTTCTTGTTGAAGCTCCTGGCCAGGTGAGCTGCAGAAGGTGGTGTCCAGACCCCAGGGCTTACCAGGTACAACTTGTCTCCCTCCACCCACTGCTTCCAGCCGCGGTTCTCCTTCTCTCCTTTCTGCACACACACGAGAGTGTTCCCTTCCCAGGTGACCAGCGTCTGCAACGACAGATTGTCAGGCAAATCACACAAATAGCCTTGGGAGGCTGTGCAAGCATGTGTCCACAGCTGCAATTTCTGCAAGCTCTGCCAGGCTCCTGCATGCCCATGGGACACAGTCCTGCCTCAGCGATCCCAGGGACCTTCTAGTCTCCATTCCACAGACACCCTCCATTCCAGCCAAGCTGGTTTCTCTGGGCTGCCTGCATTCTCTTTTAAGGAATTCTACTCAACCATTTTATTATCTGGTAAAAATAGCATTTCTAGCTAGTGGAGGAAAGATGATAAATTCAACTATTAACAATGTGAAATTTCTGCAAGGGAAAATACCTCAAAGTCAACAGACAAATAACCAACAGGGAAAAAGAGCTGTAGCATATCAGTAAAGACTTGATGTCCTTATATATAAAGGGCCTCTGTAAATCAATATAAAGATCATTAACCTAACAGTCTACGCCAACCAAACATATGAACCAAGGACTTACAGAGGAAACTCTTGTAGTAGATGGCTTTTAAACATAAGAAGAGATATCCTACTTAACAAATAACAGGAGAAATACTGATAAGACTGCTTCTCAGATCCAATTAATCTTGTGGTCAAAGATCAAAGATTTAGTAGCACTGAGGGGAGGGAGGGCTGCCCACCCTCTTGCAGGGCTGGTGGGAAGAGAAATGGGTTTCGAGAACTATTTTATATTAGCTTTCAAAATATGAAACTGCACATATTTTTACTTACGGTTTTGCTTTTGTTTATTTACTTGTTTTAAATAATACTTAATTTATTATTTGAGATTTTCCTATTTCATACGCTTTTAACTTTCTTTTTAAAGACAGGCTCTCACACAGTCCTGGCTGGCCGTGAACTCACTGTATAGCTGAGGATGACCTTGAACCCCTGATCTTCTTACCTCCACCTCCTAGGCTCTGGGATTATCATCTCTGAGGAAACCTGGAATTTCTACCCTGGGAATTTTCCTTCAGGGGTCACCTTTTGAGCCTTGTCCACTACAGGAGAAAATAAACATAGGGATAGTCCTTAACTAGGGAGCTTCTGCTCATGGGGTTCTGGTTTGTGTCACCTAGAACCAGGAGGATGGACCTGCTTTTCTTCAGGTTTTCTCTGGGCAGTGATGCTAATGGTATAGTGTGGTGATATTTTGTTTATTATCTAATAATGCTTGCCTGAAGATCAGAATGGAAAGCTAGCCATGGCCACAGAGGCCAAGCAGTGGTAGTACACACCTTTAATCTCAGCAGCTACACTAGTTAGCCATAGATGCTGGTCAGTGGTGGTGCACGCCTTTAGCATGCATAAAACAGGGACTCAGGGTCTCATTCAAGTAGCAGACTACAGCCATGCTGAGCATAGGGTCACCCCAGCCTTGGTAGAGGTAAGAACTCTCTAGTGGTTGGCTGCTTTGCAATCTGATCTTCAGGCAAGCTTTATTAGATCACAAACAAAACATCACTACAGTACAGTAGCAACAGACCTCAGGAAGGGCATCCTCCATTCGAGCCAAGCCGAGCTGGCCAGCTGTTGGAGAAGCCACAGGCCTGCCAGTACCCAGGGCACACACATGCAAGGTATATGTTCTCTAGACACCCGTTTCCCTCTTAATACCTGCCTTGGTGCCCAGATCAGGCCCACTCACTCACCTGCTGAGATGTTTATGTCATCCCCACGGTGTCTTTATCTTACTTCCTGGGGGATGAGCTTGACACAGCTGGGATTTTTTCCATGTATGCATAAACCACCTGGTGCCTCTCTGAACAAAATTAGGCTAAGGACCTGACGCTTGCTTTCTTCTTTATCTTGTAAACCCTACTGATGATAAATTGACTTGTAGGTTTTTTTTCTCTTTCCCTTGTGCATTATACAGACCTGTTTTCTACAGGTTGTTAAGCCTTGAGCATAATATATACTTGATGTACAGTGTTACTCATGCCCGTTTTACTCCTCCGTGCATCACAGAATGGCGAGTTACCACAAAGCTTGGGAAGCATCATAAGCACTGTCAGTAGGTGGCTGGCTAAGTATGCTGTGATTCTTCCCCGCTTCCCAGCCACTGAAAGAATACAGCCAGAGCCCGTTATTTAAACACTGAAGAAAGCAAGACGATGAGCAGAGAGCATATGGACAAGGGGTGTGCAAGCATTCCCACGCTTAGTCCCTGAGTAGTGATTACCCCGTGAAGGGACCAAGCTGGGAGCCAAGGCGGGAAGAAAACTTCACTGTTTACTGTTTTAAAAAATTGTAACCACCCCACAGTCGCAGTCCCCAAATCTAACTTTAAAATAATATATTTTGTACTTGCTTAAAATGTCTCCTCCTTTAAGACCATCTGAAGCCCCACATCTCTGAAGGACTTAGAGACGGTCAAACCATAGGTCTTCTGGCTCTTCTGGTGGGGAAGAAATGTGTGGGAAATGCATCTGCTATTTCTCCCCATTGCCTTGGACTTCATTGCTTCCCTGGTAGATGGGTAAGCACTTTGCCTCCTCCTTAGGTAGGAATGCGGCTCCTCCTCTCCTTCCTCCCATAGTGCCTTGCACGGGAAGCCCCTGAGCATGCTGACTGCACTGATTCAGTCTCCTTTCACAGGCAGTGAGCTCAGGGAATGAGAGGTTGTGTGACTGCTGGTGGCCGCAGGGACACTTAGCCCAGTGGCTGCCACTGTGTGGTGGACAGTTTCCCTGAAACACAGTCTCAAGGAAAGCCCTCTGGCCTCCTGCCTTAGGGGAGGTCCCAGCAGAGAGCGCACATGCCCTGCAAGGGGAAAGTGCAGTAGACACTGTCCAGTTCATTGTCTGTCTTCTGTATGAGGCCTGAGATTTCTGAGGGCAGGAAGTGGGGGGCGGTGTCTAATTCATCATGTCACCTACCTCACTGACACAGACTTGGCAGGCAGTGGGAGCTTATCAAAATGTGTGGAATGAAGAAAGGGGAAAAATGTTAGTGCAAAGAGGCCTGTCCTAATATTTCATTTTAATAACTCACACTGGGCAGCAGGATTCAAAGTTATTCTGACCCAAAAGTAAATTGGTTACCAATAAATCATGGTAATGCTCGCAAGATTGTGGGCTCATTCCTACATGAGACGGCGAGAAGCAGAAAGAAGAGGACAGATGAACGACTCCAGGATTAAATTTCCTCTTCTTCTTCTTCTTCTTCTTCTTCTTCTTCTTCTTCTTCTTCTTCTTCTTCTTCTTCTTCTTCTTCTTCTTCTTCTTCTTCTTCTTCTTCTTCTTCTTCTTCTTCTTCTTCTTCTTCTTCTGGCTTTTCAAGACAGGGTTTCTCTGTATTGTTTTGGAGGCTGTCCTGGAACTTGCTCTGTAAACCAGCCTGGCCTCGAACTCACAGAGATCTGCCTTCCTCTGCCTCCCGAGTGCTGGGATTAAAGGCGTGTGCCACCACTGCCTGGCTATTTTTTAAGATTATAATTATTTCATTTTCCTTTCTTGTTCTTCCTTCCAAACATTCCCATGTATCCCCACACCCACCCACTTCAAATTTATGGCCTTTTCTTCTTAACTGTTGTTACTTATGTGTACATTCTTAAATACATGAATACAGCCTGCTCAGTCTATATAATGCTACTTGTATGTTTTCAGGGCTGACCTCTGTTAGAGCTCTTAGCTCATGGGAATAGACCTTTGTTCAGTCTCTGCTGAGTATATCCCATCCCACCAGTCATGTGTGTGTGTGTGTGTGTTGTGTGTGTGTGTGTGTGTGCGTGCTGAGTATATCTCATCCCAACAGTCATGTGTGTGTATGGGGGTGTGGGGTGTGGGGTGTGGGGTGTGTGTGTGTGTGTGTACTGAGTATATCTCATCCTACCAGCTGTATGTGTGTGTGCATACTCGTGTGCTCATGCTTGTTTGCATGCACATGTGTGTGGGGGTTGGGGGAAAGCACTACTCCTGGCTTTCTGCTGCAGACAAAGAAGACAGAAGTCATGGAAAAGAGACTACGTTCTCCCTTCCAGGCTAAGTGATGATCTTGATGAAAGGAAGGAAAATGAGAAGTAGGGAGGCCAGAGACTGGGGGAAGTCAGGTGGTGACAAGTAGAATTCTTTCAGAATCAAGAAAGGCCAGGAGGATGTGACTTTTTTCAGGGAGAGGGAATTCTCTGTCTTCTCAGGTGATAAAGAACAAGTCAGAGAGGACAGCTTGCCACTCAAGAGCCTCGCCTAACACGGAAGGAGCAGGGGATGAATCATTGTGCACTGGTTAGGCTGGAACAAGGGGTGATGCAAAACTTCAGAGACGAATTCTCCCATTAGTTCTGGGGTCTGATGAACTGGCTTTTGGCCACAGTTCAAGAAGGGATTGTGGATCTATCATCCCCCAAACCCACAGGGAAGGGTCCTAAAATGGACCTTCTGGGGATTTCTTTTGTCAGGTCGGCTCTGATGGAAGAGCTCCAAAATACTTTTTTCACCCCTGTCATTTTCCAGTAAGAATCACTGAATCTAATTTTCCTTGATAGATGAGATTATGAATGCTGGGTCACCTTGACTGGGAGATGTGCCCTGCTTTCCATGAGTCACCACCATAAAATAACAGCTTTTCCTCCTGAGGCAGGAAAGGGACCCACTACTCCTCGAGACACTGGGAAGGTGTTAAGCATGTTAACATGGGTGTAAGTCACTACTAGTTAATGAAAGGATCTTATGGGAAGAGCCCCTTCTGGTATTCCTTGTGAATAAGATGTTGGGGCACAGGCTGATTTGATTTTCTGATTAGCAGTTGTTGGACTCCCCCTCGATGCCCTCACTCTTCCTAACAAAAGCTTTGCCAGTCCAACAGCCAGCAGGATGATCCTTACAATGGCATCAGCCATCTTGAGCCCTCCACAAACGCCTTGAGAAGGTTCCTTGAACATAATCTAGGAAGCCCTGCCTGAGTCACAGGCCATACTTCCAGTATCTAAACTGCAGAAACCCTGTTAGCCAAGGTCTCACTTCCCACGGTTTCCATTACCTGTGGTCAATTGCAGTCCTAAAGTAGTGAATGGGAAATCCCAGAAATAAACGATCCCAAATTTTAAACTACATTCCACGAGCAGCATGATGCAGTCTCCCTTGCCTGCTCCATCCTGCCCAGGATATTAGTCATTTCTCCGTGCAGCCTATCTACGCTGTATGCATTACCCGCCCACCAGTCGCTTGGCAGCCATGTTAGTTCCATAGAATATACAGGGTTCAGTTCTACCCAATATCACACTGAGGCTCTTGGAACACATACCTCATTGATGAGAGAGTGCGACTGTACTTACACTAATCAACCCTGAAAGCACGTAGAAAATGGCTCTCAACAGAAGGTGAAGTGTTCTATCCTGAGACCTCAACTCTAAGAAAGGGTGGGACTTTACCACAGCATCTGTTCGTAAACAAAGCGGAGGCTGCTAAGTGGCAAGGAAATGCCACAGCAAGACACTGAAACTGGATAACTAGCTTTACTGACTCTGCTGAGTTTGCCATATTTCATTTGCATCATGATTTTCTAAAAGAGGAATTTGGCCAATTGGATCATTTTAAAGTGAGACGTTACATGTAAAAGCACCTGAATTTTCAGCAACTTCTTACAAAACAACAAACAAATACACAAACAAAAACAGAAAGGTGGGTACCATGAAACCTTATCCTATCTTGGGCTAGAGCTGAGCATGGATACCTCTTTATACCTAGGTAAGCTGCATGGCTGAGCTCTATGGTTATCCAATCAAAGACACTCCGTCTTGCCCTCTTTCTGCTGCTTGCTTAGCCATGTATTCTAGAGGATGGGGCCCTGTCTTAATCTCTCACATGATCTAAGGCCTTTCCCCTCCCCTTCCTCTGCCCATCTTCACTCAGCCTTCACCAATTGCTCATTGCCAATATCAGGAAGTCCATTCCATTCTGGTCTTGCTTACTGGGACCTTCCTGAGGTTGTTTCTGTCACCTAGTCAGTGTGAAGCCAGAAAGCCATCGCCTGCATGGATGGCCCCAGTGAAATCCCTCCGACTCAGGAGTACCTTGACGTGCCGGTTGTCCAGGCCCTTTGTGTATTCGTCAAACTCCACCCCGATAGTAAAATCCAGGTCATAGTTTCGGAATGTGCTGTTGGTCTTCGTCTTGAAGTTATCACCGTCTTGAGTGATGATCTTCGTCTGAGTCAGACGTACTGCGATCTTGCGGGTGGCAAAATCAATATCTGTTGGCAGAGGGAGTAGTGGAGGTTATGATGTGTGCAGCCAGACTCATTCATTTCTTTAACAAGGCAAAGTGCTCAGGACTCAGACTGGGGACATCGACACATTTCTTTGCTTAAGTGAGAAGCAAGAGTTGTCTTACACACGACTTTGCCATGGGCTTGATTAGTCTGTCCTCCCTAGTTTTGCTCCATGTGTCCCCACCATAACTAGCCCTAGAACGATGCTCAGAGTAGATGCTCAGATAATATGGGTTTGATGATAGAGGAGCATGGTCCAGGGCAGTAGTATTAAAGCCAGGATACTGGACAACCATTAGCAGCAGCGGCGGCCCCCAGAAACCCGTGGAAACCTGTTTCCACTCACTTTGTGCACACCACAATTCAGAACTACAGGCACCAAAGAGTTAGGGGGAGGGGCAGGTTGGCCCTGATTTCCCAGCTATCTGCTCTTACAGAAGCCACCTTTTCTCCCAGAGCCTCTGTTTTCTTCTGACAAAATGAGGAAAGAACGCTCATTCATGTGGTGAGGACTTTAATCTCTACAGTGAAAGGCTATACACGGTCCCCAAGAGCTTGCATCTATTAACTGCACACAGGCCTCCATTGTTGTCCTGGTCTGTTTGGGTCACACAGGGACCAGATCAGCTTAGCCAAGGGCAAAAGTTTCAAATCACATTTATGTATCCCTATAGCTACCGGATCCATACCTCACTCTGTAGCTGTAACTATCATGGAACCCTTTGTTCAGCCCAATGGGGCACCTCCCAGGCTTAATCAGCTACTTCCCTCTAGTTTGCTTGGTCAGTGACTTTTGACCCTGCATGCAGAAGTTGTGCTAACCAGACATCCTGCAGGCATCATTAGGAGGTAGGAAAAGGACACTGTTAACCAAATGAAACAAAGGGGAGCACTCCAGGCAAACTACTATGGAGGGATGGGAAATTGTGGGGAAATTTAGAACAGATTGTTCTTTAACAAGCAAATCTATATTCTCTCTGTGGAAGTAGAAATCTTGACCCAGAGAATTGAAGTAGTGGGCTCAGAGCCATCCAGCTTCGGTGTCCCTGCAAATGCAGTCCGTTTGTCATTCATAGCTAAGGCTCGCTAGCAAAAATTATTGCTTGTCCTGGGCTGCCTAGAAAAGTGGATCACAGTGAAATGGCCGGTTGCTGAGAGACCAGTGTGTCCTGGAAACAGCACCCTAGTCAATCTTTCTGACCAGGGCCGGGAGAATGTTATTAGGGGCTCCATGCAAATGGAAGAAAACACTGCTTCGTCTCCAGATTGAAAAATGGCTTGGCCTCTTGGCCACCCTTTAGCGTTTGTACAAGCCAGTTAATCATGTCACCTCTGCTCCACCCTGGGGAAGGGAGCCAAATAGTCTGCTGGTGGATTTCTTGTCGGATATTTCTAATCATAAAGGGATTTAACTGTAGCTATAGAACACACACTTGTGGGCACATGCTCATACACACACACACACACACACACACACACACACACACACACACACAGACCCACACAGTACACAAGCACTTCATCTTTGAACCTTGCAGAGGAAATTGTTTTCCTGATATGATATTTTAACACTAGGGTTATCAAGTTTGTTTTATCTGCTTTTTGGTATTAAAGGTACCCCTGAGCCTGATTTACAGACAGGTGAAGTGACATTCTGTCTCAGAAGAAAAGGTCCAAAGACAAGCCGTTTCTGAACAGCACACACGGATTATGGCTGCTGTTGCTGCAGAAAAGCAAATCAACAACAGCGAAATGACTTTATTAAGCATACTTTCCATAACTGCGTTTTTGAACAATGCAAGCCATAAAGCTGAAATACGAGCACACGACTCAACGTTAAAATGCTTTGTAATGCGCTGGCGAAGAAAGCCAAAGTTGCAAGCTAAAAGGGCAGGTGCTCTATGTAAATTAAAGAGCGGAGATGCACAGGAATCCATCACAGGAAATCTGAGAACAGTTCAAAGTGCAGCTTCAATGGGCTCTGAACCTGGGCTCCTTAACTCTCAAATCATCAACACTTGCAGGCAATAGGGAGAAGCCAAGTGGAAGAGCAATTTTCTCTTTCTTTCCATACCATTTCCTCCTCCAGAGGACACATTTAGAAGGGAATTAGACTGGCCCCGCCTCTCTTCCTTCACTCCTTTCCTGGCTATTGCAGGCAGGCTGGTGACCTTGGGCTACTGTCTAGTACTCTGCGCTCTGCACCCTTAGTCTCGTGTTCTCCACTGGGGTGGGTTCAGGGGAGAAGTGTTATCAGCACATGAACGTGGAACAGAGCAGGGGAAGCAGCTATCATTGTCACCTGGCTTTTTCTGCCTCCTGGCACTTTTTCCTTTGGAAGCCCAACTATGTAGCACACGGTGAAGTAAGACTCTGATGAGTTGGATAACTAGGTTGACTTGTCAATACCAGCAGAAATCCAGAGTTTTGTACAATAACGCCATCATTCTCAGGCCATCAGACAAAGTTGGTTATCAGTTAGAGATCCTGAGTGACCCTCTTAGTGTCTTTCTGTCTCTCCACTTTGGACATCTCCACCATCTGGCAAGCTCTGCTCAGAATGAAGTCCTTCTCCCCACTTGGCACCCCCTTGTCCAGAGCAGCACTGTGGGAAAGGGCAAGCGTGTTCTTAGAAGAGCTAGATTGGGTTCCTGCCATGTCCTAGTCACATGTGTGCCTAAGCTATCCTTCGTCTCTGGGCTTCAGATTCTTCATCTTGTCAAGCAAGAAATTTGATAAAATCCCTTCTGTCCTCAGACCTGACTATTCTCCAAACTCTAGGTCTCACCTCAACATGTCCATATCCATGCTACCCTTGGCTGTGTAGTGAGTGTATGAAACCAAAACAGGAGAAACAGAATTCTTGGTCTAGCCTCTGCCTGTCTTTCCACCTTCACCCTCCTCACTTGTCCTCCACCTGTCTGAACACTCCCGCACCCCAGCCTTCCTGTGGTGTGCCTTCTTGGACACACACAAGTACTTTGCACTTACTGTCCCTTGCTTTGGGGATGCATCTCGTTTTAAACTTCTGGCTTTAAGCACTCTCAACTCCTTAAGTTGTCTTTCTTGACTTTTGTCACTCCTCATGCATTATTACCTAGAATCATCTAGCACGGTGATCTGGTGTATTCTGTCAGCACTCCTTCCCTCTCCCCACCAGCCAGGAGGTCAACTGTGTGAGGATGCGGGACAGTCTTCTCATTCACCATTCCATCACCAGTGACCGCAATAGTTCCCTCAAGAGTAAAGCCCCCTGGATTCTGCTGCAGATGGCACACACCCTGCTTCCAGAAGCAGCTGTTGGTGCTTCATTGTGGCAGCTAGGTGAGTCTCAACCCTGGGCAGAGTTAATAGGCTCTGCTCTGTATCCTTCACTCTATCAGAACCCTCTTTCTATAGCTTTGTCTGCCCCTCTTTTAGAGATGAAGACATTTCTCCCACTCCTCATTTTCTGGTCCAAAGGAGGACAGTAGACATGACAAATTCCTTGGGTGATAGGACTTCAAAAACTGCTTCTTTGGGATTAGAGAGAGGCTACCAATGCCTTGAAGTGCCCAAGGCAGGAGAGCAGGCACTACTGAACCACCCTGGACACTCACCCTTGCACTTTTAATGACTTTGGTAATCTGAGATAAACTCTAAAGTTGCCATGGCACATCATTCTGCTGAGGCTGGTACGTGAGTCATAAATGGAGGTGAGCATATCAAGTGAGCTACTGGGCTGTTGATAAAGCCAGTGTGCTACTCTCTCCCTATTGCACAAAGAGCCAGGTTCCCTAGAGAAAGCCAATTCTTTCCTGATGGACAGAGGTAGAATCCAAGAAAGTGATGATTCTTAGGCAAAGAACAGTGTCACACCTCATGGTATTTACACATCTAGGGATTTGCAAATCCCAAATGCCAAGTGCACAAAAAGACACAGAAGGCAAGCTTCATTGATTTCCCAGTCTTGGGGAGAGAACATGGCCTTTCAGTCGGGTGTGGCAGATATCAAACAGGTTAGAATGACAGGGCAGTCACTGCTCAGCTGCTGTTTGGCTGAGTCCCTTGGCATTAATCACTGCCAGCCCTGCCCTGTCTATGGGTGGGTGAAGGAAATGAGATGCCCTGTCTCAGTGGTTGGAAAGTGACTCTGGTTGAGGTATTTTGTGCAGGGCATTGTGGTGTCAAGATGAGGCAGTCTTTAGGACCACGAGACAGAATTCTCTCAGGAAGTAGTTGGGCAAAACAGGCACAAGAACACCCACGTTCTGTGTCTAACTAGAGCTATGACCTATGGTCGTCATTTCAATCCGGGAAGTACAAGCTGCCCTTCTACAAAGTAGGTACCAGCTACAAAGAATTGAATCAGTCTGCTCGTTAAAGTGAGACAAGTCTAACATGATGTTAGATTGTACATTTCTATGGAAGCCCAAAGAGACAATAAGCAACTGATGCTAAGGATTCAAAAAGTCAATCCAGAAGTATCCAAACAGCACACTCACAACCCATAAGCCCCTCATGCCCATTGTGGTGTAAGCTTGTGGAACTGTCCAAAGAAAGCTGGGTACACCCTACTGCCCATCTCCAGAGAAAAGAGTACCCTCGGACTGTGGAGTTGGACTTTAGGAGTCTACCTGAGGGGTCACATACTAAACTAGAACTAGGTGTCCTAACCCTAGTGAGTGGAGACCCATTAAGAGAATCTTTGCCTGTCTTTCTTTAATTGCAGAGGAAAAAACCTACATTTTCCATTTTTACATGTGCCTCACACCACATCCAAAGTATTGGACCTCTGAGGCCACGTGCAGCCATTTCTCTCTACTTGCATGGCTCCCTCACATGCAGGGATGCAACTTTGTATGCAGGGAATTTCAGGGTAGAGAAAGGTGAGGAGGATCCTGTTGTGGGGAAGAAGTCAGCTTAGCAGCCAAGCTCCTTGCCCAGTCCCTGACTGTTGCCATTATTTGGAGGTCCCCTGTGGCAACTCACTCCATCTCTTTCCCAGTACAGCCCAGGGGTGTCCAGGACCACATGTTTCTGACAACACCGGGAGAGACCTAAAGACCTACCCTATCACTTACTTGGGACATAGACAGGTTATTAGCTCTTGGCCTGGAGCCCAGTGTAGAACTTGGATAAGCAGTGAGTAGTTTGAACCATATGGCAGAAGCCCCTTTAGCCTTCTGTGAGCCTGAATGTGTCTGGGTAGAGAAATTGGCTAGCTGGTCCTTCAGGTTTTTTTCTATGACAAGGCTGAGAAAAACTCCAAAAGGGGTCATTGTCAATAATGTCTGATTCAAATGGTTACCTATGAGATGGTGATAGCAAGGCAGGATAGTGACTGTGGTATCCTCTAGGGCAGACTAAACCAGTCATGGTGTGTGTGTGTGTGTGTGTGTGTGTGTGTGTGTGTGTGTGTGTGCATGCCTGTGTATGTATGTTTGTGTGAACATGTATATACATGTGCATGTATCCTACATTGAGTATGTGTTTTCTATGAGCCAGGCACTGTGTTAAGAACATTCTAACCCCATCACATTAATTATTTCCAGGCAGGGAAAGAACCTCAGAGAGTTCATATGTCTTAGTTGACTTTGCACTGTTATGACTGAGGGGAGTGGATTTATACAAAGCTCTGGCAAGTCCCACACTAGCACCTCTGCTGTCCTCCTAATGTCCCTTTCCTGCCCATCCCCTTTACATCTTACCTAGGGCCTTCATGTAGCCTTCAAAGTTCTCATTACTCTCCATTTCCCAGGTTCCATTCTGGTCCTTCATCATGAGGGTGGCCTCTGGTTTGGTGTAGGCGTTTGGTGACTGTGAGGAAGCAGGCTGTAGTGAGACTGTGTTAAGCTGAACTGCTTTATAGTTTAGTGGACCTGGTGTTTGAAGATAATGGAGTCAAAGGTCATAAGCCTGACTCACCGGAGTCATCTTTGCCTTTGCAAAGTTCAGCAGGTCTGTGGGCAATCAAGGCACAAAGTCCTGCTGTTGCCAGGTATGCATGTCCCAATGGCCACTATGTCACACACTGCCTTGGAGCAGCTCACTTTTGTCTGGTGGCCTCCCATAGAGGTTCTGGCCCCACATGAAACATTCTATCCAATGTCTGCCCCATAGGCTACGCAGCTCTGTAGTACCCCAGTACCAGGCCTGTGGCTTTTGCTTGGACTCTGTAGAGGTTGAAAGGAATCCTTGACTGTGAGTTGGGTTTAGACCTTGAATTTGTACTTCTAGGATAACCAAAGGGACAGCATAAAAGTACCTTGATACATTTCAAGCCAGGCAAGAATGTATTTTGGAAAAAAATTGTGGAAATTACCCCAAAACTTAAAAAGGCATAAATGTGATATTCTAAAAAAGCAAAATTACTGCCAGATATAGTAACACATGTCTTTAATCCCAACATTCAGGAGGCAGAGGCAGGTGGGTATCTGTGAGTTCCAAACCAATTTGGTCTATGCAGCAAGCCTAGGTTAGCAAGAACTACACAGTGAGATTTTGCCTCAAAAATATTGTTAGTATTTTAAAAATTAAAAATATAGTTGCTAGGGGTTGCATGCAGGCACACACATTCATATAAAATAAATATTTAAAATATATAGTTGCTGAAATTAAAAGGCAATAGATGATCTGAACAGTTTATTAAACATAGCTAAAGAGAGTATCTGTAAAACAAAAGACCCAAGAAGTTTACTCAGAGAGTGAATGTGTTATTCAGTTTTTATCAACACAGCCCTAGCAGGAACCTCAACTGAGAAATTGCCTCCAGCAGACTACACTATGGGCAAATCTCAGGGGCATTTTCCTGATAAATGATTGATAAGGGAGGACCCAGTCTGCTGTGGGCAAGGCGGTAAGCAGTGTTCCTCTCCGTGTTCTCTGCTTTGGTTCCTGCCTCTAGGCTCCTGCCTTGAGTTTTGCCCTGACTTCCCTCATTGATGGGCAGGGATAAGAATGTGTAAGCCAAATCAGTGTCCTCAAATTGCTTTTGGTCAGTCTGTTTTATCACAGCAATATAAAGCAAAGCGGTTCTAACACAGAAGACCCTACAGTGAAAACTCAGGAAAAAAACTCACAAATTCAAAATCCTCCAAGTAGATAAAAACAAGAGATCATCTCTAAAGGTATAAGAAATCAGATTGGTTTCAGGTTTTTCAGCAGTTCTGGTAAAATATAAAAATGGAATACTACCTTCTCACAATGAGGGAAATATTTTTAAACAAGAATTCTAGCCCATTTGCCTATCACTCAAGTATGAAGGCACACACACACACACACACACACACACACACACACACACACGCACACACACACACCAGTTAGTTCATTGGCCTTACCATAATACCCAAAACAAACCATGAAGCCAAGATATTTATGTCGGATGTATGATGCCAGCAACAGGAAGGATTCAGTACTTCCTGGCTTAAGTTACCACCTGTCAGCCTGTAAACCTCAATGTCAGAATGCTTGAGCAGAAGGAAAAATGTTCTTTGAAATCATTACTAATGGACTATTACAAAACTTTAGCCCATCCCAGAAAAATCAATAAAAGCATGTCACTTTCAGCTCAAGCTGGCCAGCTAAAGTTGAGGTTTCAATAAAGGAGCCCTACCTACCTTGTTCATAGTATGTGATTTGGCTTTGTCTCTACTATGTCAATGACATAAAACTCTTGTTGTCTTGTATCAAACTCAGCTATATTTGTCTAATCATCTGTTCAGACTGTCACCTTTATAATTTTGGCAACTAAGATCCTGTATGATACAGCACTATAACCCAACAGTGTCTACAAAACACTCACTTTTTACTAATGTCTATAGACAACTGATGGGTGTCTGGGATGGCACAAAAGGCTTGGCGTCTTTGTGTTCACGTTGCAGCTTTGTGAGCTCAGCTCAGAGCTTAGTCGGCTATTTCCCATTGGGTTGGGTATGTGAGAAGTGAGCCGAGGGATGTGAAGACTGTGCTTAGAAGCCTGCGATGGGTTGACTAGATGCTTACATAGATCTTGAGCTGTGGCCAACCTCTGAGTCATCTGGATGGTGCAGAGAGCACAGGCTGTTGAGATCCTTCCCAAACAAGTGCAGGATGAGACCCAATGACATGCATTTCTACACTGCCCCAGGACAAATGAAAAATCACTGTATAACAGGGTTGAAGAAAGTGTCACTTCCTAGCCTTTACTCCTGGACACTTACCTACCTTGAGTCTCACATTTATTTGCTAGAAAGAGACAGAAAGACAGACAGACAAACACACACATATCAGAAGATAATCTTGGGCAGCATTCCTCCTCAGGCATCACTCTTCTTGCTATTTTTTAATTAGAATGTAATTTTATGTATATCAGTATTTTGTCTGAATGTGTGTCTGGGCATGACTGGTGCCTATGGGGGCTAGAAAGGGTGTCAGACTCTCTGGAACTGGAGTTGCAGATGGTTGTTAGCTACCAAGTAAATGGTTGGGATTAAAACTCTGTCCTCTGCAAGAGCAGCCAGTGCTCTTAACCACTAAGCTATCTTTCCAGCCCCACCCATCTTGGTTTTTGAGACAGGGTCTCTCACTACCCAGGGCTTTCTGATTAGGGCCAGGTAACTCACATGGTCTCTGCCAACTACAAATGGTTACAATGCCTGGTTTTTAAATGTGGGTTCTGGGGACCCATCTTGGGTCCTCATGCTTATGTAACAAACAGTTTATCTACTGAGCCATCTCCCCAGTCCTGTCATTTAAAAGTTTAAGTAGAGAGAAAGATTGACAGGCTCTTAGAAGGGTCTGTTCAGGATGGCAGCAGGGATGTGGGGCTGCAGACCAGGCTGCTGACAAGGGCCTGATTCATCATCTGGTTTCTGAAAGCCAGAGCTTCCACGCTATGGTCTCCGATCTGTGTCTAGAGAGCAAAGGTGCACTAGGAGGAAACGTAAGGAACAGTGGGTGGGAAAAGCAGCGGCCACTTAAGCACTCGGCCATACAAGTTCAAGAAAGATCACGTAGCTTACAAGTGCTAGCAGAGCTCCAATTTCCAAAGTTCTACTCTAGCCCACCCTCCCTCTAACTCTGACCATACCTGAGTATATCCCATATTTCATCTGCTTACCTTTGTGGAGTCCCCGAGGTGACTCTTAAGCCTGGAAAAAATTGCCAGCTGTAACTAACCTGCAAGGAACTTTCTGGAGATCAGAGAAAGAGCAGCAGGCCAATCATCTGAGAATGAGCTCAACGAGGGCCCAGGCCGGCTTGAAGCCTTCAGTTGCACTGACAGCTGGCCTAGGGAGGCTCCCTTTACCAGGGCAGCCTCACCCAGACATGCTGAGGTCCTCCCAAGTTTACCTTGCTTTCTTCTTCCTCCCTACTTATCATTTTCTTCCTGTACTGAGCCTCAAACCCGGGTGTCATGCATCCTAGACATGTGCTCTGCCTCTGAGCTCTTCCCAGGCTCCTCCTCCCCTCAGCACGAAGAAAGCTCCAAACTGGATGGTGCTTAGTGTCTCAGGGAAAACACCTGCCTGCCTCTCCTCTGGGGTGCTGCCCTCGTGACTCTAACCCAATTGTATGTGCTCTCTGTGGAGATCAGAAAGTCCATTACATTTGTCTGTAGGCCACAGAAGGAAGAGGACCTGGGATTTCTTTGAGCCAGAGGCAGGGCTGGACCTTGGTTCAACCTTTTATGTACCTGGTGCCTTATCCCTCTGCATCCCAGAAGGCAGAGCAGGAGAGCAAGGAGGTCACAAATTCTCATCCCCCTACCAACCTCCACCCTCTGCCACGCCAGGGATCACATTGCTCTGGTCCAGGAAGAGTCTTAGTGGCTTCTTTCCTTGCAATCAGAGAGGACAGGAGCTGAAGGGTTCAATCCAACCCCCCCCCCTTCCATAGAGATGCTTCGTACCTTTCCAGGGCTCCTTGGCAAGTCTACCCGGCAGACACTTCTATTTCCTGCCCACAAATGCTTCCACCAGACCCAAGAATGTCTGATCGGGTAGAGTCACGTTATCCTCGGTCTCTGGGGGTTTAGGCACTGCTCGACTTTCCCCTTTGCTTAGTGCCTGCAGTGTGGTAGCTGAGGAACATGCAAATGCAGGCAGACTGTGCACTGCTTGTTTGGGATGTGACCAGGGATGGGACTTACTGTGACATTAAGGCCTAACTCTCAGCATCTCCTGGAGCTGGAAGGACAGAAGGACTTTGATTACAAGTGGTTCTGTGAACTATTAGCAATTCTTCTTTTCAAGCCTTCAAACTAAATAAAAGCATCAGTGAACTGATCAATAAAGTATTGGTCCATGCACTCTCCCCCTCCCATTTATCAAATGTATTTGGTGTCCTGAAATCAATGAAGATACACCATCCAGAAAAGTCTATACAGTGTTATGTTCCAGTAAGTGGCTTGACCCATGATCTGAATGGCAATAGTGGCCTTTTGTGTGCTGAATTCTTGGCCTGTCTTAGTTCAGTGAAGAGGGGGTGTTATTGAACTGTCACTTTAAGGATGATGAATATGAGGTTCAGAGAGGTTAGGTGCTTTTGCAAAGGCCACACAAGTAGTAAGAAGATGATGGATTTGAATCCAGAACCTGTTCTGTCTGGTTTACCTAGCCTTGTTTCCCCAGATCCTAGGCCTCACTGTGTTCCATTAGCTTCACAATTGATTCTGGTACTCAGCAAAGGGTGAGACCCAAGCACATGTTGTGTACACCAAAGCAGGACAGTGCTAGGAAGCAGTGAGCTAACTGCAGAGTCCCATAAGGCTGTGGTATAAACAAGAAGAGAGCATGAGTATGATGCAGGACAGGTGGAGTGTCTGTCTCATGGACTGCCCTGGGACTCTCATTGCAGGTGCCACCGGACTGGGGAGAGGCAGGCCTCTGGAATACACACGAGTGATGGCCATGGCTGTGGCGACCCTCCACGCTATCCTCAGGACAGACACTGGGGAATGCGGGGCAAGTACCCCGTTTGCATCAAGGCCGGGCTGCTGTGAGGAGCCCTGGTGCTGGTCGCTCATTGTAGTAGTTGCTTTTCCTGTTAGCTGTGACCTAATAAATACCCTACAAAAGCACATAAGGGAAGAAAGGCTCATTTTGGCTCCTGGGTTGAGGGGTTCAAGTTTACTGTGGTGGGGAATCATTGTGACAGGTGTGTGAGGCAGCTGCTCATACCGCGTCCTCAGCTAGGAAGCTAGGAACTATGAATGGTGGTGCCCAGTCAGCTGTCTCCTTTGCGTTTAGTCAAGGCTCTAGCCCACAGAGGTGTGCTACCCACACTTAAAATGGGTCTTCCCACTTCAGTTACTCCAAAGTAGGCAATTACTTGCTGACACACCCAGAAATTTGTGTAACGTGTAGTCTTCCCGCCAGCTACCTGGGCTCTGCCGCTGTCTCAGCCCCTAAATAACACACAGGATGCTATATTAATTATGAAGCTGTTGGCCATTTGCTGTGGTTTCTAATCAGCTAGCTCTGAGTTGATTATTTATCCATAATTACTAATATGTATTTTTATAAGGTCTTATCTTACTGAGAATACAGACTTGCGTCCTCTTTCCTGGAAGATCACATGGTGACGATTCTCTTCACTACATTTCCCAGAATCCTCCTAGTCCCACCTATCTTGCTTCCCTATTGGCCAACAGTGCTTTATTTTTCAATATATACACAGAAGGACTTCCCCCATCATCTCCTCTTTTCTGTCTAAATAAAAAGAAAGGTTTTAATTTTAACATAGTCAAATTATATATAACAGAACAGTTATCAAGCAAGAACTATAGTTACAATATTTTATCCATTAACATTTAGTAAGATTTAAAGAAAGTATTTTATCATCTATCCTATCTGTGTGAGTTTAAAGTCTTAAATGTAGCTTATCTTTTATCATAACTAAGGAAAACTAAAACTAGAACTACCTGTCTTCAACTCCATCAAAGACCACAGAAGGATAATATATAAACACTAGAATTGACAGAGACATCTTACTACCTGGACAGTCACCTGAAGTTCCTCTGTAGCTTTGGGGTATCCATCTTCAGCCCATAGGCCACAGTGTGTCTGGCAGACTTCTCAGCAAAGCAGGAAATTTTAAACTGTCCACCTGCGTTGGCAGTTTATCAGTTATTTTTCTGTGTCCTGCAGAATGTCTGGAAGACTCTTCCATGAAACAGGAACCCTGTAGGACTGTTTGAGTTCAGCAGTCACTTTCCTGTGGACCCTGCATGTCCAGTTTATACAGCAACAGTCAAACAGTCCAGGCAAGAACACTTTCTTGCCCAAATGGCTAATCTTGCAATGTTGGAAGCAAACTCCATAACGAGTTTCTTTGATGTCCATCTTCCTCTCAGACGTATCAGGAACAGTCATTTCTCATTGTCAAGAAAAACCCTAAACCATTTTAAATGCCATTTTCTGAAGGTCTTTGAAAGGTTTGAAGACTATTTATCTCAAATATATCTCTGTATATCTAGAAAACCTAACTTACCTAACTATAAGTTGTGACTATTATAAGCAACTATCTATAATCTGTATTTAGTTATGTATTATGTTTTGTAAGATCAATATAAACACAATACTTCTTCCATTTCCTGCCTTTTTTGGTTTGTTTTTTCTTCCAATTCTTGCATTTTTTGGTTTGTTTTTTCTTCCATTTCTTGCATTTTTTGGTTTGTTTTTTCTTCCATTTCTTTGAGGGATTTTCCTATATCCTCTTTTAGGGCCTCTATCATTTTCATGAAAGTGCTTTTAAGGTCATTCTCTTCTGCTTCGTTCGCATTGGAATGTTGGGGTCTTGCTGGTGTGGAGTCTCTAGAATCTGGCGGTGTCATATTTGTTTTTCTGTTGCTGACTGTGTTTTTGTATTGTCTCTTTCCCATCTCTTCTTCTAGTAGGTGCAGAAAGAGCCCCTTACTGGTCTGGGTACCAGAGTTCCCTTTTGGTGGGTGCTAGCAAGTCCAATAATCTGGTGGTTCTTCTATTCCTTGTCCAAATGCTGGTCCCGTGGGTGGAGAAGAAGAAGAGGAATCTGGGGCGCTTAGCCTCCTACCTGGTCCCCTGGACCCTATGCTGGGTCCTGTTGTACCTGATCCAGAACAGCTACTCCCCTGGTCTCCCTGGCCCCTCTGGTTTCCTGGTCTCGTTGGTGGGAGAGAAGATCCGGAGTCTGGGGTGCTTGGCTCCCGCCGGGATTGGGAGCTCTGTGCAGTTCCCAGGCAATCTGTAGGCACTGGAACACAGGCCGGGAAGCCGGCCTGTTTACCTGATGCTGTGGTGAAAGGGGGACACTCCTCCATTGCTTGTGGGAGTGCCAACTGGTTCAGCCACTTTGGAAATCAGTATGGAGATTCCTCAGAAAAATGGGAATAAACCTACCACAAGACCCAGCAACTCCACTCTTAGGCATATATCCAAAAGATGCCCATTCATACAACAAAGATGTCTGTTCCACTATGTTCATAGCAGCTTTATTTGTAATAGCCAGAACTTGGAAGCAACCTAGATGTCCCTCACCCGAAGAGTGGATAGAGAAAATGTGGTACATCTACACAATGGAGTACTATTCAGCAGAAAAAAATAATCATGAGATTCGCAGGCAAATGGATGACACTAGAAGAAACCATCCTGAGTGAGGTAACCCAGTCACAAAAAGAGAAACATGGCATGTACTCTCTCATATATGGATTTTAGACATAGATCTGGGGAGTGCCAGCCTACAATCCTATGGCCAGAGAGTCTGGGAAACAGAAACTTCATTTAGTGGCTGATCGAAGAAGAGGCAGACTCCCTTGGTTAAGTACTGAGCTGAACTCAAGAAAGCCAGTAACAGAGAGGGAGGACTGGTGATCAAAGGGATTAAGACTGGGCTGGTTTAACCCCCAGAAACAGCTGACCAGACAAAGGTTAACTCTTGAATCCTAGGCATCAGCCTGGGAATCCAGCATGGGACTGATCAAGACCCCCTGAATCTGGGTGTCAGTGAGGAGGCCTAGGGAATCTATTGAGCCTTGGGCAGCAGATCAGTACCCATCCCAAGTATACACACGGACTTTGGACTCCCATAGAACAATGTGAGGTGCACTCTCACCCTGAACTCTTGGGGAAGGGTCTAGGCCCTGCCCTATATGAAATGACAGACTATGGACACCCCCATGGAGGGCCTCACCCTCCCTGGGGGAATGAGGGGATAACGGGGGGGGGGGGGATTGGGGGAGGGCACGGGAGGAGGGGAGGGAATGGGAGAGGGACCTGGAACTGACTTGTGAAGCAACCTCATTTCTTATCTAAATTTAAACTGGAAAATAAAATATAAAAAAAAGATCAATATAAACACAATACTTAATCAAGAGGAGAAATATACATATCACAAAATTGATCTTAAATTTGTATCAATAAATGAAAATCCATACCAATACAAAGTATTCATTTCTATATCATGTTCCCCTTTTTCCCTTTAGAAAGAGATTGACTGTGATCATTACCATTTATAGCCAACCCTGTATAAATGAAAACAAACATTTAAACAATACTTGGGAATTGGGGAGTTGTTCATTCCAAACTGCTTCCTGCTGGATGGGGGTGCTGTCCATACTATGGGGATCATGATAACATGCAGAAACTGGCTAAGTCCTTGTTTTTGCGGTCTGTACAGCTGTCTTGTCCCAGCTGTTTCAGATGCTGGATCACCTGGGCCACTACTTCAGGAGGTCTTGCTTCGTCAAACCACAGAAGCCTGGAAGGAATCCACAGCTTTCCAATTTCTGTGGAAACAGAAGCAGCAATTCCTTTCCCAAGTAACCTGTCTTTATATTTAAATTTAGAAGTCAACGCATCTTATAAAATATATAAGTTGGACTAATTTAGCAGAATTTATAATCAAGTATATTTCAGCAATTGTTTCTTTCTTAGCAATTGAACAACTGAAAAACACAATAGCATACAGTATCCAGACTCTCTGTGTATTTTCCATCTTACGTGGCTTTTTTCTGTTTATTCTATTTCTTTTACTTTTATTTATTTATTTTTTCTTTGATACAGGGTTTCTCTGTGGAAATACGCCTGCCTCTGCCTCTGGAGTGCTGGGATTAAAGGCATGTGTGTCACTACTGCCCAGCCATTCTTTTTCTCTATTTTTTTAAACTACTTTATCTTGTTTCTTTTTCTGTCCCAAGCCTACGTATATTTTTAAACACACTGCAAACCTTTATAGGTTTTACTTCATCTGAATCTGACTTTACTGTAAATCTTATGTTTTTCTGGCCATGGCTGTTTTCACTCTGGTCTTTCCAAGATGGTGGGCTTAAGCTTACCGCCAGCACTGGCCATGTAAGTCTCCACTTGTCTCTAGCAAAACAGAGCCCACACGAGAAAATGCTGCTACCATTTTAAGCTTTGTCATTATACATGGAAATTCATATCCCACACTGACACTGACACCATATGTAACATGTAGTCTTCCTGCCTGTTGCCTGGGCCCTGTCGCTGTCTCAGTCCCCAGATAACACACAGGATGCTGTATTAATTATGAAGCTGTTTGGCCATTTTCTATGGTTTCTAATCAGCTAGCTTTGACTTGATTATTCACCCATAATTGCTAATATATATTTTTATAAGGTCTTATCTTACCGAGAACGCAGACTTGCGTCCTCTTCCTGGGAAGATCACATGGCGACGACTCTCTTCACTACATTTCCCAGAATCCTCCTAGACTCCTAGTCCCACCTATCTTGATTCCCTATTGGCCAACAGTGCTTTATTTCTCAATATATACATGGAAGGACTTCCCCCATCAGATTTGTCTCCTGGATGATTCTAGATCCTATCAGGTTGACCATCAAAGTCAGCCATCACACTAAACCCAGCCATGGACATCCTTTTCCGAGGCCACTGGAACCAAGAAAGTCTGCTGTTGCCAAAAGCGGGAGGGGTATGTGTGTGAAACACCAGACACAGGGCTTCCGAGGGTCCCTAGGTAACCCTAGTGCTCACAGGCTATGTCCTGCCTAGCTTTGTGTGTCACCTTGACACAAGCTAGAGTCATCAGAGAGGAAGGAGGAGATGAGATCCAGCTGTAAGACATTTTCTCAGTTAGTGATCAATATGGGAGGGCCAAGCCCATGGTGGGTGGTGTTGTCTCTGGACTGGTGGTCCTGCATTCTATAAGAAAGCAGGCTGAGCAAGCCAAGGGGGAAGCAAGCCAGCAAGCAGCACCCATCCATGGCCTCTGCATTAGTTCCTGTCTCCAGGATCCTGCCCTGCTTGAGTTCCTGCCCTGACTTCTTCAGTGATGCACAGCAATGTGGAAGTGTACACCAAATAAATGCTTTGCTCCCTGATGTGGAAGTCCTGTGTATATGTCAATAAAGCACTGTTGACCAATAGGGAAGCAAGATAGGTGGGACTAGGAGTCCAGGAGGACTCTGGGTAGGAGAAACACAGGAAGTCAAGATGTAACTGCCATAGGGATAAGAAGCCCGGAAACTTCTCTGGTAAGAGAAATACTTAAATTAACAATTATGGGGTAAATACTTAAGTCAGAGCTAGCCAGTAAGAAACAAGCAAGGCCAACAGCTTCATAACTAATACAGCGTCTTGTGTGTTATTTGGGGACTACAACGCGGCAGAGCCCAGGCGACTGGCAGGTGATAAACCAAAGCGGCTAGCAAGGAAAAGCCTCCCTTTACAGCTCCCCAACTTGCTTTATGGTCATGGTGCTTTGTCACAGCAATAGAAACCCTGAGATAGGCTGGGGATGAATTAGCAGACTTGCTTTCAGCTTCAGGCCCCAGTGGGAAGAAGGTAGAGGGCATCCATCAGGTCAGGTTTATGCACCGGGGCCATGTCTTAGTTTTCCACGTATATGTGCCCCTTCCCCCTTAATCCAGATGGCGGGGAGGAAAGAAGCCCTTGATACTCCCTGGTCACAGTGGTTGGAAGGAGTCCCTTGTACCTTTCCTTCTTTCCGTTCCCTTTTAGCAGGAGCAAGTGAGCATCAGCACCAGGGCCAAGCCATACTCCCTCACCTCCCCTGGAGAGGGCTTGTTTTGCTTTCCCCTCTAGGACCTTGAGGATCCTGGTGGCTGTCTGTCATCACACTGTCTTCTGGTTAACTACATTCGTCAAAAGAATACCTAACATTCCACATAATAAATTGTGTGAAAGTCTCCACCAACCCCTATGACCTGTTTTCTTCTAATGGATCTATTTGTGTTTTATTCACTTGGGCAGTAACATATTTACATAGCTCTGAATTCAAGCGCTATGCAAAGAAAGAGGATGAAACCTGGTCCACCTGTGTTCTTTCCCATGGCGACTGATGCCCAAGAAACCCACTCACATTGGTTTCTTATGCTTGTTTCCAGGGTTTGCTTATGCTCATACAATTAAATTCAATAGCACGTTTTACTTCTTGCTGTTTACTTTTTTAATCCAAAATGTAAAACACAACTGTCTTAGCTCATTTTCTGCTGCTAATCCAGAAAACACAGCACATTGATTTATTAAGGATAGAAATTCATTCCCTCCAGTTAATTCCCTTGTGGTTTTGGAGTCTCATAGTCTTGGTAAGTCCAAGATCAAGGTGCTGGCATACAGCAAAGACCTTCTTGCTGTATTCTTACCTGGTGAGAGGTGGAGGAGGCCAAGGATTGGGACAGAGTGAGTCCTCATGAGCCAAGCACCTCTTAAAAGGCCCACCTCTAATCCTGCTGCACCAAAAGGGAAATTTCGGTATGTTCAGGCAAGAGTAACAAACCTGAAGTGAAGCATTTCCTCTGCACCCCTCACCCTCACCCCATGCCCTTGTAACCCAGCTGTTCTGCTCAAGTGCTTGTAGCCAAGAGGCCACTCTTGGGCTCTCTAAATCTGCAAGCCAAGAGACTCCCCCCACCTCCATTGTCACAAGGACCCAGATACTTGGGCCCATGCTTGTCCTTTTGCTTAACAGATCTTGGCAAATTGTCCTTAGCACAGCAGAAAGCATCCCTGTTCTCTGATTATGGAGAGAACCCACAGCTTGTAAGTACCACAATTAGATTAGCCAGTTTGGAGCTGGACGTCTTGGGCTGCTTTCTTTATTGCCTATAATTACAAACAGCACTACTCTGATCTATTTTTAACAAATCTTTTGGGCACACCCCAGCAAATGTCAGAATAGTTTCCATGTACGTTTTCCTGATATATGACTGTTATGACAGTTTTGATCACATTCTTGACAACTCTGTTTCTCATCAATTTAAAGTCATTTTGCCAGTCAGATCTATTTCTAAATGTTGTCTTTGGTAGTATGGATTTCTTTGATTATAAGTACTAGGTGTTTTCAAATAGCTGTGAATCTTTCACCTTTGCTGTGAGTAGCATATGTTGTTTCTTCTTTTTAAAGTGGGTTGCTAATCTTTTTATTGATTTAAAAGTCTATTAAGGATATACACACATACATACATACATATTGAGACTGGGTTTCTCTATGAAGCGCTGGCTGTCCTGGAACTCTCTCTGTAGATCAGGCTGGCCTTGAACTCAGATCTGCCTGTCTCTTCCTCCTGAGTGCAGAGACTAAAGGCATATACCACCACTGCCCAGTTAAGGAAATCAATCTTAATGTGTAACTTAGAAATATTTTCCTCAGTGTCTTGTGATGGGAGAGTCCTGTGTATATGTCAATTAAGCTCTGTTGGCCAATAGGGAA
This sequence comes from Mesocricetus auratus, assembly GCF_017639785.1. NCBI lineage: Eukaryota > Metazoa > Chordata > Mammalia > Rodentia > Cricetidae > Mesocricetus > Mesocricetus auratus. Next base: position 36,631,012 of record NW_024429267.1, on the reverse strand, counting down.
GCAAGATAGGTGGACTAGGAGACTAGGGGGATTCTGGGAAATGCAGTGAAGGAAGCCGTCGCCATGTGATTCCCGGGAAGAGGGGATGAAAGTCTACGTTCTTGGAAAGATAAGTCCTTATAAAAATATATTGGTGATTATGGTTCAATAACTAAGTCAGAGCTAGCCAATGAGAAACAATAGCAAACGGCCAACAGCTTCACAATTAATATAGTGTCCTGTGTGTTATTTGGGGGCTGAAACTGCTGCAGGGCCCTGGCGGCTGGCAGGGAAGACAACACGTCTTGTTTGCATGTGAACTTTTAAAAACAATTATGTTCCCATATTTTTCTCAAAACATTTCATGTAGCTATTATATAAAAGTCAAATGACAGAGGACTTATAACACAAGGGTGTTTTGTCACATAGCTAGACACTTGAGTTCCTGCCTCTCAGAAGCATCCATTTCTGTCTTTTAGTAGTTTCTCTAGGATATGAAGTCTACATTTCAAAACAATAAGCTTCTATTACTTTATTATGCCAATTTTAGACATTTTCTATTGATGCTTTCAGTATATGTAAAAAAATTTAATACTTTTATTCCACCACTTCCTCTCCAACATATGTGCATATATGTCATATATAATTTTAATTCAATTTTGGTGAGGTCAATAATCAGCATTTATAATTTTGATGAATTTAAATATTTGCCGTGAACTTGAATAATTCTTGTCAACTCCTTTCGTGGTATTAACATTGGTGGCGGATTTTCATGGGCACAAAATAGCTGTCATTAAAATTCCATGTGATTCTACCTGATCCACATCTTTGGCTATTTCTTTGCAAACTCTCCCACGTGCTGTGTACTCCTTGTTACTGGAGTCAAATATCTGAATACAACTGTTTCTTCACCCTCCTTGCAATATTTCTGCTTAGGTTGCTCCTCAAACTAAGGTGACGTGGCTGTTGGTGTCCTTAAATCCCAAGTCCCTCGAAATAAACTCGTGGAAAGTAGACTTGTGATTCTTGAGAGGAGTAGGTAGGCATAGTTCATTTCCTGCCTGTGCTAGTTTAAAAATCTGCGATCTTTGTTTTTGCTTTATAGACAATTTTCTTTTGTCACCGGTCACCACACTGATGATTCTAGGTGTCAGCTTCCTTTGTAACCTGTGAGCCTCAATTCTTTGACTCCATTACGTCAGTAGCTTCTCATCTAACCACATTCCAGTCTCCCCGCCCTTCACTGGCTGTTTTATTCTCTCCTGGGGATTTTGACTCTGTGAATAAATGTCATCTTTAGTCTTCTGTGAATTTTTTATTTTTTGCTAGCATGTTGAAGTCAATGGGTGGTTAATCGCCCTCTCACTGGCCATTCAGGTTATCTTTGCCATGCCTGGGTATGTTTGAATAGGAGTACTCTGTCTGTTGTTGTGTGGGAAAGTAAGTGAATGTCAGTTTACCACACACGGGCATCAAGGACAAACCAAAGGAATGATCCTGCTGAAGTCTAGGTTGGTGACCAATGAATTCATTGGAGTCAATTATATGAGTGTAGGTGAGGGGTTCTTTGCAGGAACATGAATGATGCAAAGACCACTGTGCTACTGGAAAGCTCCACCCCATTGAAGGTGATGACTCAAGAAAATTGCATCATGTGACTCGTGCATCAACAGAGTTTCCTGTGAACCTTCAGGAAGCTCTATCCCCCCAACAGTGATTATTGCTTATGGAGAATGGGTCCTGTGAATTGTGTAATTTTCTAATGTACCTAACCACATCTTGCAAACTTTGTCAGCTTCCTGCACAGTATGAGCCTCCCTCTGTCCTCTAGGAGGGAATATTTCATTTTGGAGAAAGCAGCTTCATGTCACTTTTATCTTTTACTTTGATTTTTATATTTTTGCCTCATTTTCATGATGTTTTAGAGTCTTGTATCGAGTGGTGCAGATGTCTTATTTCTCTCTCTCTCTCTCTCTCTCTCTCTCTCGTGTGTGTGTGTGTGTGTGTGTGTGTGTGTGTGTGTGTGTGTGTGTGTGTGTGTGTGTGTACAATCTCTACTTCCAGTATCCTTTCTTGCAGGGGAGAAATGCTCACAGTCATCCTGGTGGGGTAATTACCCACCTCTATGTGAACTGAATCCTTTTTGAATCTGTGCTGTTCTATTTGTTGTTCAACTCTTTATTTTTACCCCTTTGGTGAACTGCTGTTTAGTTTTTAAAGCATTCCAGAAGCTGACTACCATAGCATTTGGCATTCTGTTGATTTCCTCATAGGAACACTGGCTCCACATGAAGCTCTCTGTTCAAGTAACCCAGACAACTCTTCCTTCCTTCCTTCCTTCCTTCCTTCCTTCCTTCCTTCCTTCCATCTGCCTTCTTTTCCTCTTCCTTTGCTTTCTGGCTTCCTTTCATCTCTTCAACCTTATGAACATATTTACATATTGGTCTAAATTATTCAGACTCACCAACAAGGGCCTCTCCTACCTCATAAAGATCACCTTCCACAGCAAAACCACTGTGGTGGTTTGAAAGAAAATGGCCCTCAAAGAGAGTGGCACTATTAGGAGTTATGGTTTGCTTTGTTGGACTAGGTATGTCCTCATTAAAGGAAGTGTGTCACTGCGGGCGTGGGCTTTTAGGTCTCCTATGCTCAAGCTATTCTCACTGTCACAGATCACTTCCTGTTGCCTTCAAGATGTAGGACTCTCAGCTACTTCTCCAGCACCATGTCTACCTGTACTATGCCATGTCCCACCATGATGATAATGGACTGAACCTCTGAACTGTAAATGAGCCACCCCAATTAAGTGTTTCATTTATAAGAGTGGCTATGCTCATAGTGTCTCTTCATAGCAACTAACTAAGATGACCACTAAAGCCCCAAACCAGTCTTGAGGTTCTGTTGAACTAACTTTCTTAATTCTCCTATGAACCAGCTCTGTGCTCAGGTAGCCACACACTGATTTTTTATATGCTTGTTTGCCTCTGTGGTGCCTATCCTTTTCTGTTGTCTACCAGTCACATATCTATGGTGAGCCCAACTAGCAATGACTAAGTGTTGTTATAGCTCATGTGAGCCCATCCATCATGGGCTGTTTTCCCTTGAGTTGCCTTGGGTGATGCAGCATTTGTCTCAAAGGAGGTTTTGCAGCTTCATTACTCAGTTTCTCTATTTTTATAGCACCCAGGCTGATCCTATTGACCCAAGTGTCTCATAGCCTCTTCATCCTAACCGTGAGAGGCTTTTGTTTCGCTAATTTTTGTTTGTTTTCAATTCTTTACCCTTAAATAGTTTCTGATATAAAGTATTCCTGATAATCATAGGTTTCTGTACTGGGTCATTATTAAGGCCTTCATGAGCATATTGAATCATGGATTTTCCTTTTTCCTGCATTACAGGTCAGATCTGATGGGTACCTTTCACCACTTTACCTTATTTTCTCCATCCTCTGTCTAGTTCTTCCTATGGGATTCAAGTCTTTGGATACAGAAGAGGCTCTTCAGTACATATCTAGCTTGTATTCTCTTTCCCATTCATTCCATTATCTGTGAGAAGACTGCATATCATACTCTGTAACGTGTAGTCTTCCCGCCAGCCACTTTGTCCTGCTTCTGTCACAGCCCCCATGAGACCCTACATTAATTATGAAGCTGTTGCTTTGATTTCTTATCGGCTAGCTCTGACTTAAATATTAGCCCATGACTGCTAATCTAAGTATTTCCACGTGTTCTTCTCTTACCGAAGAAAAGGTTCGGACCTCTTCTCTTGTGTGTTTTTCATCGTGACTCACTGTGCCTCTCTTTCCTAGAATCCTCCTTGACTCGTAGTCCCACCTATCTTGCTTTCCTATTGACTAACAGTGCTTTATTTAATCAACCAATCAGAAGGACTTCCCCCATCAATCCTCCATTATCCACTTTCTTGCCAAGTCAGAGGACAATGTGGAGGGGAGCATCCAAATGTCTCTTTCTCACTGTAGTTCTTCCCTGAAAGACAAACTCCCTCTAAGAAGATAGCTGGACCTCAGTTTGCAGTCTCCTCTCCCACAGCCAAGGCCAGCAACCTCTATTATTGCCCAATTACGAACAAGTCCCGTACGTGTGCTACTTCCAATGACTGTAATTCTCTATTCCATCGCCTGTTTGGGGACATGCCCATACTCACATGGTGGTGAAGATCGAGTTTCTTTCCTACCTGGTTCCTCAGCTGTTTAGTCCCAAATGAACACACAGAGGCTTCTATTAATTATAAACTGTTGGCCGAAGGCACAGGCTTCTCACTGGCTAGCTCTCTCTTAATTATTAACCCATGACTACTAATCTATGTATTTCTACATGCTTTTATCTTACTGGAGAACTTCTGGCATTCTATCTTCCCAACAGCTACACCGTGTCCCCTCTAGCGCCTTCCCTCTCTTTCCTCTACCCAGAATTCCCCTAGTCTGGAAGCCCCGCCTATACTTCCTGCCTGGCTACTGCTCAGTCAGTGTTTTATTCATCAACCAGTAAGAGAAACATATATACAGAAGGACATCCCCCATCATGGTGGACCTCATTCGTCAAGGAGGAGGCCTGCCATCTCATACTATGCAGAGGAAGATAACCATTCTGGAAGAACCTCCAAGGATACTTCGCTCCCAGGCAGCTCAGTCTCGGTGTCATATCTTATTACTGGCAGCAGGAAGTATGCAAGTGGCTCTACAGCAAGGAGACCTGCTATCTCACGGCACACCAAGAAAGGCAGCCACATTGGAATTTCTCCAACAGAGGCTTGACTCTCAGAAGGATCAGCTCCAATTGTATGTCTTATCACCCTTTACAGGGACCATGTAACTTATCCTCCCTAACTCCTCTTTGGTTCTGGTCATCTCTTTGGAATACAATTGCTTTGCATGGCTTTTCCTGGGAGGATATTAACAGATGTCTGTTTATTCCACATAGGGCCCCAACAACAGGCAAAGAATGATTCCACCGCAGTCCTGCTTGGTGAGCCAATGAGTTTCTTGGAGCTACAGGAACACTGGTGAGGGGTTATTTACAGGAGCATGTGTGTGACTCAAAGGTGGCTGTGAGAGCCCCACGCATTGTGGGTGCTGATTCAAGGAAGCCTCATTACCGGAGTTACCTGTGTGCCTTGGAGACAGCTCTGCCTGACTTTCCTCTCCTCCATCAGTTGTTCATCGCTCATCTAACCAAGGAAAGGGGCCTCAGAGTCTTGTAGGTTTCTGACGTTCTTGAATGTAGTAAGTTGTACGTATTTACAGAGTTTAAGATTCCCCAAGAGAATGTTCCAGTTTGGAGGAAACAGCTACTGGCTTTGGTTTTACTCGGTTATGTATTCAAGGAGTTATATCTCCTTGAAGACAGAAGAACTGAGTATTTAGCTTTATGGTATAACAGTTAGGCAGAACATTGCTGGGTGAGACATAATAGAGAATTTAGAGGAAGGCTTTAGTCTTTGTTTTGTTACGTTACTTCATGTAGCTTACCTTACATACTTGTTGATTTTGAATGCAAATCAATTAAAAATGTCATGTCTGCTGTGAAAATGAGAACATCTGTTTCATAACTGCAAGTGAAAGTATTTTGCTTTCATTTTTAATTTGTGACTTCGTGTCACACAGGCTGTGGCTGTAATTGTCGAATGAAAGCCATTGTCTATCTGTAATTAGGAAATGCGGCTTCTTCTCAACAAGTGTATGTGTATTCCTATTTCTGAAAAGGTAAACAAACTAAATTATGAAGCATTTTAAAACTACAATGGCTTTTTTTTTTGGTTGGTTTATAAAATGAATAATTGCCTACATAAAATCCCTAATATGTAAGCTAATTAAACATTGAATTCTTTAACATGCCATGACAATGTGCTATTTTTCTCTCCAGCTAACTCAGGAATTTTGTTTGCTTTTGAAACAGGGTCTCACTATGTAGCCCTGGCTAGGCTGGAACCTCTGTGTAGACCAGATTGGTCTCAATTTTACTGTAACCCTACCGAGTGTAGCCATTAGAGGGAGGTGTTCCCAGACCTGGCTCAGATACATTTTAAGAATTGAATTCATACAACTAAAGTAAATGCTTGACCAATGAGAACAGTGTACTAATATTTTAATGAAGACAAACTTCTCTAATTTATCACATTATCACAATATAAATAAGTAGCTTATTCTAGTTGGTATATTTTCCAAGTTTTTACTTATCAAATAAGCTAATGCTGACACAATGTTTAAAATTAAGAAAACTGTAAATTTATGTTGAACCAAATAAAATTACTTTAAAATACTATGGCAACAGTCATTGAGTATCTGTAGCATATTGGCTTGAAGATAATTTCCAAGATCTTCACATGATTTAAAACTTTACATTGATTTTAAATTAGATCAGCTCTGGTGAACTGGACAGTGGTGATACATGCCTTTGATGCCAGCACTCGAGAGGCAGAGACTGTGAGTTCAAGGCTAACCTGGTCTATGGAGTACATTCCAGGACAGGCTCCAAGCTACAGAAAAACCCTGTCTCAAAAAACAAACAACAAACAACAAAAAAAGATTACCTACAGTGTAGTTAGTAGTCACACGGGGCCTCTCTGGATACAACAGAACACTGACCTATAGATTATCAAAGATACTTACTTGTCTTTGTAGGGAAAAAGTAAACACTACAGCAATGGGTCAGATTAGCAACCCCCTTTTTACCACATGGCAACCCTTAGGACTGGAAGAGTCATGTCACAAACTTTGCTAATTTGCTGAAATGAGATCTGAATTATCCCTCTGTTTTGTGAAGTAAGAGCTAATTGCACTAGTTAAAAGTTATAATTAGTTCCAGTGGTTGCGACTTCCCTGGGAGCCCTGCTGGTAGGGAGAAGCCTGAGGACCAGTGACTGCTTTCCTGGCCTTCTTGTAGTCAGCCCTTGTGACACACTGACGTCCTCAAAGACCTTTCAGACCTTTTGCTCCCATGGTCTCCCATATTTGTGTTCCCTGTATTAGAAGGCAAAGGGTAGAATTATTTTAATCTTTGTTGTCCAGTTCATATTTCCCTAATATTTTAGATTTTTTAACAATTTTCTCTTCTGTCCTGGTGTTGGTATGAAGACAATGTCCTTCATTTGTTTTGTTTTGTTTTGTTTGACTTTTTGAGGGTTTCTCTGTATTATTTGGGAGGCTGTCCTGGAACTCACTCTGTAGATCAGGCTGGCCTCGAATTCACAGAGATCCACCTGCCTCTACCTCCTGAGTGCTTGGATCAAAGTTGTGCGCCACCAACACCTGGCTCTGTTTTGTTTTTAAGATGGTGTCTTTTTATATAACCCTGGATGGCCTGGAACTCACTCTGTAGACCAGGCTGGCCTGGATCTCATGAGGATCTGCCTGCCCTCTGCCTCCTGAGTGCTGGTATTGAAAGTGTGCACCACTGTAAAGAGAAGCTTTTTCCTTGAGAGGAGCCTTCCCGCCAGCCTGGTTCTAGAGCCGCATCAGTCCCAAATAAACACACAGGAGGCTATATTAGTTATAAAGCTGTTGGCCTTGCTTGTCTCTTACTGGCTAGCTCTGCTTTAAGTAATTACCCCATAATTGTTAATCTAAGTATGTCTCTTACCGGAGCTCCTACCCCATGGCGTTACATCTTGAATCTCCTATGTTTCTCCTACCCAGAGTCCTTCTGGATTCCTAGTCCCTCCTATCTAGATTCCCTATTGGCCAGACAGTGCTTTATTGACAAATAACAGGACTTCCCCAACATCTCCTCTTTTCTGTTTAAACAAAAAGAAAGGTCTTAACTTTAGCATAGTCAAATTATATATAACAGAACAGTTATCAAGTAAGAACACAGTTAAAACATTTTGTCTATTAACATTTAGCAAGATTTAAAGAAAATATCGTCTATCTCATTCTTGTGAGTCCAAAGTCCTATATGTAGCTTATATTTTATCATAACTAAGGAAAACTATAATTATAACTATCTGTCTTCAACTCCATCATAGACCACAGAAGGATAATATATAAACACTAGGATTGACAGAGACATCTTACTGCCTGGACAGTCACCCGAAGTTCCTCTGTAATGTTGGGGCATCCATCTTCAGCCCATAGGTCACAATGTATCCAGAAGATTTCTCAGCCAAGCAGGAAATTTCAAAACTGTCCATTTGCATCAGCAGTCTGTCAGTCATTTTTCTGTGTCCTGCAGAAAGTTCCGTAGACTCTTCCATGAAGCAGGAACCCTGTAAGACTGATTTCAGCAGTCACTTTCCTGTGGGTCCTGCATGTCCAGATTATACAACAATAGTCAAACAGTCTAGGCAAGAGCAGTTTCTTGCCCAAATGGCTAATCTTGCCATGTTGAAAGCAAACTCCATAACGAGTTTCTTCGATGCCCATCTCAGACGTAATTGGTGCTGCCAGGAGCAGACATTTCTCATTGTCAAGAAAAACCCTAAACCATTTTAAATGCCATTTTTCTGAAGGTCTTTGAGAGGTTTGAAGACTATCTATCTGTCTCAAATACATCTCTATATATCTAGAAAACCTAACTTACCTAACTATAAATTCTGACTATTATAAGTAACTATCTATAGTCTGTATTCAATTATGTATTACGTTTTAAAAGATCAGTATAAGCACAATACTTAATCAAGGGGAGAAATATACACATCACAAAATTGACCTTGAATTTGTATCAATAAATGAAAAACAATACCCATACCATAATTCCCCTTTTTACCATTAAAAAAGAGATCGGCTGTTATCATTAGCCAATGATAAACAACCCCATTTAAATGAAAACAAAGATTTATAAACCAGATGGGAATTAGGACGTCGCTCATTCCAAACTGCTTCATGCTGGAAGGGGGCACTGTTCATACCATGGGGATCATGACAAAACTCAGAAACCTGTATAAGTCCTTATTTTCAGGGTCTGTAAAGCTGCATCATCTTAGCTGTTTCAGTTGTTGGAACACCTGGTCCACTGCTTCCGGGGGTCTTGGTTCGTCAAACCACAGAAGCCTGGAAGGAATCCCCAGCTTTTCATTTTCTGTGGAAACATGTCGCGTCTGCTGCGCGGCCTGTGTCTGAGAACGTGCGGAGGGTGTCGGGGATTGACAACACAGAGACTCTTTCAACGATGTAAAGAAAACTTTAAGCAGGCTCCAAAAAGGTTCAAGAAAACTTCCTAAGAAAGGCTCCCACCAGAGAAGCTTCTGCTCTCTCCTCTACCCTGGCTGGTTCTGCTCTCTCCCCAGAAACTGATCTGGGCGTGGCAGAAGAGGCGGTTAGTCTTTGGACAAGGTCGAGCTCAGGGTGGTTTCTGCGGGCAGGCCTTTTCCAGGAACTTAATGCCCCCAGGCATTGTATTGTTTTTAGTAAACATTGTCTTACAGCTGCCTACTCCCAGGCAGAAGGGGAAGTGGGTCTCTGCTCAAGGTCTGGTGTTCCCACAGAAACATAAACTAAAACTCCTTTTCCGAGTAACATATCCTTATACTTAAATTTTGAAGTCAAGGCATTTTCAAAAGATATAAGTTGAATTAATTCAGCAGCATTTATAATCAAGTGTACTTTAGCATTTGTTCCTTCCTTAGCAATGAAAAAACTGAAAAACACAATAGCATACAGTATCCAGACTCTCTGTGTATTTTCCATCTTTACGTGGCTTATTTATTTATCTATTATTACTGTATTTCTTTTACTTTTATTTATTTTTCTCTGAGACAGGATTTCTCTTTGGAAATCCGCCTGCCTCTGCCTCTGCAGCAATTCCTACCGGCATGCACCACCACAGCCGGCTTCTCTATTTTTCTCTCTCAATCTTACGTATATTTTTAAACACACTGTAAACCTTTAGAGGTTTTGTTCATCCAAGTCTGACTTTACTGTAAATCTTTATGTTTTTCTGGTCACGTGTCTTATCTGTTAAAACCGTGGCAGTTTTAAACTGCCGTTTCCAAGATGGCGGGCATAAGCGTGATTCCAGCTTACCGCCTCAGTCCATGCTGACATCCAGCAAAAGCTGCCACTTCCAGCTGTACGTACACACCTTTCAATCGTTAGCAGAGTCTCTTAAAACAACCTTGCTGTTTTTTTTTTTTTATGCCGAGTCAGGAAGACTCCAGTAAGCGAGCCGCATGAATCTCGGCTTGTCCCTAGCAAAACACCTGAGAAAAATGCTGCTATCAAAAATCTGTGCTTCTCTCCATTCTTCTGTTTCTAAAATTCCTTTAAAGCTTTTGTCATTCTACGTGGAAATTCAATCCCGCTCTGACACCATTCTGTAAAGAGAAGCTTTTTCTTTGAGAAGAGCCTTCCTGCCAGCCTGGTTCTAGAGCCGCATCAGTCCCAAATAAACACACAGGAGGCTATATTAATTATGAAGCTGTTGGCCTTGCTTGTCTCTTACTGGCTAGCTCTGCTTTAAGTAATTACCCCATAATTGTTAATCTAAGTATGTCTCTTACCGGAGAATAGTTCCGGGCTCCTACCCCATGGCGTTACATCTTGAATCTCCTATGTTTCTCCTACCCAGAGTCCTTCTGGACTCCAAGTCCCTCCTATCTAGATTCCCTATTGGCCAGACAGTGCTTTATTGACAAATAACAGGACTTCCCCAACACACCACCACAACCTACTTCCTTAATGTCAATTCTCTGTGTGTTCTAGATAGAATTCACTTCCTGCTTTAGATGGGTCAGTTGCCTGTTATGAATCACTCTGTGGCGGCATCATCTGTTGAACAGAAATCATTAGTTATATGCAATAAATGTGATGTTTTGTATGATGGTTTGTGCTCCAAAGTTTTAAGTCTTTCTCCTTTAGGTCTTCAAATAGACCTTTTGTTGCTCCAACCTTCTTTATTTTACCATTTTTATTCAAGACTTTAATTCACCCAGCATGTGCCTTCTGGGTGCGGATATTATGAGGTGCCTATGTTTCTTTTACTGGTTAGTGAACTGCTTTTCTGCTGTCTGTCCCTACCCCTTTGTTTGTGGAGTCATGTCTGCTGTACACCAACTTCCTATGTCCACAAGGTGTGTCTCTGGCTTCCCTGCCCAGACCACTGCTGCACCTGTCTGAACTTGTGTCAGTACCACAGAGTGTTTGTCACTTTGTCTTAGCAGTGTATCTTAATCTCTAATAAGACAAATCTCCCCACACACTGCTCTTTCCAAAGACTTGTCTAATGACAGGCCATTGTTATTCCATGTGAGCTGTGGAACAGGGCCATTGTTTGGGAGTGAATACAGTTTATAGGTGAATGGGGAGAAATAGAAGCCTTTGCCATGTTACATGATCAGATCAAATGCGGAATATCTTCTCACTCCTCGGTCCTCTTCCAGCTTCTTTAGTAAAGTGTTTAGATTTCTCCGTCAAGATCAGATGTGGGTTTTGGTTCTGTTCTTTTCTTTATAGATGTCTTGCCCATGTGAACAATTCCAGCTGTATAGATTATACTTCTAGTAAATTATGGCAGGCACAGGACAATGCTGTTGAGTCGGTCTATTGTTCTGATAAATGGAAAATGTTATAAGTTCTCTCATCACTTCACACAGATTGAAGTTTGATTCTGATTTTTTAAGATTAAATAAGTGATTATATAACTTCAAACACTGACAGTTTAAACTCTCTAAACTTTTGTGTTTCTTAGGTGAAATAATCTAGAAAAGACACAAAAGAATAGAAGCTTCAGGCCTGTGTGCAATCATTGAGGACTTGAAGGAACTTTTGTTTATGTGGTAACAACTACTTCTGTTTATTATATTAAAAAGAGAAGATACCAAGGATGGCTATGTACCATGTTACCTTAAATACTATCTTAAATTTATTTAAAATTTAGATTTGAACTAGTATTAGACCTGCGTCAGAATTAAAATGTCATCAGAGGACAAAACAAAATTACAAAGGACAAAGGTCACTTTTACTTATTATGGTTTAACAATAAATTTGAAAATCTTAAAGCTTAGTATTATAAGCTATTAAAGGTGCTGGAGGTTAATAGGACATTTGCCTAGTATAAACAAGGCTCTAGATACTGTACCCAACCAACACTGCAAAAAAATAAAATTAGCTGGGCATTGGTGGCACACACCTTTATCCCAGCACTCAGGAGGCAGAGGCCGGCAGAGTGAGACCAGCCTGGTCTACAGAGTGAGTGCCAGGATAGGCTCCAAAGCTACACAGAATAAAACAAACCAAAAATAAATAAATAAATAATAAATTAACATTTTATTTTTAATTAAATTATTAAATTGTTGAATTTACTTAGTTCTGGCAGGCTACTTTCTTGCTTTCCTAATTAATGTCTTTACCGACTAATAATATATTAATTTTTGTTTGTTTGCTTGCTTTTTAATATTTTAAGTAGAGTATACATAGTCATAGTCATCATTGTAGGATTTTTCTTTGGTTTTTTTTAAAGATTTATTTATTTTTATGTGCATCAGTATTATGCCTGCATGTATGTCTGTGGGAGGGTGTCAGATCCCCTAGAACTGGAATTACAGACAATTGTGAACTGTCACGTAGTTGCTGGGAATTGAATCCAGGACCTCTGGAAGAACAGTCAGTGCTGTTAACCACTGAGTCATCTCTCCAGCCCCAATGTTTTGTAATTATTTATTTTTATTTTATGTATAAATGCTCTGCATGCCAGAAGAGGGCATTAGATCCTATTACAGAGGGTTGTGAGCCACCATGTGGTTACTGGGAATTGAACTCAGGACCTCTGAAAGAGCAGTCAGTGCTTTTAACTGCTAAGCCATCTCTCCAGTCCCCTTTTCTTTGTTCTTAATAGTTGTTATTTCTGTGAGGAGCAACTTTTCTGATTTGCCTGTGACAACAGTTTTCCAAATCTAGGATATTCGGTGTGAGAACCAGCATTGCCTTAGAAAACCAAAGTGGTTGGTCACTCTATCTATCTATAATCTGCCTGGAAAACTAAGGTCCTGGGGCCAAACTCAGCAATTTTTCAGCCTGTGTTCTGACTTAATGCCTATAATGTTAAAAGGGAGAAGGGAGGGGGAGAAGGAAAAGAAATGATTAAAGAAGAGGGAAGTAAGAAGCAAGAGGAGGGAAGGGTTGCTCATGCAAAAGAAGCCTCTTTCCTATCCCATTGCCTTATGTTTATTTTTAAACATCTTCTTGTCACTTTGATTCAATAGGCAACCAGACACTGCGTCTCAGGCACCCATTACCTCTCTTAATCAAGGGTTCAAATCTTCTCTGACAACATTTTCTGATTTTTGCCTTCCACAAATCAGGCGTGAGATATAGAAGAAAATTAAATAAAGCTTGCAGAGCAGCTATTAAACCTAAAACAGGCTTTGAGATTTCCCAGAGGATTCCTGGAAAATCACAAAGATTTATCTTTTACCTTATAAAAAGAGATGCTCAAAATAAATAGATTTGGAAGGTTGAATGGAAGAAGCTGTCAAGTCAGAAAACACTCTCTGTCGTTCCTAGAAAGGAATGTGGGCCAGTGAGATGTTATTAGCATAAACACTCTCAACAGAGAAAAACAATAGGATCTTGAAATTTTCAGGCAAATGATGGCGCTAGAAGAAACCATCCTGAGTGAGGTAGCCCAGTCACAAAAAGATAAACATAGTATGTACCCACTATTATATGGATTTTAGACATGGAGCAGGGGAGTCCCAGCCTACAATCCCACTGCCAGAGAGTCTGGGAACCAGGGAGGACCCTAAGAGAGATATGCATGTACCCTGGAGAAGGAGAATGGGACAGGATCTCCTGAGTGGACTGGGAGCATGATGGGGGGAGAAGGAGCTAGGAAAGGGGGAGGAGGAGAATAGATGGGGAGAGGAGGACATGGGGGAGCAGGAAGGTTGAGTTGGGGGAAGAATAGAGGAGAGCAGGATAAGAGATACCATTATAGAGGGAGTCATTATGGTCTGAGGAGAGATCTGACACTGGTGAGATTTCCAGAGATCTACAAGGATGACAGGAGAGGCTACCTTAAATGCTTTCCCTGATAATGAGATTGATGACTACCTTACATGCCATCCTAGAGCCTTCATCCAGTGGCTGATGGAAGCAGAGGCAGACACCCATAGCTAAACACTGAACTGAACTCCTGGAACCCATTTGCACAGAGGGAGGAGTGATGAGCAAAGGGGTTAAGACTGGGCTGGTGAAACCCACAGAAACTGCTGGCCTGAACAAGGGGAAACTCATGGACCCCAGACTAATGGCTGAGAGGCCAGCATGGGACTGATCCAGACCCTCTAAATTTGGGTGTCAGTGAGGAGGCCTTGGCAATCTATGGGGTTGTAGATCAGTATTTATCCCTGGCAAACGAATTGACTTTGGGAGCCCATTCCACATCAAGTGATGCTCTCTCAGTATGGACACATGGGGGAGGACCTAGGGCTTGCCCTGGATGATATGAGAGACTTTGGAGACCCCCCCAATGAAGGACCTTACCATCCCTGGGGAGCAGAGGGGGGAATGGGGTTAGAGGTTGGGGGGGGTTGGGGGGGGGCCAGGGAGAGGGAGCTGGGATTGACATGTGAAGCAAGCTTGTTTCTAATTTAAATAATAATAATAAATTCTCAGAAAAAATAAATCTCAAACTTTATATGCAGTTCTTAGGGATTCATCAATGTCTCATTTCTGCATATATTTTATTTTAAAGAAAGAAAAAACCCACTAGTCAGAGGTCTTATAAAATTGTTGTTTACTTTTCCTGCAGTTATTTGGATTCTACTTGATATTTATCAAAAATATTTCTCAACTGTTGTTTGAAATGTTAGTTGACAACAGACCCTTTTCTTTAAAAGACAAAGCTGAATCAAGTCATATGTTGAGCCAGTGGTTTCCAGTGCATATCCAATCTTCTTGTGAACAGAAACATTTAAAGTTACTCCGGGTTTTCTGAATCCCTTCGATGTCTGTGATACATGATACACTTGCTGTATACGAGGACTATGATACGACGCAATAATTTTCCTCTACAAAATACGTTCACTCAATTCTGTAAGATGAACATGCTATTTAGTGACTTCTTTGAAAACAAATTTATTTTTTGCCATTTAAAACATTTTATTTTACTTTTCTGGATTACTTTAATTTGTTATTAGACTTTACCGAAGACTTAAAATTGTCAGAATTCAACTTTAAATGATTATTTATTTACCTAGGAAACAATCGGAATCTCCCCCGAATCTGTGGAAACTGATACCAATAAGTGTGGTGATTTGAATGAGAAGTGTCCCCCTAGACTCTGGTTTTTGAACATGGCTTCTAGTTAATGGCGCTGTTTGGGGTTTGGGAGGTGTAGCCTTGCAGGAGGAAGCAGGTCAGTAGCGGTGGGACATTTGGGAGTTTAAAGCCTCACACCATTTCTAAATTGCTCTCTCTGCTTCAGGCTGATGGTTGAGGATGTGAGCGTACAGTTTGCTCTTCTGGCTACTGTGCCTATTGCTTCTTGCTTCCCTCCCAGGCATGATGGAGTCTAACCCCTCCATGCCATGATGGACGCATCCCTCTGGAACTGTAAACCCAAATAAACACCTTTCTCCTAGAAGTTGCCTTGCTCATAAGGGTTTTTTGTTTGTTTGTTTTGTTGTTTTTTAAATCACAACAGGAAGGTAACACAGATAGGAGAGCAGAGGGACCATCTACCAAATGAACAGCATTGCCTTGTGCCAGCTGTGACTTAAGCTTTCCAAAGCACAGACTAAACAGCTGGAATTGTTCACAAGGGCAAGAAATCTACAAAGGAATAAACAGAAGCAGAAACCCCATGATCTTTATGGTTTTCTAAAGATCACAAAAGAGGTCGAGGAATGGTGTGGGAAGAGAATTAACCATGATGCTATTGTACAACTGAAAACGTGGCACCGCCGGCAAATCACAACTTATACGAGTGTATCACGCT
Source organism: Mesocricetus auratus (assembly GCF_017639785.1). Classification (NCBI taxonomy): domain Eukaryota; kingdom Metazoa; phylum Chordata; class Mammalia; order Rodentia; family Cricetidae; genus Mesocricetus; species Mesocricetus auratus. The sequence goes on along the minus strand of NW_024429267.1, from coordinate 36,615,140 downwards.
GGGGGTGGGTGAGGTGGCTTAGCAGGTAAAAGCACTTCTTGAGAACCATCCCCAAGCCAGCCCCATCCCTTGAACCCAAGAAAAGGTGGGACCTCAACAAATTCATCTCTTACCTCCACACATGCACTACGCCGTGTACACCCACCCATTCTGCCCCAACCACAGTAATACTAAATAAAAATAATTTTTAAAATATGCTATACTAACCCTATTAAAGTGGGTTTTTATGGAGGGAGTTGGAAAATGAGAATATAAGAATAAAAAGGATAAACTTATTGTGTGTGTATGTGAGAGTCCTTTTTGGTCCTTGAGGATTTAATAAGAATATGCTGCTCCTGAAGTCCAGTCGAAGAGAGGGAGGAGCAATAATATGAGCAAAGGGGTCAAGACCACGATGGGGAAACCCACAGAAACAGTTGACCCAAGCTAGGTGGAGTTCACTGTCTCCGGACTGACACCTGGGGAACCTTCACAGGACCAGGCTAGGCTCTCTGAATGTGGTGACAGTTGTGTTGTTTGGGTAGTTTATGGGGACACTGGCAGTGGGACCAGGATTTATTCCTAGTGTATGAACTGGCTTTTTGGAACCCATTCCCTATGGAGGGATACTTTGTTCAACCTAGATACATGGGGGGGGGCTTAGTCCTGCCTCAACCTGATGTGACAGACTTTGTTGATTCCACATGGGAGGCTTCACCCTCTCAAAAAATAAAAGTTAAAATAAAAAAGTACAAAAACAACATGCATTCCAAACCATTTGGCTTGTTTCTTTTGTGAGAGAGCTTTGCCAGAGTTCTCAATGCCATGCAAGGAAACTTGTCTCCTTAGGCTTTATGAGTATCCTTTTCCATCCTACTTTAATTTTGCATACTTTTGACTTTCCACCTTGCCTTAATTTGATTTTCTAGTGGTTTGTCCTTTATTTGTGAAGAGCTAACTCTTGGATATATATTATATAGTTGCATTTTCAACATTGTTTATTAACATACTTGTCAATTACTTTTTGTATTAGCAATTTCTTGTATTATTCTTGCACTTATTTTTCTTTTTCATTTATAACTTTTCATTTCTTTGTGTTGGGGTGAGGTTGTGCGTGTATGCAAGGTGTGTGCATGAGTATGCATGAGTATTTGTACACGTGAATGTGCATGCACATAGGGGTCAGAGGTCAATTTCGGGTGTGGTTCCTCAGGAACTATCTACCTTGTTTATCAAGACAAGATCTGTCATGGGGACCCAGCATTCACTTGTTATAGCAGACTGGCTGGAGGGTGGGTGGCAGGGACTTGCCCATCTCCACATCCCCAGCGCTGATATTACAATTGTGCATTGCCACGCCTGACTTTGTGTGCTGGCACTAGAGATCAAACTCAGGTCCTCGTGCTTGTGTGGCAAGCCCTTTGGACAGAGCCATCTCCCCAGCTTCCCTGAGACTCTCATACTTTATCAGGTACTTATAATTATTTCTTAAGATCCCTATTTAGCCATAGAAGTTTATAGTGCTCTACATAAAACTTCTTACAAGTTTCAAGTAATTACAGACATGAAAGTTCACAAAAAGAATTGCAGAAGATCCCTTACTTTCACAACTGGTATCCCTGGTGGTGGCATCTTCTGTAAGGACACAGCACAATCAAAACCTAGAAACTGTTAGCTTCCTGCTTACGACAGCTAACTGGATCACAGAGCTTAGATTTCATCGTTTTTTCTGCTTTCTGTCATTTTTACATCTTTAGGAATAATTTTATGATATTTAATCAGATGTATAACCCCCATCATAATAATCTGTTCTGTCTCCTCAGTGCTCTTTCTTACATCCCTATGCTATTTCCCCATCCCTATGTCAGCTTCAGGTGTGTCCTTACATCTGTCATTGAGATAGTGCCATGTAAATGTGACATGTAAAACCTGACTTATATGATTGACTTTTAAAGGTATATTGTGCGTGTGTGCTGGCACGCGCATGCATACACTCTCGTTCTCAGTGTGCCATGACATGGTCATGGAGGTTAGAGAATGACTTCTGGTGTCAGTTCTCTTCTCTGTCCTGTGGGTCCAGTAGACAGAATGTGGGTTGTCAGGCTTGGTGGTAAGGCTTACTGAGTCATCTCTCAGACCCATGATATAGGTGTTTGAAAATCTGTACAATGCCCTTAGGTCCATTCAACTTGTTGTTAATTAACAATCTTGTGTTGTTATTTTGCTGCAGAGTGACAATCCAATGCGTAATGTACCACAGCTTGTTCAGCCTTTCATGTGTTAGACGACATTTTGGCATTAGTTTTTGGTTATTATACATATATAAGTGGTTATAAATAACTCTATAATTGACATATAGATCTATGTAGTTTATTCATGCATATGCCTCCTGTGTATATGTGTACCACGTGCAAGTGGGTGCCCTTGTTGATCAGAGAGGGTGTTGAATCTCCTGGAGCTAGAGTTACGGGTGGCTTTGAATTACAGCTGCTTCATGTGGGTGGGGGAACTGAACCCCGGTCCTCTGCAAGAGCAGCAAGCGCTCTTATCTGCTGAGCTAGTCCCATTATATTTTAAAGAAACCATTAGACTTTTTTCCAGAGTACCCTTACCATTTTCCATTCTCTCTAGCAATGCACAAATAACCTAAAAACCTCTACATCCTTGTTCTTTTTTTTTTTAATTGGTTTCTTTCAAGACAGGGTTTCTCTGTGGCTTTGGAGGCTGTCCTGGAACTCACTTTGCAGACCAGGCTGGCCTCGAACTCACCTTGTTAGTTCTTAATTTTACCAGTATTTATAATTATAGCCTTTCTGAAAATCACTCAGTGCTATGTCACAATGTTTTACTTTGAGTTCTCCCAATGGCTCATGTTGCACTCAGGTCTTCTGGCCATTTCCCAACTGGATTATTTGTTATCCAACCACTGACCTTAGAATGTTCCTCACTTATTTGGGGGATGAGTCCTTTGTTCCGTATGCGATTTTCCTCCCACATTCCCCCCTTCACACACACACACACACACACACACACACACACACACACACACACCAGTTTCTAACCATAGTACTACTTTTAAAATAATAATTTAGCTCAGAAAAATTTAAGGGACTTGATAAAAAAACACAAAAAGGATGGGATCTATTAACAACACAGTGTCAGTTGGGGTAGGTTATCCAAGACTAACAGAGACACGTTTTGCTTAGGTATTGAAGAAATCTGTGGTCGATTACAGGAACCTTGAGGACTATTAATTAGGTGCTATAAAATGGCCAGAGTCCCAAAGTGCAAAATAGCTAAGCATTCTTAAGACCTCCCCAGGCATTATCTTGTTCCCCTTGAAGGTGAGGCAATGCCCGCCCCCCACCTGAAGAGCAGTCACCTTCTCAGAGATGGCTCTTTTGGAGGCCAAAGGTGCCTGACCATTGCTGCGTGGCAGAGAGATTTCTCAAGCTGATCTAGAATTTTCTTTGAAGGACCATATATGACAGGGTGGAGCCGATAACCACACAGTTCGAGGTATTAATTAACTTATTGAACAGTCTAGAGACCTGTACTCAGTGATGAGGGGAGTAGGAAGCGAGTAGAGAACAGCGTTTGCCCAGGTCCTCTGACTGGCCAAAGTCTGACGGAAGTAACCTGGTGATAAGTCAGCAAGGGAGATCCTAGAATGTGTAGGCAGAATTGTCCTTCCCTGCTAAGATTTCCCCAGCACCATCCCAGTCAAAACTGAGCAGAATTCAGAGAATCATCCAAGGAATGCCTCTGGGAGGATGGGCTTTCTGAGCAAGTTCCTAAAAACAGAAGGGCATTAGTCCAGGGAATAGGGGAAGAATGAGTGTGGTGTGGACCCCCTGCATTCACTTTGGGAGACACCAGGGGCCTCAGACACCAAATGAAGAGGGCACGTGCTATGTGGCAGGAGTGGGCGGTGCTGCTACCGGCACAGGCAACTTCTGAAGCCTCTTCTCATTCCCCCCAGGGTATGAGATGTCAAGGAAGGTCCTAGATCACATTATTGCACTGAGGCATTGCTTGTTTCAGGTTGTTTTAAAATTTTTAAATTTTGAGACAGGCCACCTGCCAACACTTTATTTAGCCAACAGTAACCTTGAACTCTTGACCGGCATGTCTCTAGCTTCTGAGGGCTGGGATCACAGTAGTCTGCCACCACACCTGGATCCCACTTCAAGTTCTTTAGAAACATATTCTGAAGGCATTTCTTCCTCCTCCTCTGATTCCCCCAGTGATAGACCCATGTACAAGCTGGTGCTGTATGTGTGTGCCTGCTAGAAATCTGCCCCTTACCTTCCAAATCCCTTCCAACTTGCAGGAAGTCCTCCAGAAGTCCGTGTCCCATCTACTATCTGTACCGCTGGCTATCTGGAATGCGCATTTTGTATCTGGCCCAGATGTGGCATTTCCTGTACAAATGGCTTAACAGATCTCCTGGCGCCAAGAAAGGACATCACTGTACATGAAAGGACTCTGGGTGAGCATCTCAGTTCCCTAAGCTACGGTGGAAGTGTTTCTGCCATACACCCTTCCATAATCAAGTCAATTCATTGGTGAGCATCTCAGTTCCCTAAGCTACGGTGGAAGTGTTTCTGCCACACACCCTTCCATAATCAAGTCAATTCATTGGTGTGCCTTGTTGTTGTTGCTTGTTCAGCCGAACATAAGAGAAAGCTGTTCTCAAGGTTTGAGAGCCAGAAATAAAAGATGAGTGTTGGTGTGGCTGAATCTTCTTAACCTCTGAACCTTCAGAGTCTCTTCCTAGGTCCTAGAAGTGATAGTCTTTGCCATTTGTTGATATGTAAGTTTGTCTCTTGTAGACAGAGTTTCTTTCCTGCCTGGTCCCACAGCCCTTTAGTCCCAAATAAATATGCAGAGGCTCATGTTAATTATAACCTGTTTGGCTGATGGCTCAGGCTTCTTACTGGCTAGCTCTCTCTTAATTATTAACCCACTTCTATTAATCTAAGTATCTCCACGTAGTCTTGGCTTACTGGTGAATGCCCAGGTGTCCTATCTTCCCAGTAGCTACATGGTATCTCCCCAGTGGCTCACTTTCCTTCCTTTTCCAGAATTATCCTAGTCTGGTAGCTCAGACTAGACTTCCTGTCTGACTACGGACCAATCAACGTTTTATTAAACCAATAAGAGAAACATATATTCATAGCATACATAAGGACATCCTCTACCAGTCACTCCCATTTTTGCTTCTATCTTCAAATCACCTTATTCTGTGTGTGTCTTTCTGTTTGAATAGTTTAATTGGATCTAAGACCGACCCTCATCTAGCATGACTTTATCTTGGTCTTTATCTTAGTCTAATTTCTGTTGTTTGCTTACTGCTTAGCTTATTACCACATTAATTCATTTGTGTGTATGGGGAGGGACCCACATGTGGAAATCAGAGGATAGCTTTGGGATATTAGTTCTCTCCTTCTCTCATGAGGGTCCTGGGGGTCAAACTTAGGTCATCAGGCTTGGTTGAGCAATCTTCCTGGTCCTATTTCTTTTAAGGAAGGCTATCACTAGCCTAGGCTGGCCTCTCACTGGCAATCCTCTGTTTCACTTTCCTGGGTGATGGGATTATAAGTGTATACACTATCTGCTATCTGAATGAAAAAAATAAAAGGAGGACAATACTGTTCTTCAGGGCTTGAAGAGAGGGTGTATTATGGATACAAGGGTGAGCATAGCCAGAGACATCTGGAAGAATCGTGATCAGCCAACTGAACGGGATCAAGTGAGGAGAGTGGGGAGGGGAGAGGGGAGAGGAGAGAGAGGAGCTGGGAGCAGCAGTCAAGAGGTCCAGAGGCCACAATGGCTAAAAAAGGACCAGCATAGCCATGGGTTATCCAGGAACCTGAGCAGCTGGAGGAAGGGCAATCCAGCCCTTGGGCTGGAGTGTTCAGGGTAGGGGGCAGGGTATGCCAGCCAGGAGGATCGTATAACAGGGAGGGACTGAGGGATCTGGATGAACCTGGTGGCCACTGTCAGCTTTGATGTGTTAATAGGCACCTCCTTAACCATTTGACCCATGTTTGAGACTTAATACTTTCCATTGGGTTTTAAATAATTAAGTTAACAAGAAAATCACCATCTTCTCTAATTTTTGATCTGAGATTTAAAGAAATAGTTAAGTTTGCTAGTTCTTTCCTCATCTCCCCCTAGTGTCACTTTATTCTAGTTTTTTGGCAGCCGATGTGACCTCCAAGACGGGGAACAGCTGTGGCATATAAAGATTCAGGTGTCAATCTCAGATCTGCCTCTTGGCTCTGCCTGGGAAACCCTACAGGGCAGAAAGGAAGTTGCCACCCGTCTGCATGCCATATATAAGGAGTCAGTGAGAACAAGTGGTTATTCACAGTTTGCATCAAGATACTTCAGTCTGCACAGAAGCCACCCTGACTATGTATCTGGAAGTTCCTGAATTAGTGTTGTGTTAAAAAAAATAATCACCCTAAAATTTGGTATGGTAAACAAAGTGTATCACTTCACAGTTCTAAGGGTAGGAGATGAGAGTGGCTTGTGTAGATCTGGGTCTCTACTTTTAAGATGGCGCAGAGACTGTAGGGGAGATGCCTCCGTTGTTCTAAATGTGGGCTTCCTCACTGCCCCCCAACCTGTCCTCCTGACCCAGTGCTGCCTTCCTGCAGATCAAGATGTTCAAGTGGGTGAGCAAGGAGGAGATAGTATCTTTTTATAACCTAGCCTCAGGCATCACACGGGCTTCCAGTCCATAGTCTCTGTATTCAAGGGCCACCAGGCCTTTGACTCTGTCAAATGTTTTCAAGACTGACTGTTATTTATGTGTGTATATGTCTGTCACGTGTGTGCAGGGCACTGTAGGGGCAGAAGGCAGCTTCAGACCGCTTGGAGCTGGAGTCACAGGAGGTTGTGAGTCACCCAAGGTGGGCAATGGGAATCAAACTCAGTCGTCTGGAAGAACAGTCATCGGGCTCTCTTAACCATGTCGTCATCTCTCCAGCCCAGAGGAATTTGGCAAAGCATTTTAAAACTTTGCCACACATCCCTAGCCACCCCTTCCTAAGGATCTTTAAACAAATCCTGTACAGCATGCTCTTTAATTGGTTAAGTATTGTCATTATCACACTAAAAACTTAGCAATATCTCCAGGGGTAGCAAATACCCAGCTAGTTTATATGTTCCCACCAATTATATGATTTTGTTTGTTTTGATTTGATTTTGTTTTTATGGCTGGTTTGTTTGCCAATAAAGGGTAAATAGTATAATTAGTTAATGTGTCTCCCGAGTCCTCTTTAGACTGTAGATTCCATCATAGTACCTTTACTATGTTTCCTACAGCTTACCCAATGAAGTAGCAGGTTACTGCTGTAGGGAGTATCCTGTATGTTACTGATTGTGTCTCTGTAATGTCCTTTAAGATGTCCCCCTGTCCTCAACTTTTCTGTTTATGTTTTGCTAGACCTACAGTCCCATTGGCTTCAGAGTTGATTTCTCAGTAGGACCCCTCCCTAGCCACACTACGTAGGACACACACACTCACCCATCTATCTGCCTCTTTGCTATGTGACATTAATGGCCATGGATGAACAGTGCTTCAATCCATCAACTCATTAGGAGCCATTAGCTTTTCCTAGGCAGAAAATGAATATGTCTTCATCTTAAAATAATAAATAGTATAACATGATATAAAGTGATAAGTAGAAATCAAGTGTCATTTTCTTCCTGGCCCATTAACTTTTCTCTTTACAGGTAACCATGTTGATGCTATCATATTTGCCATGACTTAAAAATTGATATAATTACTTGAGAAAGGTGAATAGGGATGTTTCAAGACAGTAAAGTCAGTGTGGCTGGAACACAGAGATTCATATGATCATGGATCAAGAAAATCTATTGTATATGTGCATAAATATAACAAAATAAAAGTATAATCATATGTTTATTGTATATTTTGTCTATTTAAGTGTTATGAAAACAACAGTCATACCCGAGACAACCATATAAGGAAGTCTCAGGGAGCACATGGTTAATTTCCAGATGAATAACTATCATTCAATAGGTTCCTCTAGTTCAAAGTAACTGGCTTAGACCGGAAAGAGAAATGTGTTGGGAGACCACAGGAAGCATTCCTTAGCATGATCAAAGACTACCACGTGAAAAGTATGAGAAACCACTAGGAACCTAGCAGCTGCCTTCCTAGGCTTCCCTGTCCACATTTGTGTCACCCCTCTCTCTACAGACGAGCTTTCTCTGCTTTTCCAAGCACAGCTGCAAAACACTTCTCTCACCTGTCTCCTGACCTATACCCAGCTCGGGATCTGCAGTTCAACGGCAGAGACTGGCCAGCAGCTTTACAACCCAGTTCCCAGAATTTCACTCAGGAGTTGGGTCTCATTTAGCCCTTCCAATCTGTTATTGCTGATGAACCGAGTGAGGAAGTATAGCTGTGACTACACTCCCCTTCCTGTTCTGGGAGAATATGAAAGTATGTGTGAGGCTTGTCTCAAGAAGAAGGGAGTGTGGGGGTTATGTGATGGTGTTACCAAAAGATGAGTGTTCAGTGTTTTTTGGGGGGAGGGCAAATAGTGGAGTGGGTGGTGTCTTACTATGTAGCTAGCCTGTCTGTCCATCTGCTTTCCTTTCATCTTTCTGTCATTGTTATTAAACTCGCAGTTATCACGAGCCTTTGACAGGTGAGCCCAGACAGACAGGCGAATAAACTGAGGCACAGAAAGTATTTGCCCAAGTTCTTTCATCTCATAGAGCAAGGAGGGGACAGAGCTGGGAGCTACGCCCTGGATAGAGGGATCCAGAGCTCAGCCACCCCAGCCTGTCTTCAGCGGGGTCTGTACAGTTAAGGCTGGCCTCCTAAGCAGCACCACCTTCCTGAGATAGTGCACAGGACAGATCTACTTCTCAAGGTTGAAGTTACATGACACCAGTAAAAGATGGTCTTGCTCAGAGCATTCGTTGAGAGATTGTAACCCTCAGTTCAAAAGTAGTCTTAAAATTTCATACTTTCCGAGGCGAGTGTCCCAGGAACTTGTAAAACGTGGGAACTCTGTCCATAACTCCATGGTACCAGTCTAGTCAAGCCGCATACTTTGTCAATCCCTGTAGGTGTCACAGTGCTGTGGCTATGCTTTGGAGATTTGGAGGTGACTCCATTCTGAGTGTCTGTTTATATTTTAGGCACCTTTGTGTACCCCGTGATAATGACATCCACATGTTGGTCAGGCAGCAGGGCCTGAAGTCATGGCAGTGCTCATAGCTTGGCACAGGAGGTGAGAAAGGCTAAAGTATCACCTAGAAGGCTGAGCAGCTACTGAGATGCAAGCTGCTGCCAACTTAGGATCGAGGCTCTGGGAAGTGTTGGAGATCGAGCGTGAAAGTGAAGAGCATTAAAGCCAAGCCTGTTGCTGTGGTTACAGCTTTACAAACAACACGCTGTCCTCTCCTCCACATGCATTCCTTTGACAGCAGATGAACCTTGAATTAATTGTGCCCGTCCTGTGCCAGACTCCTGTTCTTCACTCGCTTTTATTGCTACTGAGAGAATGACTGCCAGGATAAATCTTTTTTTCAAAGCCTGAGCAGGTCACTTTCTTGCCTAAAGCCTCCTTGGCTACCTACTGCCCACCAGAACCAGCCGTAGTATTCAGGCCATTCAGTGAGAGTGACACTGAGATTCATGGGCCCAGAGTTCCTGAAGTTAGGGCCACTGTTGCTACATGTGCTTGTACCAGGGGCATGTGCTTATCTGCCATCAGGACTTAACTGTTGGGCATGTCATTTATGTATTGGAAGGGGGGTCTCCTTGGGGAGGCCTCAGTACCTGAGATAGTATGGGACTAGTTGTGGTGTTTCAAACACTTCTGAATGCCCAACGGTTATGACTCTTGGTCATTGGTTGGTACGGAACAGGCCTTCAGAAATATCTGTATGTGAATGGTCTTTTGAAGAATATCTGCTTGAGTTCTCTACTGATGGGGACAGAAACCAAGGCTGATCACAAAAGGGTTATCCCCGTAGCATAAACAATTCTAGGCTTTCTGCTTCTTTTGGTAACATTAATGATAAAAAAAAAATCTACTTTTGACTGTCTTAGTTAGGGTTTCTATTGCTGTGAAGAGACACCATGACCACAGCAACTCTTATAAAGGAAAACATTTCATTGTGACTAGCTTGCAGTTTCAGAGGTTTAGTCCGTTATCATCATTGGTGGGACATGGTGGCATACAAGCAGACATGGTTAAGGAGAAGGAGCTGAGAGTTCTACATTTTGCAACAGGAAGCGAACTGTGTACCTCACTGAGGGTAGCTTAAAACCCACTGCCACAATGACACACTTCTTCCAACAGGGCCACACCTACTCTGACAATGCCACACCTCATCGTAGCGCTACTCCCTTTGGGGGGCATTTTCTTTCAAACCACCACATTAACTAAGGCAGTTTCTCAACCTTGTTCTTGTTATTTTCATCTGGGTAAGTCTTTGTCATGTGCCATGAAGGACGCTTAGCAGTGTTCCTGCCCAAGTTCTGAAATCATATCGCCAGATATTGCTGAGGCTCAATTACCCATCAGGAACCCTTGGCTCAGGACAGCAGCTCTCAATTCTGGTGCCATTCCCAATCACCTGGGAATTTTAGAAACTAAAGATGCCTGGTGCTTTACTTTAGCCCAAATCGAACTGATCGTGGGAACAGCCAGGGTACAGGAGACTATAAGAACTCCCTAGGGACTGCTTATCTTACTACAGAGATAATTGTTTGTACATGTTTCTTGCTGTTCTATTCATAATTGCCAGGAATTGGAAAAAGCCAAGATGTTCATCAACTGATAAATACATGAGGCTGTATGGACTGAAATTATGAAATTTGCAGGTAAGTGGATGTGGCTAGAAACAATTATTCTGAGTGAGGTAACCCAGACCCAGAAAGACAAACTGCTGCTTTTTCTTATGTGTGTTAGCCTTTATGCTTTAGATATGTGTGTTTCATATGGAATACTACAGAGGAGGCATCTAGTAAGGGACCAAAGGGGAGGATGGGGTCTTCTGAGTAAAGGGAAATAGAATATAATGTTATAAAGGGATGGAAGGGAAACTAAAACAGGAAAATTAAAGGGGGTGGAGAATTTGAGGGCAGGGTAGAGGCCCTTTGAAAAGCCATATTAAAACCTACTACTCTGGAAGCTGCCTAAAATATACACATAGTTAAAGGAATTTAAGTAGAGTCACCATATATGTAGGGGAAACAATACCTAGACACCATATGCTACCAAATCAAGCCCCCAGTGCCAGAAGTGGGTTTCATCTTTTTGCATTATTGTTTCAAGAGATCCCACAGATCTCTCAAACACTATGGGCCATTGCCAATGGTATTGGTTACCCTCCACAATCTGATAGTAAGACCCTACCGCTGAAGGGCCCCTCGTCATGGAGAAATCTAGCTGGCATTCAACCAGAAGCTTTGCCTCTACTGGCTTGCATTCATAGTGCTAGACGGTGCTTTATACACTATCAGAGGAGGAAAAATAATCACCAGTCTGACCCAGTTACCAACCCTGTGAGCTATAATGGTGAGCTGCCTGCAAGATATGCCCAGTGGTGCAACAGTAGCAAGAATGTCAGGGGAATAACCAACCACTTTTTTAAAGATCAGGTTTAAGACCCACTCCATGAGATGAAATCTGTATTATTAGAGTCTAAGGACTTGAGACTAGATAAGTCACAGGCCTAGGGGAAAATCTGCTATTATTCTACTAAATGACCATAGCAAGAAAGCAACCCTTAGTGACATACTGCCATACCCATGAATCAGTTCATCACTCCGTTCTCAGAAGTGAGGCTTCATCTCACAGCAGATGGTAATTAACACGGAGACCCACAGCTGAACAGTGCGCAGAGAGTGAGAGACTTTGGAGGGCTCATTCCCGAGAGGACGTCTTTCTCAAACTCTCCCCTGCAAGGCTGAGGGATATATGCAGAAAATGTCGAGATTGTAAGAGCCAGAGACAGTGGGTAACTTCAAGGAAATAGCACTTTCCAGATACAACAGGGCTGAAGTACAAATGAATGACGGAGACTGACAGTGTGCACAAGTTCAAGTTAGACAACAAAACCAAACCAAACCACAAAACAGCACAAAGGAGGGGAATTGGGCACAAAGTTCCACCAAGAGCAAGGAACTGTTCACCAATGACGGCTGCTGGGAGAGAGAGGGAGAGGGAGAGGGAGAGGGAGACAGAGAGAGAGAAGGAGGGAGGGGGAGGGGGAGGGAGAGGGAGACAGAGAGAGAGAAGGAGGGAGGGGGAGGGGGGAGGGAGAGGGAGATGGAGAGACAGAGAAGGAGGGAGGGAAGGAGGGAGGGAGGGAGGGAGGGAGGCAGTTTTCTTCCATAGAGTGGTAGCTTGTGCAATGAATGCTTAAGGAGTAGACGACCAGCACAAATCAGACTCCATGATTCTCAGTGTCTTTTTCCTTTTGTTTTAAGAGAAAGAATTTGAAGTTGGGTAGGTAGAGTGGTGATACATCTGCAAGAAGTTTGGGCAAGGGAAGGAATATGGTAAAAATATACTGAACTAGATTCTCAAAGAATAAATAAAACACCAGAGTAATCCGGGGTTGGTGAGCAGAGACGTGGACGAGGAGGAAGAGGAGGAAGAAGGAGGAGGAGGAAGGAGGAGGAGGAAGGAGGAGGAGGAAGGAGGAGGAGGAGGGGGAGGAGGAGGAGGAGCAGGAGGAGGACTCCCCAGGAGGCTATCTAGTATGTAGTTAGGTGTAAGAATGTTCTGGTACTGGACCATCTGCAGGCTTCACATCCTACCTGTGTGGAGGGATGGCAGATTCTCTGGCAGAAGCACGGTCTAGGCTGGTGTGGAGTTACCCTGTGAGCAGTGAAGTTGGGACTTGAACTCTCCATGTGACTCTTAACCCAATACTATTTCCAAAGCATGGAGTTCGGCTGGGTTGATTGGTTGTCAGGTTAATTGGGGCGGGGATCTTCCATGTGAGCCTTTCCTTATTTCAATTATTTTCTCTATCCTTACTTCCCCTTTCAGTTCTGGTTCTCTCCCTCCCTCCCTCCCTCCCTCCCTCCCTCCCTCCCTCCCTCCCTCCCTCCCTCCCCCTCCCTCCCTCCCCCTCCCTCCCTCCCTCCCTCCCTCCCTCCCTCCCTCCCTCCCTCTCTCTCTCTCTCTCTCTCTCTCTCTCTCTCTCTCTCTCTCTCTCCCTGGATTTAACCTAGGATCTTATGCATGCTAGTCAAGCACTTTACCACACAACCACATCTTTCAGTTGTTTCCGTTTCTTAAGTATTTATTTTTTAACTTTAAATGTTTTCATGTGCCTGAATATATTATATAACATATACATGTACACACATACATATATAATATACATATGTGCATACATATGTGTATAATACATATATAAATGCACTAGGTATGTGCAGGAGCCCAAGGTGGGCCGAATAGGGTACCTGATCACCTGGAATCAGAGTTACAGGTGGGAAGGAGCTGCCCTGTGTGTTAGGACATGATCTGGGTCCTCTGCAAGACCAATAAGCACTCTTAGCTGCGGAGCTATCTTTCCATCTCCTTCTCTCTGTTTCTTTACAACAATGGTGGCACAGCCAGCAATCACACTTGAGTGTAAAGCTGACTCTGCTCTCCCTTTCTAGAGGGATTTCACACTTGAGTGTAAAGCTGATGCTGCTCTCCCTTTCTAGAGGGATCTGCATGTCTTATGTGGACCGGTGAGAAGAACAGCTTGGCATCAGTACACTAGTGGGTGGGGTGACGTCAAATCCAATCAGTAACTACTTTGGATTAGGGTTCACCTCATTCTCGATTTGGATGAAAATCCTGCCCATCAAATATGGTTTGTACTCACTCATAAGTGGATGTTAGATGTAAAGCAAAGGACAGCCAGATTACAGACCACAACCCCAGAGAAGCTGGGTAACCAGGAGGACCTTAAGAGGGATGCATAGATTTCCCCTGGGAAGGGGAAATAGATGAGCTCTCTTGGGTAAACTGGGGGCAGGGTGGTGGGGGGAAAGGGATGGGAACATGAGGGATCAGGTTGGTGGAGTTGGGAGCAGGATGGAGGGGAAGAGTAAAAAATAAAATGAGAAAGTCCTGTCCATTTCCATTTCGTGCATAGATAACTGGGTCATCTCCTGGGTGTATGGTGCAACCGTGAGGCCGGATTCTGCCGCCATGCCTCTTAAGGCTCTCTGCGCCTAGGCTGAAGGTGACTCCTGCTCCTGTGGCTTTGCTACACTGTGGCTGGGGTTGGACGAGTGATGTGGAGAGTACTTGACACCTAGATGACAGCTACCAAACCATGCACACTCCAGAGCTAAGCTCGTGCCTCGGGGAAGGATGCATAGCTGTACCCTCAGGACTAAACCTTCTGTGGCTTTGCAGTTTTTCCCTCTACCCAAGGGAGGCATCAGGAGAAACTGGCCCCGGAGGCCCTGGAGAAAAAGCAAGCACAGGTGGATATGTGAAATTTCTCGGGCACACACATCTTAAACAGAAATCACCTTTATTCGGGGTAGCTTCATCTTAAGAAAAGGAAAAGAGACAAGGCAGCAAGCTGGGCTCTGCTGGCAGATCCTGGGCAACTACGCATTTCCACCCCATGCTGGGGGTGGGCACTCCTGATCACAGGTCCATCCTACTCACTCCTCAAGACCAAGGCAAGGCTATCTTCTCAGGATGCTCAGTGCACTTTCTTGAATACTTGCTTGCAGATCACACCCTGGGCTCTCATCTCCTGGGATAATAAAGACACCGGTTATTAGCTGAAGCAGTGTTACACTTGGGGCTGAGAGCATCTCAGGACAGGGACTTGGAACATATTCAGTGGCTACTAACATTCCCCATGAACTTAACTAATTCCTTAGACAGTTGATGGAGTGGGAACCACAGAGATCAGGCTCTCTGATTCCTATAGACAGCTGGCTGGCAGAAGGGTTGGTTCCAAGTTGACCCATAGGAGCCCTTGATGGCTCCCCTCTCCTTTACTCCCTTAGAGAGTCAAAGAGCTTTAGAAACCCAGGCCCGGGACAGTCTGAGCCCAGACTTGAAGGAACTGGTTCACTAGGTTGCTTCAGAGTAGGCAAGGATTTAAGCCTGGGTTGTCTACTAGAGTTTGGGAATAATGCTGAGTTGTCAGTATCTCAGTGGGTAGAGCCTGGCCTTCCAGGGAGTTCCAAGCACAACCAACATAGCCCAAGATTTGCCCAAGGGAGAGCTCCTGTTGACTATGGCCAGGGGGCAATGGCAGTCAAACTCTGTGTCTTCTGGGTTGTTGGGAATCAGAGCTGGAAGACTGAATATTTGTGTGACATTCACTGAAGTTTAAGTGCTGACTGAAGAAACTTGAAGCCCTTTAAGAGCCAAGTAAAACCATCTGAGAACCCTCTGCAGCCCGCTTTGCAGCCTCTGACATAGAGCCATGGGGCAAAAGAGCGAGGAGACACTGAGATCATGCCTGCCCCCTTTGCAGCTAAGCAGACAGAGGCCCAGGGAGGAGCCTGGGCTGAGGATGGATCCCACAGCACAGGCTCCGTGCAGCTGGTCTTCTTCCCTTGCACACCCTTACAGCTGCAGAGCTCATGTGCAGCAGGATGGCAGTATCAGACAAGGATGGGGACAGCTGGGGACCTACGCAAGGCACCCAGGGAGTGGCCCAGGATTAATCTCCAGGTCATCTGGACCAGGTTGCTTCTGCAGAAGGGTAGTTGGGGAGTTCCAAGGTGAAGGAGAGGAAACTTCCCCCTCAGAGGCAATGGGCCATGCTAGCAGTCAGGGAGTCCAGGCCTGTGTGCTTGCTCTCTCGGGCTGAAGACTGAGTGGGGGCGGCTTTAAACTGAGGCTGAAGGTGGAGAACAGGACTGGACTGAGGAGAGCCTTCCCCGGCCCCTGGCCTAAGCTGAGATCATATTCTCCTGGTGAATTCAGCTGGGCTCTGGCCTGGTTTTGCACAGGGCACATATATGTTGTTTGGAAACGAATTTGGTTGGTTCTGTGCTTTGTGGAATTGCAACTGGACATACAAGCTAGATTCTCAGAGTCCCACATCTTTACTACCAAAACAGGAAGTGGATTCTCATTTCCAGAGAACAGAAGGGCCTTGCCCACTGCTAATGCTACCAAGCGCCTCTCCACCTGCTCCCTCTGGCTGACCCTTGGATCAGCCTCGACCTTGAAAACAATTGTATGGTTTTCCGAGCCACTCAGGCATCTTCTCCAGAAGCTCCAGAGTAGAAGCAGTGCCTAGCCACCGTGTTCTTTTCCAGCCTCCATTCACCCTTTCAGGGAGTGAGGAACTCAGGGGACACGGCCCAGGTAGCCACCATGGAACCTACCAGGTGCAGCTCGTCCCCCTCGATCCACTGGGTCCAGCCGCGCCCCTCCTTCTCGCCCTTCTGCACACACTGGAGCTTGTCACCGTCCCAGCTCACGGTGGTCTGCCAAGCAAAACACCACAGCCGTCAGTTCTGGGGAAGCAGCCTCCCCGGACTGGAGAAGAGGGAGGCTCCTGACCTCAATAATTCAAGATGTGCTTCTGGCGATTTTAGTGTAGAAAATTTGCAGCCCAATACTTCCTGCCCACCATGTGCTTTTATTAAAGTGTGCAGATCAGCTTTAAAATTTATGAAAACCTTCACAAATTCTATTTAAAAGGGCAATTAGGAAGGGAAAATGTCATTGAGAGAGGGTTGGGGGAATGGGGATTTTGAAGGACAGCCTTCCAGGGTTGAGCACTGGCTGTGCATGGGTGTGCCAGTCAGGGTCTTGTCCCTGCATCTTGCCTGTGAGGAGAACCCTGTCTGTCCCCAGACATATCAGTCATTCAATCATTATTCAATGCTCGCTAAGTCTTGTAATACCTACAAGGCCCCACCCATGCCCTCAAAGAGCCTCCGTCCCACAGGGTTAACGACCTCGGGTATCAACAGCCAGACACAGGTGCTGGCTGCCAGCCATCTACCTCTCTGAGCCAAGTTTCAGTCGCCATGTTGGTAGCCAGCTACATGGACTGGAATCTCCTGCATATGGCCCAGGTAAAAGGACTCACTCTGCTCATCTGGGTGGTCAGGGCATAGGTCAGTGGGGCTCAGAAGTCCCCCCTTCCGTTCTGCTATGTGGCTTCTTTTTAAAGACCTTAGGTCACTAATGTTTCACGTCAAAGGCTTTGGGAGGCCAGGAGTAAGTTAAGGAAGGGGAGGCCAGGGAGGAAGAGATACGGAGATGGGCTCCAAAGAGGAAATGTGGGTCCGTAGGAGAAAGGCTCTTGGCGGTCTGTGGTGAGACAAAGGCAGAGGTGGGATAGTATAAGGTGCAAGAACTCAGGACTTGAGCTGTGTGTGATGTCCTGTCCTGCATGAGACCAACCTACAGGCTGCACTCAAGCTGATACAGTTCTACCCCACATGCCTCCCTTGAGTCATCTTCACAGAGCACTGTGTGCCCTTCCAGAGCTACTCCAGAACATAGGGGCTCAAAAGAGGACTGGAGTTCAGTCTGGTCTCCCTAGCATGGTCAATGAATAAGCACCTCAGCTAAGTGAATAGACGTGCCCAGGACATTGCCCACATACCGTGCCCACCTTTTGGATACACATCCTTGCCATAAGGAAAGGTCCTCATAATTAGCCCCCCCTCCCCTGCAGTGGGAAGGGCTCTGTTCACTCTTGCTCACTGTGTGGCTCTGAGTGAGTCTAACACTTACTATGAGTCCCCACATTGCCACCAGGTATGAGGGCACTGTGTCAGAGGCTTTAGATAGCTCAGGTTCTGAGCTTCCCGTGTTTTCTGTCACACTCGGCTTAGCATCAGGACAGCCAGTAACAGCCTAATGCAGATGGGAGAGAGGAAAAAATCTGGGCAATGTGTGGAATGAGAACTTCTGGAGGATCCTTCCCCTTTCTCCTTGCTGTCCTCAAGAGGCACCAGCCCTAACTTTGGCGTGCTGATCACTACTGCCCTCTGCTGTTGAGATGAACCTGCAACCAGACACTTAGAAGAGCCTCGGGAGACGGATTTGTCCATCTGGAGAAGTAGAAAGGTGTGAATTAGAGCGCCAAAATTCATGTAAAGAAGAGGTGCTGATCTCTTCTAATGATACCATTGCTAGGAGACAGATATCAGAAGACCCTGGGACCCCAGCCTAATCTGTGAACCACTTCGCACAGGAATAAATCTGGCCTCAGCTCCTGCACGGGGTTCACAGTGAGTGAGGGGCACAGGACGACTTGGGGGTGGTTCCTCTCCTTGATTCCCAGAATCACTTGGGGCACATGTGTAGCCTGAGAAAGCCCAATCTCCTTGTCAGAATTTAGTGAGGCTGTGATGGGTCAAGGCTTATGTCCCAAATGTGGCAAAAAGTCATGCCCTGGGTGTCACGCCAGGCCTGGGATGGGAAAGAGGTATGGAGAAACGAGTCATTGGCTTCAAAGAGCTCCCTAGAACACTTGGTTTCCTCAGCAACTGATCACCCTGTGTTTATGCAAAGACCTACTCAGCAGGTGAAGGGCTCCTAACCCCATCTAGGCATGGATAGACTGGCTGGATCTCAGCTGTGGTCTATAGTTTTGCTCTTTTTTTTTCCAGAAAAGGTAATCAATGGGCAGACTGGCACCTGTAATGGAAAAGAATATAAAGAAACAAAGTCTATGCAATCTAACTTCTTCAGAGATAACTGCCCAACATTTTCATGTTCTTCTCTTCAGCTGTCTCTCAGCACACCTATAGAGTTCTGCCTTTAGAAAATAAGGATTGCAATATTGATGCCTTATCATTTCTTCATTTATTAGAGACAACTTCCACTTTGACAAATACTCTCCATAAGTATTATTTTCATTATTATGCATTATCCAGAAAATGAACACATAATTTGTAAATTTACCAGAGTAAAATGAAAATGAGGGACTCTTTTTCAAAAATATCACAATTTGAAGATTGCAACAGCAGACCATCTAGCCAAGCTAGGAGCCCCTTGGGGTCTGCCTTGCACTCAGGCCCTTGAAGCTGGTCCTGGTGGTGGTTTGGTGAACATACATGCCATTATTTAGCTGATTACCTACCTATTCTTGGGCATTTGAGTATTTTATAATTCTATCCTAGTATAAATAAAACTTCGTCATACACATAATTTTCAACACATTTTCTCAGAACGTATGTCCTGAATCATGTGTAGGTTTTTTTTTAAAGATTTTATTTATTTATTATGAATACAACATCTTGCCTCTATGTATGTCTGCAAGCAAGGAAAGGGCACCAGATCTCATTACAGATGGTTGTGAGCCACCATGTGGTTGCTGGGAATTGAACTCATGACCTCTGGAAGAGCAGTCAGTGCTCTTAACCTCTGAGCCATCTCTCCAGCCCCATGTGTAGGTTTTTAAAGCTTTGGATGACCATGTCACCTGAACCTCCAGACTTGTACTTGTGTATCCTCCAGGGCCACTGTCAGAGAATGGCCATGACGGGGATCTGATTTCAGTCAGGGGGACATTCCTGACGCTTTTCAAGTCTCAAGCAGAGGAAAGGCCTGGTGTGTGTGTGTGTGTGTGTGTGTGTGTGTGTGTGACTCAGGAACCCCACCTTAGACAAGAAGGCCAGATCCATCCAAGGACAAGGCAGGGGACAGTCAGATGCTCAGCTGCTATTACCAATACCACAGGAATGTACAAAAGGCTGGAGCCAGGGTGGCTGCTTATAAACAAACCCATTCTAAGTCTTTATTAAAAATGAACAATAATCCACATCCCTTTGGCTGTGTCAGCGGCTTTCTGAGAGAGACAAGTGCCAAGAGATGAGTGAGGACAATTGTATACCACTTTGACAAGGGACTGTCATTTCAAAAGCCATTATCCACCTTCCATCCACTCAGAAATCCTAGCTGGTACTGCAGCCAGGAAGTCTGAGTGACCCTGTCCCAGGAATGTCTTTACGCTCCTTTGTCCTTTTCAGGTGACTAGCACAGGTTGTGATAGACAGTGACCTGACGTGACCTATAAACACTGAGACTCAATGTGGCTCTCAGGAAACTTGTGACATTTATTAAAGTCCCACATGCTGCCACTTACTTACTCCAAGGACAGGGATGACTGGTCACTTCTATCCGTCCATGCTTGTCCACCCAACCCTGCCAGGTTCTCTCTTGCTGGACCCGCCTCCGGATCAGTCTCTGTGCGCCCAGAGGCAGGTCATAAGAGGAGACACTTTGCCTGTGGTGTCTTTTGCATGCAAGCTCCAGAGTCCAGCCTGACCCAACTCTGACCCCAACACCTACACTCTTTAGATTTGGGGGTAAAAGGCAAAGCCCAGACAGTGAGTTGGCACTTTTTGTGTACATTCTGTGAACTATTAAAAGATGGACATTGGCTTTTCCTCCTACAGTTGGATTTTAACCTGCGCTTTTCTCTCTGAGGGTCTCTCTGTTCCTGGCGGTTTGTTAAGACAGCCATTGGTGCTTGTGTTAAATAAGCCGTTGTGTGGGAGGGGTAGGAAAGCCCTAAGCCCTAACACATGAGGGCCAAGCCCTGTCCTGAGAGCTTATCACGGTGTTTCATTAATCTGCAAGTTTTAGAACAGAAAATCAAAAACAAAAACAAAGACACCCTAAGCTTCTGTAACACCCAGCCTACCGCCCTTGGGGCTGAGCATATTTAGTTTTCTCTGACTGAGAAGTGCAAAGGATAGGTAGTGAGCTCTCTTTTTCTGTTCCACTCCCAGGAGGCTTGCAATTACCTAAAATCAGCACATTCAGGGGTAAAGCTAACTTGCTGTGAAAGCAGATGAAAACCAAATTAATAAGGCTTTTAAAATGTGAATGAGTAATTAGAGACTTAAAGAGCACAGTAAAAGCAGCTACTACGAACGGATATACCCATAACAAGATCTTTGTGGGCACTAGAGAATGCAATTCCACTATGAGTCTTCAGTCCTACCATGAAGATGTTAACAGAGAATGGTTACACCCATCTTAGGACAAACAAAATGAAATACGTTCAGATTAATAATCTTGGTACATTATTCCATCCCTTCCAATCATTTAAGAAAAGTCCTGGACTAAATAGCTAGGGCTATTAATTATGCCAAGGCTCTGAGGAGGGGGGCCAGAGGCCGGGCAGAAGAATGTTGGAGGCCCGTGCCACCCAACCCTGTTTCAGGCATCTGGAAGACTTCCTGGTTGAAGTGACAGCATCATATCATGATCACCACCACCATGGTCACCATGGTGACAAGGGCAAAGACCCAGAATGTGCCAGACAGGTACTGAGCAGGTTATGAAGCACATCATGTGACACCTCAAGACCTCTTGGAGCAGCTGTCCTTCTCACTTTAGAAATGCCAGCGACTGGCAGGCAAATGGATGGAACTAGAAGAAACCTTCCTGAGTGAGGTAACCCAGTAACAAAAAGAAGAACATGGTATGTACTCTCTCATATATGGATTTTAGACATAGAGCAAAGGATTACCAGCCTACATTCCACACAGCCAGAGAAGCTAGGAAACAAGGAGGACCCTAAGATGGTCCCCTGGAGAAGGGGAAAGGGACAAGATCTCCTGAGCAAATTGGGATCATGGGGGAGGGGAAAGGGAATTAAAGAAAGAGAAGAGGAGAAGAGGAGGGGAGAAGAGGACATGAGGGAGCAGGAATATTGAGTCAGGGGAAGAACAGAGGAGAGCAAGAAAAGAAATACCATAATAGAGGGAGCCATTATAGGTTTAAAGGGAAATCTGGCATTAGGGAAATGCCCAGAGATATACAAGGATGACCTCAACTAACAATCTAAGCAATAGTCGAGAGGCTACCTTAAGCGTCATTCCCTGATAAGATTGATGACTACCTTATATACCATCACAGAGCCTTCATTCAGTAGCTGATGGAAGCAGAAGCAGAGACCCACAGCTAAACATTGAGCTGAACTCCTGGAATCCAGTTGCGGAGTGGGAGGAGTGATGAGCAAAGGGGTCAAGACCAGGCTGGAGAAACCCACAGAAACAGCTGACCAGAACAAGGAGGAGCTCATGGACCTCAGACTGATAGCTGGGAAACCAGCATAGGATTGATCCAGACCCTCTGGAAATGGATGTCAGTTAGGAAGCCTGGGCAATCTATGGGTCTTCTGGTAGTGAATCAGTATTTATCCCTAGTACACAAATGGACTTTGAGAGTCCATTCCACACAGAGGAATACTCTCTCAGCTTAGATACACGGGGTAGGGCCTAGGCCCTGCTCCAAATGTTATGAAGATCCCCCATGGAAGGCCTCACCCTCCTTGGGGAGCAGAAAGGAGATGGGATAGGGGGACAGTGGGGGGGGCAGGGGATGAGGGGAGGGAGAAGGAATTGGGATTGACATGTAAAACAAGCTTGTTAGAAAGAAAGAAAGAAAGAAAGAAAGGAAGGAAGGAAGGAAGGAAGGAAGGAAGGAAGGAAGAAAAGAAGGAAGGAGGAAAGAAAGAAGGAAAGGAAGAAAGGAAGGAAGGAAGAAAGAAAGAAATGCCAGGGACCACGCTCAGCAGTTCCTGGTTTCAGCTAAGCCTTCCACGAGGAGCAGGATGTGTGGCCATGGCTCTGCTTCAGCAGCCATGGTCCATCCCCTTTGTAGCTTCCTGCACACCAGCTGCTCGAGAGAAGGAGGCTGAAATGAGGGAAAGAAGACAAAAGGAGAGAAACACCCTGAAGAATGGAGGGTGCTAGGGAGCTGATGTGCTGGAGCTTTGAAAGTAGGAGGTCACCCCATCAGCCTGAGGTAGAGTCAGCCTGAAGGAGGTGTGGCTGTTGCCCTGCAGGCCACAAACTCTTGGGTGAGCAGCAACCTGGTCCACTGCTGGCCTCACCCAGCCTGGTCTGTGGTATGGAATAGCACATGCTGCTGTTTAAAACCCTCCACTCTGCCAACCCTGCTACATCTTCCTTGGATGACCAGGTGTCCCTTCATGCATGTGGCTAAACCAGAATTTATCTCCTGAGGTGACAGTTCACGTGGTGGGAGGATAAATACTAAGAGCCCATCCTGATGGAGCAGCTGCCCTGAAGGTTTTCTCCTATACCATTCATCACTTAACTTTCACGAGAAGCAGTGATCCCTGACTTGCTAATTACCACTATTTCACACATTACTTGAAGTCCAGAGAGGGGGAAATAATTTTCCCCAGGGCAACAGTTCACAAAGAGATAAGATTTCAAAGGAGGTTGGGCATCAGAGTTGAGACAGGCCATGATTGACTTCTAGACTCTTCAGAGAGAATGGGGCACGATGAAAAACCATGCCCAGGAAAAGAAGGGATAATTGCCTTCCTTGAATTAAGGCTTTTTAGCCAGCCCCGTGGCATCCATGATTGGAGGTCTCTCCTGCCACCGATGAGTTCATCCCATGGCACTGCTTCATGATGGGACACTGCAGTTTTGATTCCAAAGCTCAAAAAGATAGATTAACCCAGAGCTCTTGGTGCCCAAGATAATAGTCATGGTACCTATCTTTATTAGCAACATAGGAAGAATCTTGGTACCTTCTTCATAGAATTGTTGTAAAGATCAACACACACACACACACACACACACACACGCGCGCACGCACGCATGCTGCACAGTATGCTGCGAGAGAGAGAGAGAGAGAGAGAGAGAGAGAGAGAGAAAGAGAGAAAGAGAAAGAGAAAGAGAGAGAGAAAGTGATTAAAAGAATCTCCAGTAGAGGGAAAATACCTGGTACACATTATCTATTACTAAGTTGGATTAGAGCAGATCTTGTATGGCAACCTTTTATATTGTTCTGCTGTTTTCACTTAATGCTCATTTAACAAATACACTGGAACCCCTTGTGTTGGGTCATGAGATGCAGTAAGGTTTTTTCCCTCTAGAATCGCAGATATATTAGCAAGTGTCAGCGTGACCTAAGAAATACGCCTTCAGTGAGGGGGCCCGTGGCAAAAGGAAGGATGGTGGCATGAAGGTGAATCCAGACAAGGCCAACAGAACAGGTTAGCCTGGGCTAGCCCTCTACCAGTGGGTAACTATGCTTCCAAAAGGGGGCAAAAGAGATCATCCCAGAGGAGTGAGCAGAGAGAGCAAAGGAAGGCACCCCCGCACAGGATGTGTGATGGGGAGTGGGTCTGGAGGGGCTGTATCCTAAGGTCATGGGGTGGTCAGCATTGAGGAGCTCCAGGAGGGGTTGAGCTGGGAAGCGCTGTGTGATCAGGCTCCCCGCTGAAGATGTGAAGGGTGTGCTGGAGTCTCGAGGACAGGAGAAGGGAGAGGACTGTGGAGGTACAGCAGTAATTAAGTGAAACGGTCCATAGGAAGAGCTGCGCTTGGCACACAGCGGGCCCAAGAGATGTTAAGTGTTATTACTGCTGTTATTACAGGCGAGATATTCAGAGCAGTGCAGACGGGAAGGGGGAGGATGGATGTTACAAAACAGGGTCCTTGGAACCGGTCGAGGGATTGCCCATAAACGTTTTTATCTTCACAGCCATCGTTGACATGGCTGGCAGCGTAGTGATCTCTGGAATTAAAAAGCCAGTGGTTCTGGCTTTTAGGATTTAGGATTTAGGAAGCCAGCAGGAGACAGCTTGTTCTCTGAACCAGAAGTTACACATTATCTAAAGTAGTGTGACCCTGGCAGAGCTCAGCTCACCCCCACCCTGCCCAGTGTGTAAAGTGGGAGGGCAGAGCCTGCTTTTGCAGGGTCCCCGGAGAGCTCAACAGACACAAGGCGCAGTAGCTCTCAGGGCTGTGTTTATGGGGGGGGTGGTGCTGGGGATTGTTTATTAAGAAACTTGCACACAGACACCTTTGTGCAAACTTAAGGGGAAAAAAAGTTTTCCTGGAATCCGAGCTGGTGCGTGGGCTGTCTGAGTCAGGAGTTAGATGATTTTCTGACTCACAGCCCATTGTCAGACAGATTTTTTTCACTGACTGGATGTAGGACCAGTTTCATTGTGAGGCGGGAACGATGGTTGTGGAGCCTGTGTTTCCTGGCATCCCAGGTTTGCAGTTCCTCCCCAAGAGACCTCTACATTGTCCTCGTACTCCCAAGTCAGAAAAGGAGAAGAGGGGGCTGATGGGACACAAGGAAGGAAAGAAGCAGTGTTCCCCTTGTGTTGGAGGTGCCCTCCTGGGGAGTCTGCATATCAGAGGACACCCAAAGAGAAGTCAGAACAGTTAACAACATAAATGCACTTTAATGAAGCATTCAGTCAACAGAACAGGTACTCGGGTGAGCTAGCAGGCTCTCTCTCTCTCTCTCTCTCTCTCTCTCTCTCTCTCTCTCTCTCTCTCTCTCTCTGTGTGTGTGTGTGTGTGTGTACCAAGCTCTCTAATACAGTTTAATTTACACAACACACAGGGTGTGGCAGGGTTCTAGACAAACAAGTGGCTGATGCTACAAAAAGGATTCCCAGAGAGGGGGCTGGTGGATTGGGATTGGGCATAACTCTTGTTCTCAGGAGTGTTCCCAATCAACTCCAAGTCAAAACCATCACTCAACTCCTGAGCCCAAAGGGAAAGGATCAAAGTTGACTGAGGGCTTGATGTCTAGAGGACAAATGGTCACAGGAGTGACTGTCAAAAGAAGGCACAAATTCCCTGGGCCCCCCTGTGGGGCCTCTAGCAGGAGGTTTATTCAGAGAGTGTTGGGCTGCTAGCACACAGGATGGTCTCCTGAGCTGGGCCCAGGAGGTGAGAAATCCCCACCCTAACTACAAAGGACAGGCTCAGACACACCTGCTGCGGCTCCTCTCACACCCCCTCAGGACCCAGTCATATTAGTCAGAAACAGCCCAATCTGGATAGACCTTCAAAGCTTAGGCAAAGAAACAAGCTGCAGAACCCACTGGGCAGTTGTCACAGTGTGCCAGAGGCGGTGGTGACAGCTTGTCAAGCTGACAGGCCTGCCAGCTCTCCTGAAGCACCAGTGTTTGCTCAGAGCCCTGCCACACCCTGCTTGTTCAGATGTGGAACCTGGATCTTCTTCTACAGAGGATAGGTGAGTCCCTCTGACTACTTCCACCAATAGAATATAGGAGAGTTGCCAGGAGATGTTGAAGTTTGGATAGGTGCCCCCTAGCTCCATGTATTCAAGGTGTTACAGCTTTTAAGAGTTGAGGCCTGTTTGGAAGCTTTCTGGTGATAGGAAGGTATATTCTTGAAGGGGATATTGGAACCCTGCTTTCATTCTGGCCATTAGGGGATGGTAGGTCATGGAGGAAGCACACCCTGTAATGAGCTTTCTCCATGACTTAACACCTTGACACAGGTCTAGAAGGAACGGTGCCAACTAATCATCCATTAAAACTTGCAAGACTGGAAGCCAAAATAAACCCTGCCTCCTTTTATGTAAATTAGCTCAGGTATTTTTGTTATAGCAGCAGAAAGCTGACTAATACAGTGCCTTCAGAGTTCATAAAAATGTTATACAAATCTGCCTTCCTCTCATGAGACTCTCATTCTTGAGCCTAGCTGCCATGGCGAGTAAATAGAAGCGAACTTTCTGAAGAGAGAATCCTAGGGCTCCCGGCTGGGACAAGTCATCCCCTCTGAACTCCACTCAAATCACATATTTGTGAATGAAATAAATGACTTATTTCAAGGTAGTAGTTTTCAAGGTAGTTTACTCCTCTGTGATTATAAAATATATAATTTATAACCATATTTAATTCACACAGTGCCATCACTGTGTATGATTTCTGGTTCCTCTTTGCAAATGAGGACATGAGGGCTCCTCTCTCCAGAGAAACAGCCAGAAAGTGGAAGCAGAATTTAAATGCCCAGCCTGACCCCATAAACACTCTGTCGCTCCCTGTCTTCTCAGCACACACTTTGCCTGTTCAGCTGCACATCCAGATGCATCATTGGGAGCCTTAACTATCATGGGTTGTTGCAAGACTGGTGTCCACAGGCAGTCCCTAACCCGGTCACCCAGAAGTACAGAGCTGTACCTGTCATCACTTGTTCACCCCCATGAAGTAAGCAACAAAATCCCTACTCTGAATTCTAATGGCCCTGGACCTGGCCAGCTGTTCCTCAGAGTATCAGCAGTGTGGTCCTGGAAAGACAGGCATTCAGGTCCCACCCCAGTTGAGTAAGACAGGCTCAACTGCATGAAAACTGCTATTCTGATGATCTGGGTGGTTAGGATTTCTGAATGTCTTAGGATGTTTTCAGACACAAGAGATGGGAAACCAGGTCACACGGCTTAACAAGAAAGAAAGATGCACTGCTAACCTAACTATATGGGAAGCTGCTTTAGTGTTGAGAACTCCCATGACACTCCAAGCTTTCTCTCTCCATCCTTCCTTCTTTCTCCCTCAGTGCCCATGTTCCTGACCTTATCTTGTTTTTTTTTTTTCCTTCATTTGGATTTCTCCATGTACCTGTGGAAAGCGGGAAGATGGGTGTTGGCACTGGCCACAGAGAGTCTCAAGGTTATGTCACATCAGCTTCCTTGTCTCTCTCCCACCGTCCTCAGATTAAAGCCTAGGGAAGGGTGTGATGGGCGTGCATCACCCTGTCGGCAGGTACTCATCCCGGGAGAGGTGGTGTGCTGAGTGTGCAGGCTCACCAGGACCCAGAAAGGGAGAGGGAATTCCCAGCAGTAAAAAGGGGTGTCTTTCTGAAAGGGGTAAGGAAGAATGATAGCCAGGAAAATCCAACAGCTGTAAGTTAGTCAACAAACAACTGGCCCTCCTAGACGACTGTGCCTCTCAGGTTCAGGTGTCAGCAGGGGTGCTGGTCCTATTCTGTGCACAGTATGGCCGCAGGGTAAAGGCAATGTGTCCTTTCTCTGTGGTCCTCAGAATTGACCCCGGGCAGCCAGACAGAGCAACAATCACGATGCCCATTTTGCAAATGTGGAAACAGAAGCAGGGTGTCTAATCAGCTGCTGTCACACTGCTGGCAGCTGTGCTGACAGTGCCATGAACTCTTCCCACACATCCCAGGCCCACTGACCCTTGGAACCCTCTCACTGCTCACCTCACAGACCTTGGGACTGAGACCTTCGCAAATACGCTCTGTCTGAGCCCCGGGTTTTCATCTACCTGCATGGGTAAAGCCATCCCTGTTGAAGAGCATTTGCTGTGAGGACCAAAGGAAAAAAAAGTGGGGAGAGGGCTTAGTGCAGGTGCAGTGAATTGTTACCCCTGTCAAGTTCTCTCACTCCTGCCTTGCAAAACTCCAAACCCAACCAGTGTGAGTCCTGAAAGCTACTTTGTGAATTTTGTTTGGTTGCTTTAATTCTTCTTTTTGTAATCCTCAAAAGCACACTGTTGCCACTCATTTCAAAGGTCGAAGAACTTTAGCTAGGACATGAAAGAGATCCTGTGTTGAAGCCTTGGAAAAGACCCAGCTGAATGCAGGGGCCTGATCTGGTCAGGGGCGGCTCTCGGAAGGCTTCCAAATCCAACAGCATCTGAGTTCTGCAGCCTGAGGCGCTAATTTCACCACTGGCAAGATATTTGTTAACATAAGAACCCAAGCATCTCTCTGATGGGTCAAGAACAGGATCAGGAAGCTGGCAAGAGTTTAAACCAGAATGCTAACGGGGCTTGATGGATTTCATGTGTTGCCATACATAATTAGATGCCTGGCTGGCTGGGTGGATAATGGGCATTTGCAAGGAGTTATGGAGGGGAGGGAAGGAAACACAAACTTTTTTTTAAGATTAAAAAAATTTGAAAGTTCAGACAAGGAGAGATGCCTAAAAAATGTCATGGAGTAAAAAAAAATAAATATATATGCAGATAAAGGGAATTTTCCCATCTCTCTTCTCCCCCATTCTCTTTCCCTTCTCTTCCTTCCCCTCCCCTCCCCTTTCCTTCTCTTTCTTCTCTTCCTTCTCTTTCAGCCTCAGGTAGCTATTTTGGCCAGTTGACCAGATAGGCAGGCAGGTGACAAGGGTTTCACCATAGACCCACTGGAAACTGTAGCAGTTAAAAGCTTTGCAGGGTAGGATACAGGCTGAGTGGAGGAAGGGGCCCTTTGCTTTTCTTTTTGTTCTCTTCTGCCGCTAGTTGGTTCTTTCCCCTTCCCTTTTATAATAAAAACAAAGAAAGCGGCAGCGGGCCAAGTGCTGGGAGTGGAAGGCAGGCCTTGTGGAGGGGTCATCCTGAGTTCAAAGCTAGATAGGAAGGAGAGGCCAAAGCCAAGGGAGGCAGCGCCAGACCCAAGCGAACAAAGCAGCCTCTTGCAGGGAAACCCTGACCTGGGGTCCACTGTGGGATGACAAATGGCCCTTCTGCCACCAGCATACAGGTCAGGCTCACTGCTGGTTCCTAGCTGAGGCTCAGGCTCATCCAATAGAATCACTCACAAAGGACTGAGTGATCATAGGGATTGTCTGGACCAGGCGTGAGAGACTATCTGAAGCTGCAGAACATCTACCTTTCAGAGGCCCAGCCTGAGAAATCCCTGTATCTGATACTCATGGTCGGTGGCTTGTCTGATACCTCACGGTATGGACAAAGGGAAGAGAATTCCTTATGTCTGTTGGGTTCAAACCAGGCTTCCTATACATCTACCGAAACCCAGACCTCTGCTTGCACTGTGGCCCTGAAGGATCTCTACTGACCAGACTGGAAATGGTGGGCTAAGAGCTCCAGGGCCACACAGACAACTCATGTATGTATCTAGACCCCGTCCAGGATGGCCGGTGAGGTAGACTAGAGCCACTCACTCTAGTCTAGGGTCTTGGCACCTCGCTTGTGCTTTTTGCCTTACCCCAAAGCAGGAGCTACGGAGTAAACAAGACAAATGCTACTTGATCCTCGGGTGCCAAGGCGGGTGAGGATGGTGGCGAGCTGCTCACATAGAGGGACACTAGTGAGAGACCTACACCGTGGAGAAACAGTCCAAGGTCGGCGTTTTCAGCTCTTGATGTCTTGAGAAGAACAGTCAGGCATGGGATTGTTTTTATCTCCCTATGAAATCTTAGAATCTTTGGCCCTCATTGGCAACTGGATCAAACACTGTGCAGGCCAAACAAAACGCATCTGCAGGCTGGATTCCATCTTCTGGCTGCCGCTCTGCATACAGATAAGACTCACATGGAAGAGGAAGAAACAGAGATGTTGCACCAGCAGCCTTCTGACCCTCTGCAGAGGAATGTTAGCCTGGCCCCACCTTGCTCAGTGAGGACACCCTGCTGGCTTGTCAGGCCGTATTTAGGTCTCCTCTCAGGTCCTTGTCACTCCTTGTCCCTCTGTCACGTTTTGCACTCCAGCCACATACCAGCATAGGGTCTCTCACTGGCAGTCTCCTTTCCAGGCCTTTCCTGAGCGAGCGCTTCACCACACAGCACTCCCTAACTATAGCTCCCTTAGCCCCAGCTCAGGGCCTCTCAGTCCTCTGCACTTCTACCATGCATGTATCTGCAACAGCCCAAAGATGCAACTCCCTCCTCCACTTCCCTGGGCACCCAGGAAGCCAGCGATCTCTTTCCCTAGGCTGAGCCCAGAACCCTAAGAAGCAGGTCTAAAATAACACGTATTTCCAGACACTTTTCTTGCCGTTGGCCTTGCTCTTATTCCTTTCCTGTTTGGCTGGCTACAGCTACTTCCTGTCTATCCTACCCGCCTCAGCTCAGACTTAGGGGTGGTGAGAACTGTCTCTGACCTCCCAGATCCAAAAGGGGTGTGTCTTTGTCCTGATTGCATGACAGTGTGACTTGTAACCCTTCCCCTAGCCTCCCCACTCACACACTTTATCCCCCTACACTGCACTCCATGAAGGCAGGAATCCTCATCAACACAGTGGGTGTAAATAGGGAGGAAGGGATATGAAATGCTGGCAGAACCCAAAGAGAAAAATGAACAGAACCCATGAATGAACGATCTAAGTTCAGTATGAGACTCAGAAGAGACAATGGGGGTCAGTGGAGGGCAGGAACACACTTGACAGGAATACTTAACACGCATATCTCTGGCCTTCTGTTTAAGCCTTAATTTCATGTCAGGACCCCAGGGTGGACTTGGGGAGATGGATCACTGGACTCTTGGTCCCTTTTCCCAGCGTGGCCACTTGGCATTTCCTTTTTCTGCTCTTTACCATTCAATTTGTCTTTTTAAATTGGCTTATCCAGAACAGGCAGCTGAACCTGGATTTGCGGGGTACAGACTGTGTCCCCCAACTTTGATAACAATCCTACCTCCCAGAGAGTGATGCCAATCATTCTTGCAGCAGTGAAGAAAACAGGAACATCAGCCCAGCATCACCCAACTCCACCTGTCCCTAGGCTCCCTGGCTGGTTCACCTACCAGGAAGATCTAAGGAAAGTGGCTAATGCCTAGTCTTTGTGCTCCAAATTCTCCCCCTACCCCCCAAGCCTCTCCAAGTAGCACAGAAGGACCTCCCCCAGAACCCGAGGATCCCGCTGGAGTGCCCCAGGACTCCTCTGTCCTTTTGTCTTCATGGTGCACACATGCTGTTATGACCTCTGGTGTCTGTCTCACACAAAGACTGTCCCTGGCTGCTGGACTGTGCTTTCCTTGCGTGTGCGCTCATTCGAACCCTCCCTCTCTCCTGCGGGGAACTCCCACCCTGAGGTTCACCCAGGAAAAAGCCCTGTGTATAAAGCTAGTAAAGAGTCAGTGAATTAATACACACTATGACATCACCAGGCACACATTAGACACCCAGTGAATACTCACTAGTATTACTAGGTGATCAATAACAATCAACCAAGTACAAGCCAGCACATCCAGAACTGTAGTGACCCCAAATAAAGACATATCTGACGTGTTATGCTAGCACCCCTAGGAGGCAACTGAATTATGGAGCAGAGTGCCGTGGAGTGACCCGGAAGCAGTCTTGGGCAATGGAGAGAAGGCAGACCCAGTCTGAAGGTGTCCTTTCTCATTGTAAGCATCTGGTGCTTGAAGATTTTAGGGCAGTGGTTCTCAACCTTCTTAATGCTGCAACCCTTTAATACAGTTCCTCATGTGGTAACCTCCAACCATAACATTAATTTCATTTTTACTTCATAGCTGCAACTTTGCTGCTGCTATGAATTGTAATGTAAACATCTGACATGCAGGAGATCAGATATGTGACCAAAGGGATCTCAAATCCACCGGCTGAGAATCACTGCTTTAGAGTGTGGCATTGTCCTACAACAGTAGTTTTCTTAATCCTAAGGGCTCTCCCAAGTACACTGCACTGGCTACTGTCTTCCCACCATTCCTAACAGCAGGCTCAGGTACTAGTCTGGTGGCTTCCCAATGAATAAAGCAGGTAAGGCTGAGTAGTCCTGCTGGGGCTCCTTCACCATCTCCAGGCACAGTCCTTGAGGTCTTGGCTGGGCTGTTTCTGAAAGGGCTGCCTGGCAGAGTGTAGGGTGGGCTGTGGCCTTCAGCATAAGAAGGCTCAAATCCCTGCTCTTGCAATTTCTTCCCCTAAGTCACTGGCTCAATATGGAGTTCCCAATCGTCCCTTCACTGAGCTGTGGTGACAGAATGCAGGGTGTACAGTGACAGCCATAAATGCCATTGACTAGTTAGAGAAGGGTAACAAGCTCCTCCCTTCTGCAAACCAAGGCAGCTCCTGAACCCAAGACTGTGCAAGAGACTCTGGGAGTATACTGGCCTCCCAGAACTCCCAAAATGCTGACGGAGGCCTGAGGCTGACCTTCCGGAGTCTGCTGGGCCATTGTTAATTGGGGTCTGAGGGTCACTAGTTTCCCACTCTTGGGAAGGAATGGCTGGGGCCTCCTGTACCCCTCCTCTGGCCCTGGGTGCTAAGCACTGTTCTATAGATTTAGGAATTGGGTGAAAGGTTGAAAGGAAGTTCAGGGCTCAGTGGGTGTCAGGGTGAGCCAGGGCCAAATCCCAGCTTTGCAGCAAGAGCACCAGGCCAGGGGACTTCCAGCAAAGGTCAAGGACCCCCTACTCCCTTCGGAGAATTCACACTAGATCACTTGGGAAATTATACTGCAGAGGGGCTCCTGTGTTTTCTCCTCCTTTCTTCCTGTTCCCCACCAGAGTTCACAGCCTTGTTTGGAATTCCAGACCCCTACCCACTACTCTACCTGATTCAGTAAGTCAATTTTATCTGTAAAATGGATGGGCTCCTATCTCCTCACAATTAGGGTGAAGCTTTGAGAGGTCCCATGTGTCTGAGCATCAGGTAGAGAGCCTGGACACCGCGGAGACTCACGGAACTGGGGCTGTCACAGCTGCCCAAAGGATTTCGTTCAGCTACCGGCACTTGCAGAGTGGGTTTCCCCTTCCCTGGGACTCTGGGGCTGGGAGGATCTTTGCACCCTCCAGATGAGCTAGCCAAGCTCTAGAACAGAACCCCGGAGCAGGCGACACCAAGGGCTCGCAGGGACTCACCATGCACTTGCGGTCATCTATGCCCGTCAGATCCTCCTCAAACTCTTTTCCAACTTGGAAGTCCATAATGTAGTTCCGAAAAGTGCTCAGCGTGCGAATGATCATGTGGTCGCCGTCCTGCACGATCTCTTTGTCTGGCTTCAGCAAGTTGGCGATTTTGCGCAAAGCCACGTTGACATCTGCAAGGGTTGCAGAGAGAGACAGAGGGACAGAGTTTTTAAAAACAGAAAAGCAAAGCAAACCAAATCAAAACAAAACAAAAAAACTCAGAAGGGTTCCTTGTTAGAGGTCTTCGGGGAGAGGTCGCGCGGAGGAACAAGGTTGAGATTCCTCATGCACTTTTGCGCAGCCTTTGAGGGCCATGTATGCCTTTCTTCTCCTTTTTTTTTTTCTTTTGAAAATAAAGTTTTTGTTTGTCTTGCTAACCCTTTAAAAGCAGAACTAGCATAGCTAAACCAGCTCTACTAATTAAATTATCTGCCACCACGGACAGCTAGTGGACTCCACCAATTAACCCTAACAGTTCAGGCCCTTTAGTTGGTAGCCAGCGGCCGAACTCTGGACTCGGGTAGCGGGGTCTGCAGGGAGCCTGGGCCAGCGCACCTCGAGCCGCGCTTACCGAGCGCGCGCAGGTACTCCTCGAAATTCTCGTTGCTCAGCATCTTCCAGTACCCGTTGAAGTCCACAGGCATTTTGGGGACAGAATGGGGGTGGTCGGACACCCAGAAGGCAGGAGCGACTGTGGGGTCGGCCTGGACGCTGGCTGCCAATGCGCTCCGAGTGACGGGCGGCCCGGAAATGGGTGTCTTCGGGGGTCACAGGGCTCCGCGGGGGCGGCGACAGCTGGATTCCGAGTGTGCACAAAGCCGGCAGGAGAATCCATTGTAGCCTTCCCTCCTCCCAGTGTGCGAGGGCGGGGCGGGGACAGGGGCGGGGACTGAGGAGGTGGTGGGGGCGAGGAAGGTGCGCGGCTAGGTTTGTCCCTGCTGCTGGCCACCTTCAGTTCAGACCTTGAATTTGTTCTTTTCACTTTCCCAGCCCAGAAAAAGGAGATGTGAAAGAGGTGGGGCTGCTATTGGCCCTAACTTCTGTGTACCCTCCTGGGAGTCCTTCGATAGCCTGGAATTCTCACCCGCAGGCTTCTTGAGTGTTGAGAACATGTCTCCGTCGGGCTTACTACTTAAGAAAGAGGACATTTGCGGGCGTTTGTCTAAAGCTCCACACCAGTGATCTGGCCAGTTTGGAAAGGCTGTTTGTTCTGTTTAACTCTGGGATGAAGAGCGGAGCAAGTGCCCACTCCCAAGAAACAAAGCAAAGTTGGTGGTACTACAGGTTCATTGTACAAAAAAAACGCTCCGGGTGAATCCACGCACCCAAACACCGTGCTCAGAGACTCATGCAGGTGTGGACTGTCATTGTTCTTCAGACTATTGCATTTTCCTCTTCATCCACCGAAAGAGAGCACAACACTCTCTTTGATTTTGCACTTGGCTTTTTTCACTTAATATATCCTGGGGCCCTTTCCATACCTGTGCATAGCATGAATTCCCGCTGTTTTGCATGCAGGCTTCCACTACTTACCCAGCTGAGCTCCTGTTTGCCTGGTCAGGGTTGGGTTGGGATGGGGGCGGGGGGGGGGCGTGTTCTGTAGCTTCTGATCCTTGCTGCCATTGGCAACAGTAGCAGCGAAGACCTTTTTCACATCTCACCTGCCACCTGTGTGCTACAGAGAGATAGCATATTCACAGTGGCTGACTTTTTGACCTACTAAAGACTGCAGATTTCTTTTTACATTGTTTTTAGCACAGATCAGAGCCTCGGAGCCTGTGGAATGAGGTGTGGTATGCTCTCTTCTAGCTACAGAAGCATGCCTGCCTCAGTCTTCAGTGCATTTGGCTAGATGACTAAAGGGCATCAGTCCCTCAGGGTGGGGGAAAGTGTCCTCTGGGAGAAAGGCTGGCTTTCAGTCACCCCCTCTCACTCTCTTGTTGTACACCAGGGATTCTCTCCCTCAGCGCTATTGAAATGTATGCTGGCAAGCTGCCCTGTCTCTTGGAGGATTTTCAGTAGTGCTCCTGATCCCTAAAGTGCCACCAAGATGCCTCCAGATGTTGTCAGGCCCTGGGGTTTGGAGAATCATCCAGGTTGAGTACCACAGCTGTATTCCCATCACAGCCCTGGTCTCCATCTGCCCTTAGTCAGGCTTTGGGCTGCTCAAGCTGTGGGTTGTTATCTAGATTCTGGCTCTGTGTCCTCTCCCCTAGCAGAGCTCAGCTAGATTGGGTAACCAAGGTGGCCTGTCCTAGTCCTGCCAAACACAAAAGTGTAAGAAGTCAGTTGGGTGGTCAGTCTGGGGATAGGTCCTGC
Source organism: Mesocricetus auratus (assembly GCF_017639785.1). Classification (NCBI taxonomy): domain Eukaryota; kingdom Metazoa; phylum Chordata; class Mammalia; order Rodentia; family Cricetidae; genus Mesocricetus; species Mesocricetus auratus. Next base: position 36,579,434 of record NW_024429267.1, on the reverse strand, counting down.
CTTGGCCCAAGTCATCTAATCTAAGACACTGAGCCAGGGCCACCCTAGTGCACAGCTTCTTTGTCATCCTGACTCACTGGGGTGGAGGATTGGCTAGAGGCTTGAATGGGGAACTGACTGTTCCTCAGCCACGCCCATTCTCAACAAGCCCAAAGTCCTTCCCTTGCCCCCTCACATTCCAGGTGTAATTTTCACCCTCCCCAGCCACTTCCCCTTTGTGCACTGGGATGAGTCTCCTGAGGTCATTTATGCCAAAGCCCAGCACAGTGCTCCACACACAATAGGACCAGTGAGCCATGGTCTGTTGTGGTGCTCAGAGAGACTCCTATGTTCTGGACAGAGGCATGTTCCTCTGCACACTGTCCTGCTCCAGGTCCTGCTACTCATCAGGCAGGACACAGAGCTGGCCACTCCTTCCCCTGACCACTTTGACCATCTCGGGCTCTCTTGACCTTTGTGACTTGTTGAGCACACAGCATGTTAGTTGGTTTACTCTGTCTCTGCCTGTGGCTTTTTCTAGTGCCCTAAAATCCTGCCCTTCTGGGTCTCCCAGGAGGCTCCCTGTGGGGAGGTGGTTCTCAACCTAGGTGTCGAATGACCATTTCACAGGGGTTGCCTAAGACCATCAGAAAGCACAGATATTTACATCAAAATTCATAACAATGGCAAAATTACAGTTATGAAGTAGCAAAGAAAATTTAATTTTGTGGTGGGCGGATCACCACAACACGAGAACTGTTAAAGGATTAGGAAGGTTGAGAACCACTGAATTAGGATTTCTATTGCTGTGATAAAACCACGGCAAAGGTAACTTATGGAAGGAAGGGTTTATTATGGGTAGAGTCCCTTGCCATGGGACCAGTCCTGGGGAAGCATCTGAAAACTCACGTCCATAACCCAGAGTGAGTGTACTGAGGATGCAGGAAGATTCTGAAACCGGAAAGCCTGCCTCCTGCACACCACACCTGTACATCTTCCAACAAGACAACACCTCCTAATCCTTCCCAAACAGTTCTACCAACGAAGGAAGCAAGAATGTAAACCTATGAACCTATGGGTGATCATGGCTGCTGTCTCGCAGAAGCTGGGTCATGTTGCATGCATGGGCTTTAGGGCAGACTACCTGTTTTGACATAGCCCAATGTCACTGTCTTACTGAGTGATCATGGGTAAGTCACTTAGCCTCTTTATACCTCAGTCTCACACCTGTAAAATGGCACAGTGACTACTTACCTCTCAGAATGGTGGGACCCAAAGGACAAAGAGGTATGAAGGGTATGGCACAGTGGACAGTTCCTCACACTCTATGCTTGAGCCAGAGGAAACGAGAGCGAAGGAAGGGAAGAGGGGCTGCTGGCCTCTGCCTCACTCTGGGGCCTTAAGATCCACTGGATAAATGGATGTGCAAAATGCTATCTGGAAGCTGTGGGTACCACTGTGATTGTCCATCTGCTGATGGCTGCCTCTGCTCGCTGGGTTGTGCAAAGCTGGTTTCAAATGTCCTGTGTGATGCAGGGTTGCCCAGGATGTGTAAGCAGAGGAGGAACAATGGAGGAGAGAAGATTGGAGATGTGGGGCCTCTGGGGGCTAGTGATCAAGGAGGGCTCCTTGAAGGAGGCAGCTCTTGCTGGAGCTTCAGGACAGGTGGAGTCAAAGAGGTTACAGGGGCCTGGGGAGGAGCAGCATACAGAGGGAAGGAAAATGGCTGAGGAGGAGGGAGTCCAGGGGAGAGTCAGCATGCAGAGGGAAGAAAGAGGCAGGCTCGTTCATGGTGGGGTGCAATGCACTGCGATACCCCTAATTGGGCTTTCTTCACTCACTAGTCCTAAGAATAGGAGTGGAGATTCACATGCAATTCTTGGAAACCCAAGGTCAAGAGCAGCCAAGTCGATGGCTGTATGTATACAGTGGGAGAAGTAGGAGCAAGCGACACTCTGGACTGTGCTGGGTAGGGAACAGAGAGAATCACGGAGGGGGTGGGGGCTCTGGGGAGGAGCTCTGAGGAGCTCCAGGCCCTCCCTCTGAGGACCAGGAGGAAGCATGACTTAGATTCTTCAGCTGATCAGCTTTCTCCATGGGATAACATCAGAGGCAAGGGAAGTGTCTCTCTTACATGCCTGCCTTTTACGGTGAGCTGTCCTCTGTACCTGCTACTGGCACAGCAGGCAGCTGGCTTGGGGTCTTTCCCAGCTGTTGGAACTACAGAGTTCTCCAAGGGCAATGGGACAGAGTCTCTGTCCCTCCTCAGAAAATGTTTCTGTCAAGATGCTAGGGAGTGTGCCAACACCATCCAGGTCTCTCTGCCAGGTCTCTCACCCCAGCCAGGACCCTCACTTCATGCAGGGGACCAGTGGCTTGGCCCTCTGTCCTGAGTGCTCATGTTGTATCTCGGCTCCTCTCCCTAAGGGCTGAGCCTGCTTTGGGGACTTGTAGCTTGGTCAAATGTATCTGGAGTCACACTCTGGAGAACGACCCCACTTTAGGGTCCATTCTTTCTTCCTCTCCCCTCCCCCCCCTTTTTTTTTGCTTTATAGACTATATCATTGTGGAAAATTTCAAACCAGAAAAAGAAAAAAAAATATTTAGTCCTCCAACATGGCTTCATTCCCAGTTTTAACAACTATCAAAGCATGACCAGCCCTGTTTCTTCTTTCTCATCTCCCACTTTGCAAAGTATTTAAAGCAAACTTGATACAGTGTATCATTTTAAGAAGCATCCCAAAGTCAAAGGCTCGTGCTTGGGTGCATAAAGAAAAGAGAGGCTCATGCTTGTGTGCATAAAGCAACATGGATCTACTATCTTCCACTCTGAAGGTCAGAGTCTCACATGGTCTCATGGGCTAAAATCAAGATCCATCTGCTCCTGACTCTATAAGAGAGCCTGTTTCCCCCACTTTCCAGTTTCTAGATGCTGCCTACATTCTCTAGCTCAGGACCACAACATCCTGACTGTTGTCCCCTTCCCCATCCATCTTCTGCATTTCCAACCCTCTGGCTGGCTTAGAATTCCACTGTGTGATTCCATTGTGCCCATCATCCCATCTGCAGATCTCTGTCACAAGCTGCCAGGTGGCTTTCCACCCCTGAAACAAAACCCCTGGGGCAACTGACTTAGGAAGAGAAAAGACTCATCTTGGCTCACAGGTGGGAGGTTCCTGTCTAACATCAGACCGACCAGTGGCTTTGAGCCTGGATGGCCATCCCAGGTAGCGATGTTGAGGAGCATGGGACAGAACAAGCTGGAGAGACAGAAGTGAGGAAGGGATGTTATCATGATCTCTGTCAAGAGCAATGACTTAAGGGCCTTCCCACGAGGCCACACTTCCCAAAGGTCCACCCCCTCCCTGAGACTCCACCCTGAAGACCAAACGTCAAATATATGGACCTTTATGGGATATTTATCCAAACCGAAGCAGTAGCAGATTTGCAGGTCTCAAAGGGTAGCCCCTGGGCACCTTTGAGAAGGTTGTAATTCTACCTGTGCACCTGGGAACAAGAAAAACCCTAGTGATGGCTTACTCCTGTATCCATAGCATTCGGGAGGCTGAGTTGGGAAGATTCCCCTGAGTTCAAGACCAGCCTGGGCTACAGTATGGAGGAGGAGGAGGAGGAGGAGGAGGAGGAGGAGGAGGAGGAGGAGGAGGAGGAGGAGGAGGAGGAGGAGGAGGAGGAGGAGAAAACTCAAACCCTCATCTAGTAATAAAAAGCACGGCCAGCCTTGTTTTCGTCTTTGTCTCATCTCTCACTATAATAAGCAAGACTGTCATGTGATCACTTTTTCAAGCTAATGAAGGGTGTGGGGATGGGCTTTTATGGCTGCTTGGGAGACACAACAACAGCAGTCATTGACCCTTGGAAATAGAGAGGTGGAGAGAGATGCGAGTTGAGACAAGACCAAAGTCCTTGTGCAGAGTTAATGGCCTTTCAGACGCCAAGAATCTTAACCACACACAGCTGTAGAATTCTGGGTAAGACAATCCTATTGGGTCTTGGTTTTCAGAGGGGCATGGTGTTTGGAGAGAGAATTTTTTTAAAAACTGGTTTCTGGCAGGTCACATGGGTGGAAAGTCAGCACTGAATAGAGTCAGAGTTTGTGTCTAGCTCTGTCTAGTTCTAAAGTCTCCAATCTTAACCACCTGTTGTCTCTCTAGTGAGGTGAGGATCTACAGGGACCGTGGTCTGCCAGATCTGATAAATAAGTCTGTGGAAGGGAGTCATGGAGAGGAAATAAGCCTCCCAAGTCATCATTAATATGGAAGTAGAAACTGAATCCCATGTGAAATGGAAACACTGGGCACATATTCTAAGCAGGAAAAAAAATCTATAAGCTGTTAAGAATTAATTCACCTTAGTAAGGCTCTGACCAGATTTAAAAAGAAGAATTCTAGCCAGAGTGATATTTTTGTGATTTTGGGGTAGAGTTATACAATGAAGGGATGAAAGGGAGACATCTAGTCAGACACACACCTCCGAGACATTCCTCAGGAGTGAATAAAGATCTGCTCATGCTGACTGGCCAGCAGGAACTGGCTTCAGAGGGCTGGGCTGAGATCCCTGCTAAGGCCCCAGGTTGGATCCAATCTCCTCAGAAACAGTGGAGGTCAAACATGGCTTTAGACAGGCTGCAGAGAACCCAGGCATCTGCAAAGTCGAGAAGCAGGCCAGGGCTCACGGACTCAAAACAGTGACCACCACACAAACAGCACAGCATTTCTTGTCTGTGACCTTGCCACTCTGTTTTGTGACTGAATCACACAGAATGGCTGGGCTGGGTTTCAGAGTTAGATTGGGTTTAAACCCTAGACCCACTGCTGCCTGTCTATCTGACCTCAGCCTCTTGGTGTCTCAGAGGTGTCACCCTCATAAGGGAGGTGTAAGGAGTCTGGCACATACGTCCTCTATAAGCTCTAGGCTGTTTCTTTTTCTTGTCAGTGGTGGCTTCTGCCATCCCACCGAAGCATGTTCTCCAAGCCCTGCATCTGTTTCCTCTATCGAGTTGGCTCCCTCATTGCCTTCCCAACTAAGTCCTATTTTCTTATATCCTTTTTGTTAAATTCCCCTTCTTCTCTTGCACCTGTCAATATCAAATTTATATATTTATTGATATGTGGATGTGCACACCTCTGTATGTTCCAATGAAGGCCAGAGGTCAAAGTCAAGTGTCTTCTATGGTCTCCTATCTTTTTTTTTTTTTTGAGACAGACTCTCTGACCCTGAACCTGATTGGCTAGACTTGTTGACTACTCAGCCCCAGATCATCCTGTCCCCATTTCCCTGTGCTAGAATTACAGGCATGTGTTGCCAAGACCAGCTTTTTCCATGGGTGCTGGGGATCAAGCCCAGGTCCTCATGCACTTTACACTGAGCAATCTCTCAGCCCCTCCCCCATCCTAGTTTCATCACAGTTGCTTCTTGAGTACTCACAGTCATGGGACTTGTACTGCCCCGAGTGAACAGAGAGCTTCCTCGAATGTGTGTGCTTGTACGTACCTGATTTGGCTCCTTTAGCTAGATGTTGCTTTAAATTCTCTTTTTCTCACAGCACCCTGTCAAGAGCTGGCCACATATTTATGAGTTCAGTGTTGACAGAACTTGGGACTGTCAAAACTGTGTGCTTATGGAACCTCCAGCAAACCCCGAGGACCACTCCCCCTGTACCTGGAACTGATTGGATGCTGAGGACATTTTCATGAGTGAGATGCCAATGACAAGAAAGCTGATGTTTAGTGAAAGAGAGAGATGCAACTGTGAGCTTCAAGTTAATTGTGGGAACATGGGAACCAAGTTTGAAGGAGGAATAGGCATGTGTCCGACCCAGATGCTGTAGGAAAGCTGACATCTTCAGGGAAAATGGAAGAAATAAGTGTGGCTCAGAATGGCCAGTGGACAGCCTTAGAGTTGATGCTAACAAGCTACGTGCATCCCATCCTGGAGGAAGTGGAGAAGACACTAAAATATTTAAGCACAGGAATTGCTGGAAGATAGTACCTTGGGTAATTGTCTCCTCACAGAAACATGAACTCAAGCAAATATTCACACATGAACCAACTTTCATATGAGTTAATATCACAGAGATTGCTTTTAACATTATAGGAAAAGACACACTGAAGGAGGGAGGAAGCAAAGCTGGCCTTGCTGTTGCTTCCCAGCCTGAGGACAGAAAGAGATGCTCTCATCCTTGGGAACAAGAGGGAAGTAAGCCCAGACTTTCAATGTACAGCCCAATACCAAGCAGAGCCGAGAGCCTCTACCTCCAGGCTAGTGACCCTACCTGAGCCCTGGATCTTCAGTCCTGTGGCCATGGAGCTGCTTCCATCCTTCCTCTAGTTCCCAGCAGCATAGTACAGAAAGGTTTCATCTGCTGGAGCAGGGCAGAGATAAGCACTGGACCAGGACTCTGGGCTGGGAATTAATATGGGCGAGTGAGACCCAACTTTGCGCAGATCCTGGTAGGTCCTATCTTCTGGCCTAGGCCCATGGATAGAGTTTCAGGACCTACCAAGGAGAGACCTATCACTCCAGCCTGATGGATTTCTATTCTGGCTGGATCACCTGTCATTTGATGCAGTAGCAGGAGTCACGAGCACTGCACAGCAGGAGGCAGGGCACAGCAGTGTGACGCTAGGTTTTGTCTCTGTATTGTGCTGATCAGCATGAACTGTGGCTCTTGAGCATGACCAAGCACTAAGTTCTCAGGAGCTACCAAGCTGCCTAACCCATTTCTTTACCCTGGAATCCAGGCAGCACAACACAGAATAGTTGTCCATGGGTGGGGAAGAGACAGTAGCACCAAGTTGTTGCATAGCCTGAGGCTGAGTCCTCCGTGGTGAGGTCCAGAGTCAAGCAAAGTCTCCTGGTTCCCGACCATAGGCCAGTGACTGTGAATGAGACTTGACCTATGATGACCTCAAGTGGAGACCTGCAGGGTTGGATGGCCACTCTGACAGTCTCCTGGTGCATTCAGAACATTGTATCAATGCTAGATTGGGGGACTATCTGGACTTGGGATGCCCTCTAGTGCTGAAATACTGACAGTATCCCAACCCCAGGCTAGGATGTGATCTGCTGCTGGAATGAAGCTGGAATAAATGTCTTGCCCTTCAATCACAGATGACAATGGGCTCCAACAAACAGCAACTTGCAGGAAACAATAACTTTGCTCAATCGACAAAATGCGGCACTATAACAATGAATATGGACACCCCCACTCCAGACAAAGAGTTCAACATGGTTGTCTTAAGGAACCACAAAGAACTTCAAGAAAATATAGAGAAGCAATTCAATATTATGCCATAGAAACTGAACAGAGATTGAAGGAGTTTTAAAAAATGAATCTGAAATTCTTGAGCTGAAAAGTACACTAAATGAGATTTTTAAAAAATGATAGATGGTATCAATAGCAGAGTAGGTCATATTGAACAAAGAACCAGAAAGCTACAAGACAGGTAGGCATAGGACCAGTGAGATGCTCAGTGAGATGGCTAGCTGCCAAGTCTGAAGACCTGACTTCCACCCCCAGGACAAAAATGGTGGAAAGAGCAAACCAACCCACACAAGTTGTTTCTGACACACCGTGCATAGTTCACAGTGCCCCCCCATTAAATAAAATCAACATAATTTAAAATAGTTGTAAAAGATAGACAGGCATAATTGAAAAATAGCCAGAGAACAAAACAAAGGACTGAATGTCTGAAACTATGAGCCCAAATAAGCCTTCTGTCTTTATTAGATTTCTTAGGTATTTGTATCTGGAAAGTTAACACAGTATTTGACTGAGTGGATTTAAGATACTTGTTTCTCACATGGCATGTACTCTCTCATATATGGATTTTAGACATAGATCTGGGGAGTGCCAGCCTACAATCCTATGGCCAGAGAGTCTGGGAAACAGAAACTTCATTTAGTGGCTGGTTAAGTAGTGAGCTGAACTCAAGAAAGCCAGTATCAGAGAGGGAGGACTGATGATCAAAGGGATTAAGACTGGGCTGGTTTAACCCCCAGAAACAGCTGACCAGACAAAGGTTAACTCTTGAATCCCAGGCATCAGCCTGGGAATCCAGCATGGGACTGATCAAGACCCCCTGAATCTGGGTGTCAGTGAGGAGGCCTAGGTAATCTATTGAGCCTTGGACAGCAGATCAGTACCCATCCCAAGTATACACACGGACTCTGGACTCCCATAGAACAATGTGAGGTGCACTCTCACCCTGAACTCTTGGGGAAGGGTCTAGGCCCTGCCCTATATGAAATGACAGACTATGGACACCCCCATGGAGGGCCTCACCCTGGGGGAATGAGGGGATAACGGGGGGATGGGGGGAGGGCACGGGAGGAGGGGAGGGAAAGGGAGAGGGACCTCGAACTGACTTGTGAAGCAACCTTGTTTCTTATCTAAATTTAAAATGGAAAATAAAAAAAAATAATAATAATAATAAAAAGAAAGAAACTGCAAAAAAAAAAAAAGATACTTGTTTCTCCATTCACTTGAATGGACACAAGTTGTTTATCTTGCTTTCCTTAAATGAGTAATTTTGCAGAGATATTACATGCAGGTCTGAGTGGATCTGTTTTAATTTCTCTAGGGTAGACTCCTAGAAGTAGAATTGCTGGGCTGACTTTAGCCCACCTAGTAGATGTGACATGTTGTCTCATTCTGGTTTAGGTTTGGATTTTTCCAATATCTAATGGTGATGAGCACTAGTATATCCTCTTTGGTAAGTTGTCTTGGGGGTATTCTACATTAGGTGACTTGCCTGAAGGACATCTGGCTTCAGGGGCAGTTAGTTATACCATGGTGATGATTCCTGGAAACAAAGGACACAGCAGAGGCAAAGACACAAGTGGAACATGGAGGACTCCCGGTGCGGGCTTTGAAGGACACAGCCGGGGCAAAGACGGAGTGTGGAGGACCGACCCCAGGGGCAGGTTTTGAAGTCTTCCCTAGGGCAGGGGTTTCCCCAGAACACACTTGTTCTCTAGCAGCAAAATGAAACAACAGGACACACTGCTTTTGCCCAGGAAGCCTGCTTGAGAGTCAAAGCCAGGATTCCTTCCTGGATCGGGGATATAGGCACCCTGGTATACAACCAGTCATGGCTAGTAAAATTCCAGCCACCTAGAAGGCAGATGATCACCATAAATGGCATTGTATGAACATCCCAGGTAGGGTGCCATAGCAGGCTTCAGTGTCCCAAGAAGAAGCAAAAGCCTATCGGTTAGAAACAAAGGCAGCATTATGGAAGGTGATTTCTCAGATGCAGAGCAAGACCAGCCTCCCAGCAGACCTTCTGACCAGCACTGTCAGGGGCTGGAAGCATCACTCTTTCCAGCATGTCACTCTTTGGAACATCTTTTAATTGGGTTATTGATTCTATTATCTTGGTTGTTAGAGTTGTTGGCAGTCTTTAGAAACAATTCATTTATTAGATACATACATTAGATGTACACATTTTTGTAAATGCTTCCCCCTAGTCTGTGGTGTATCTTTCTATTTCCTTAATGGCTTCTTCCAGAAGGAATGCAAGAAGGGACTATGGCTGTGTTTGGACACACATCCTCCATGGTTCCTTCTGTGTTCTCTGTGAGGTCATTCACTGGTTAGACTAGCAAGCAGTCTGGCCTCCGGGTTCTTGCCTTGAGTTCCTACCCGACTCCATCCTGATGAACTGCAACTTGTAAGTATAGGATTAAATAAACCCTTTGCTCCCCTAACATGCTTTTTGATCATGTTGTTTCTCACAGCAACAGAAATGAGCAGGAGGTGACACGGATGCACAGGAAGGTAGTATCAACAAGGCATGCAGGCACATTGCATTTCCAACAGAAGGTAAGGCAGGGCTTCCCAAGCCTGTCCCAGAGCATACTACTGTTCATGCTCTAACCCTCTCGCACTCAGTGTTCGCTAATTCAGAGATGTGAGTCCCGGTGAACTCGGGGGTCCCTCTCATAGTCCCTGCAGCCTGGGCTGTCAAGAGCAATGTTTTCTGAAGTTATTTAAACAATACTAAACTATTCAGAGGCATGCGCCTATGTGAGTCACTGCAGAGACATATTTATCAGTCACCCATATTTGCATCTACAATGTCAGGGTTTGGGCTAAGAAAATAACCTTATGACTGACACTGGATACTATGATGTATGAAGACCTCTCCAACTGGGAGGGGCAGCAACGTTGTCAGCATAGAAAGTGAGGACAAGGCTAAGGAGATACACATTCATGCATTAACCCAATTACCAAACGTGCCTTGCAAAGCCAAAGCTGTATTGGTTTGAAATGGGATTTCACATCATTCTGTCCCAAGTGATACAGACAGTATTAGAAATGAAAATGTCTTTCCCCAGGCAAAGAGACAGCACTGTTCTCATTTGGGTATGGAATAGTGTCATAGGAGAATCTTTATTTAAGGTTGGAAATTCTATTTACCCAGGAGCCTGAACCACTGTTTTCTGTTCTTGCAAAACAAACAAAATACCCAGGCATCAAGATGCAAAGGACACCTGAGGGAGTGGAGAGGAATGTGAAATCAGTACAGGGGGTGGTGCCAGGAAATGTATCAGGGGCAGAGCAGTGACACACATTTTCCCTCCTGCTACTAAGGGAGGGAGATGACATGAATCAGTGAGACAGAGCAGGTGACAAAAATTAAGATATATGTGAGTATATGTGTATATATACATAATACACACACATATATGTGTATATATACATATATTCAAAGCATAGGTCTTCCTGTGCTTTATTATGGAAATAGCTAATGTTTGGTAGAAACTGCACAATTCAGATATGGATCATGGAGATTAAAGTATGCCCTCAAAGGCTATTAAACCTATGGAAAGGCTGGCAGAGAGACTGTGGCACGCAGGGCACCTGCTGTTAGGTGCAGTGCAGTAGCCAGCACCTTGTTAAAGAGGCATGGACGACTCTCATTCTCCATGGTGCCCATTTTGCCTCTTCTGCCTCAGGGCCTCTGCGTGCCCCATTCTTCTTCAAAGCCATTTGCCCCCACCCATCCCAAAGTCTCTGGGATACACCCATTAGGGAAAACCACTTTATGAGAGTCTATACCTCGAATGAGTTCAAAAAAGGACCAAGAATCAGGAACTTAGATACCTATATAAGGAGGACAGTGAAAAGTGGGAAGCCAAAGTGCAAGCTCTGTTAGCTTTACAGAGAACTGGCTGCTTCCGCCATCAGCATATCAGGGTCGCCTTTCGAGCCCTCACCACTGTTGGCACTCACAACCTTAGTTTGTGGTCACTGGTATCTTGTGTGCTCTCCATTGTACTCTAAGCTTCTTATGGATGGAGACTGCATCTGCTCACCATCACATCCCTGGCACATGCGAGGACCTCAGTAAGTGTGATCTGAGTAAATGAATCCTAAAGTTCAATAACAACAAGGAAACAACCAACTCCCAGCAGCGAAGCTTTCACTTGTCAGGTCCTAGACGCTAGCACAGAAGGTTTGGCTATGTTGGAATTCTCAGCTGTAAAAAACTAGCCCAGAAACATGCTGTGAGTGCTGAGAGGGGGAGGAATGAAAGCTGGGGTGCCTGGGAGTTCCAGTTCCTATGCAATGGCACTGTGTGCCCTAGAATAACATGATTTCATGCATGGCAGGGGGACTCTCACTGGTCTTCTCTGAAAGCTCTTTTGGACACTGCAGCCTCTTGATGTCCTCAACTGGAAAGAAAGAAAGAAAAAAACCCACCCTTTCCCACATCTTCAATGTAGCCTTGAGCCAGTGGGTCTCAACTGTGGTTGGAACTGGTGTTCTGAATGTTTGACATATGTATTGGGCAGTTGTGTTGCCACAGCTATTAATGACACTGAAGTTTCTGTCCTGCCCCATGCAGCAGCCATTCAGTCCCAAAGAAACACACAGAGGCTTATAGTAATTATAAACTGTTTGGCCTATTGCACAGGCTTATTACTAACAAACTCTTACAACTTAAATTAACCCATCATTTTAATCTATGTTTAGCCATGTGGCTTGGTACTTTTTCTCAGTAAGGCATTGTTATCTTGCTTCCTCTGTATCTGACTGGTGACTTCATCTCTGACTTTCCTCTTCCCAGAATTCTCCTTGTCTGGCAGGCCCACCTACACTTCCTTCCTGGCTACTGGCCAATTAGCATTTTATTAGACCAATACAAGTGAAGAATCTTTATAGCATACAAGAGCATTATCCCACATCGTGATACTACTAGCATCATGTGCATTGAGGCCAGGAAGGAGTTTTACAATGCATGGGCCGGGAAAGAATTACCCAGGCAGTTAGCATACCAGAATGTCTGTTGTTGAGGTTAAGAACCCCATTCTCAAACCTACGGACCCCTTTTCCACCTCACCTTCTGGATACACTGTCTGCAGGCTTGAGTTCTCTCCCTTCTTGACCCACTTGGAACAGTGGGACAATGCGGCTCGGAGGTAAGAGGCAGTACTCATCAGTGCCAAGTAATTCCCATGCTACCTTCAGCTTAATGAAACAAGTGATCAGGGGCTGGAGAGATGGCTCAGACTGGCTACTCTTCGAGAGGACCTGAGTTCAGTTCCCAGCAACCACATGGTGGCCCACAACCATCTCTAGTGGGATCTGATGCCCTCTTCTGGCATAAAGGCGTACAGGCAGATAGAACACTCACATACACCTAAAACAAACAAACAAATAAATAAATGAGAAAGAGACAAGTGATCATCTGGAGTGAGCGAAGCTGAGGCCAATGAATCTCATTAGGAAGTCGATTCTGTTGGTTCATTTGCAAGGGGCCCAAGAGTCTTTCTGGAACCAGTTCCTGGAACCCAATAGCATTCCCATCTGCAAAAGACAACATCTCTTTTTTGACCTTCCAGTCCGACTAGATGGGTACTGGACCCAAAGAAGGCTGGGGAAACTGACACCAGGGTGCCCAGAGTCTTAGAAAATCAGGGCTGAGCTGGGAATGGTGGTGTGTGCTATGGATCCCAGCCTTAGTAGGCTGAGGCAGGAGGATTGCTGAAAAAGGAGCCAGGCCAGTATGGCTTACATTCTGGGTTAAGAGTGAAACCTTGCCAAACAACAACAACCCCAAACAAACAATAACCAAAACAGAAGCTTAAACCCAGACTATCTGAATAGATCATTTCTTTCTTTCTTTTAAGTGAGAAAGAGAAAGAAAATTAGAGCTGGAAGTTTAGAGCACATATAAGCAAACCCTCCACTGTGGAGTTAAAGAAACTGCAGCTCACAGTGGTAAAAGGAGTTGAAGTCCTACTATGTGCTGTAACCATTTTTAGACAAGCTATTTGATCCGTATTTCCCTGAGTGAGCAAGGCTTTCAGGGACCTCTTGGTGGGCAGAACGCAATCAAGGAGGGAAGTCTGCAGGACTCCATAGGACAGTCACTGTGTCTGTATTTCCTCTTACCTGTTTCAAGGTTCACAGGGAGTTTTCAGGGGTACTAGATCCTCGTTGCTTGGCCTATTATTTTCCCGTGTCACTAAATGTGTAGCAAAGAAGAGCCAGTATGGAGCATGGGGACTCAGAGTCTGTGCCAATCCTTCAGCACAAAGAGGACACTCCCAAAGATTAACCCAGGAGTGGAGTGGCAAATCCCACACACTTCCTTCTCACCTTTCAGGGTGCACACACAGAGCCATGGCCGACTGCTTTAGTTTGGAAAACCGTCTGGGTTATACTGAGAAGCTATTCCTTCTCTGCTCCAGTTTCATCTCTGTTGCTGTGATAAAACAATTGGACCAAAAGGAAAGTCGAGAGGAAAGGGGTCATTTCATCTTATACTTCCAGGTCACACAGTCTGTCTCTGAGGAAGTCAGGGCACAAACTTGAAGCAGAAACCACAGAGGCATGCTGCTTGCGGGCTTGTTCATGCTCATGCTCAGCTAGCTTTTTTATACAGCTCAGGAACACCATCCTAGGGAATGGTGTGGCCCATAGTGGGCTGGACACTTCTTCATTAGTTATCAAGACCCCACCCCTTACCCCCAAACATGCCTACAGGCAAAATTCTGATATGGATAACCCTTCAATTTTACATACCCTTCTGGGTGACTCTAGGCTGTGTTAATCTGACTAGGACATTCCTCTACTGCTGGTACTCAGGGCACAAACTTTTACATTCATGCCACCTAGATTGGAACAGGACACATTTCAAAGTAGCTGAATAGAAGAGCAACAGCTGCAACATTGGGCATTAATAATATAACAAAGGAAAAACAGAGAAACTTTTCATTAGTACTTTTTGATGTCGATTTATTATTTATCCTTTTGCCAATATTCCAACAGTCAGGCAGTCATAAAACATTCAAAAAGTCTTCTAAAACAGCCAGCATCTGTTTTACTTCAGTCCCTTTTTAGAAATCAGGATATTGGGAACCCTGGGGTTTAGAGTATAGCAATGTAAAAATACTTGCTGTATCAAAAATATAGCTTGAGGGGATTGGAGAGATGGCTCAGTGGCTAAGAGCATTGGCTTCTTTTCTATAAGATTGGTTCCCAGCACCCACATCAGGTGGTGCACAACTGCTTATAACTCCAGCTTCAGGAACTCTGAGGTCCCTTTGATTTCCTCTCACATATCACACACACACACACACACACACATATTAAAATAAATCTTACAAATATTGCTTGACCATAACATAGAAAGGGGGTGATCAAAAGTTTTTTACTGCTATACCATAGGCGGGCAGGTAGGCAGGCGGGCAGGCAGACCATGGTTTGTAAGGTTATAAGGGAGGACAAACTGGAAATCAATGATGTACTGTTTCCAGATTTCTAAATCCTTAGCTGGTATTATGATTTGAACAAGGACACTGCAAAGGCTAATTACTGTTCAGTAATCAGCACCTTGTCAAATCCTGCCAATTAAGACCAGCATGCTGCACCTGGTCTGTTGAAAAAAAAAATGCATGAGGACAACTGTGATCCAACCTCTCAGGTACTTGCCATGTTCAGAATAGCATAAGTGCATCATTTAATTACCATTTACACAAGTAAGTAGGTCTCTTCATCAGTGGCCCTGAGAGATTTTGAGATTTTGCCTAATCCGATGACTTGCTGCGCCATTTAAGTTGCTCTGATACATGACAGTCCCAGCCATAGAAACAATCTCTTTCTGCAGTAGGGAGTCAACCATGGTATAATCATCATAGAAACAAAACAAACAGGGAAACACAGACCCCAAAGCAAAACAAAGCTCTTAACTGCCATTCTTCGGGAGGCCCTCTAGCTAATCTTTCCTTTTCCTTTCCAGGAACTGCCATTGTTGTAGAGGCCATGGTCCCTGATGTAGGTGATGACAGCATCAGGGAGGAGGTACTTCACGCTCTGCCCTTGGCCCAAGGCTTTCCTGATTTTTGTGGCACTGATTTCGTTCTGAATGGGCTCCCTGGCCAGGTGAATGTTGTGCTGGAACTGTCGGAGGATGGGTGAGTCCAAGATGTACCCTTTCGGGTCATGACCACTGCGGCTCACACACACCAAGCCAAACTTCTCCACTATCTCCTGGATGTGCTCCTCTTTCCAGAGGTTGGGGGTCTGGAAGGTCTTCAGGATATCTGCTCCACAGAGGAGTTTCAACTCAGGCAGTGCTGAAAAACAAGGGCGATCTCAGTGAGGTTACAGAAATCTGAAGTAACATAACTTACAGTTCTAAGGTTTCAACATCATAGCTTTTGTTTAATATTGGCCAAGTGTCAAGCCAAGCAAAACAGATTTTGCCTGTCAGTGCTCAGTGCTACTACAGAAGTCTGTCTGTGGTTGCTTTGGATCAGGGTGGAGAGAGTCCCAGAGGTAACCATGCTGTCCCCAGAAGTCCATTATCTGATGATAAGTTAGACTTTTAAATTCCCAACATCAAGAAGCTACAAGCACTGTACAAGTCACCACCCCAACATCCAATTCGGCTCTTGTCATTTTAGGTCCCAAGGATCTAGCATTTTCATAGCTTCATGAAAATGAACAGGCTCTCTGGATGACCAAAAGGTCTCTACCAGCGGGTGGCCTTTTCATTTTTGTTTGCAATATGACAAAGCTCTAGGACAGTTGGTCAGTGTGGCAGTCCTGCAGAGTTTATTCTAATGGAACACTGACTGTTACAATTTTTCTTTTAGGTTCTTAGTATGGTACCACTATTAGGCACAACATGGGTAATAACATGACCCTCAGAACAGATTTATGAGGTAGGTCTGTTGTGTCCACTTTGCAGAAAGGAAACCAAGGAGGGCTCAGTTGGGAAGACTGGGTGCAAACTGGCAGTCTCCAGGTGGGGCATCTGTAGCTGCGAGGTTCTGCTGCCGCCTGCTGGTGAGAATCTGCACATGTGCTATGAACAGGAAGCCCGGGAGCACTAGAGGATTAGCTGACTTGCTGACACCATTCATCTGGTGTTGGCTAATCTGAACAGGAAAGCCAAGCCATGTTAGAAGCACACACTGTGTCCCTGGTACTTCTAGAAACTGATTCCAGAAGATGGCAAAGGCTGGCCTTCCATCTTTGTCATCCTGAAGACGTGGCAAGAAAGAGATTATGGACTGCCACACATTGGGGAAAAAACATGATGTAAAGGGTTTGCTTAGACTACTGAACAGGTTCTGGTCATGGAAGAGGATGGGCTTACAGAGAAGCAGGACCTGGCCTGGGAAAGAAGAGATCCTGGCAGGGTCTGGAGAGGTCTGAGGTTCAGCCCCCGTGGAGTAAATGCTGCTGTGGGGCTGACACTGTCCTCCCTGCCCTGGGCCTCACTTCCTCACCTACAAGAGACAACAGGCCAGGGGACTGTTTACAGCAGCAGATATCATCACACAAAAGGACTTTTCCAATGCTGTAGCCTTGGAATCCTGGCCTAATGAACGACATTGGAGAATTCTTTGACTAGTGTTCACAAGGCTCTCAGTGGCTACACAGATAGCCCCGCATGTCTCAGGCTCGGTTCTGGTTCTGCTATTTGGTGGCTCCTGTCATCTTCACTTTCAAATGGGCATGTCGGTAGTGCTCAGCTTGTGGGGTTATTTTAGCACTCAATGAGTTTATCTACTAAGACAGATAGAACCATGGCCAGCACAGGATGCTATATGTTTTAACTGCTTTTCATCCATTCACTAATCCATTTACTTATCCACTTATCTACCCATCTACCCAGAAATATTCACCCAGTAAGTATAAATTATCTCCTGATTTCTACAGCAATAAAATTGTGCTACAAATTATTCAGTAATTCACACTTTACTAATTTGCTCTAATTCTTATTTATTGAGTCACTGCAGGATAGTAAGGGACCAGGGTTTGGCCTTTCAAACAACTGGTTCAATGATACTCATTTGATTTCATCATCTCCTGGGGCCTGGGGCATATCCGCTCTGTTTCTATAGGTCAGAGAACAGACAAGACACTTTGTCTTCTCTTGCTGTTTTCCCCGCTTTTTGTGTGTGTGTGTATGCATGTCAGAGGGGGATGTTGAATTTCTTCCTCTATTTCTCTCTTTGCATTATTTCATTGAGGCAGGGCCTGGAGCTCACCATGTTTGAGCCAGAAAGCCCTAGCAATATTCCTGTTTTCCACCCCCCATGGGCAGGGTTGCAGGAGTACATAGCTGCACATGTCTTTTTGTACAGGTGTTAGGATCTGAACAGGTACATCCTCACACCTGCACAGCAAGCATGTGGCCATCTCCCCAGATTCTCCTAGTGGGTTTTGTGGGGAAAGTTTTGACATTCAGCTTCCACACTAGACAGATTCATTAATACTGACAGAAAGAAATAATATTCACTTTGAGCTGTGACTAGAGACGACTAGAAAGGACTGAGCTCTGCCCCCCAATCAAAGGCCCATTTGTGAGGCTGGAGGCACCTGTTAACACCTGGGACAAGACAATGAAGTGACCAACTCTCATGGCCACATGTGCCTCAGCCCACAACTTTGGGCTGCTTGTGTCACATAGCTCCTTCAAATTCATGCATAAAAGGCTACAGAATTTTTAGACCAAAGTTCAAAGGAGGTAAGTCAAGGATGAAGGCTGGAGGATGGGAAGAGGCTCGGCAGATAAGAGCACTGGCTGCTCCTCCAGCTCACAACTGTCCGGAGCAGTGCTAGGGAGATCCAAAGCCCTCCTCCGGCCTCTGTGGACACAGCATGCACATGCACTACCCCCCACCAAATAAATAATGAAAACGAATAAAGGCTGCCAGTGTGACTTGCCTAACAGTTGCACAGTGACGTAAATGGGAGGTCTGTGGGTGTTTGCTGAGTAGTCTACTATGGTGTTGAGTAGACATGGGCTTTGAAAAGCAAATGGGCCAAAACTTATACAAGCTGTAAGGAAAATATCCCAGAACCTAGAAGCCTGTGTTTTGATGGTCCTAAGTTAATGGCATTGAAGAGTATCAATCTCAAGGCTAGTCAGTCTTGGGACCCTGGGAAAGTGACCTTGCCTGTGGGCCTATTTCTTCAGTTGTAAGATGGGGATGGTAAAGGCTCCATGTAAGTTACAGGAAGTGACAGGTGGAGAGAAAGCCTGTCAACTGCGATGTATGAATACAGCCATGGATGATGACATCCAACTAACACACTTAGAGAGATCTTCATATCAGGACACCAGAGATGAATCCAGGAATGACACCTGGCAGCACCCAAACTAGTCATCCCTGGTGAAATAGGCATAAGATTGGATGCTTTTACAGAAAGGCTCAGTCTTATCTGCCATGGGCAGGGCCACCCTTACAGGACAGATGACAGACAGTAAGCTTGGCTGCTGTTAAAAGCCCTGAGGTGTCACCTATTCCAGTGTGTCACCCAAGCCACCAGGATCACAGCAATCCACATGGGGACAGGTGACTTCAAGGAGGTCTGCCAGTTACAGAAGTGACAGTGAGGATCAGATCTGGCTGCCACCAGTGCTGTGCTCAGCATGTCATCTGCTATCCCAGAGTGTGACAACACACAATAAAATGCACAGCCCCCAAAGTGGCCCTTAGGAATAAATATGGCACTGGCAACATTTGTGCTATCCCATCAAGATCCAAGCTTATGCTGAGAAAGGCCCACCTTCCTGTTTTAAAAATGTTCATTTTTTCCTTTTACTGATGATGAACATGAAATGCGTGTTCACGATGGAACATATGGGAACTGTAAATGTTGAAAACTGAAAACAACAACAGCAGCCCATCAGGCTGATTCTGGGTTCTACAGCCATCAACATTTTGGTGTGTTTTCGTAGGTTTCCACATTGATTTAGATATACAGACAATATGGAATTGCACTCATTGTCACCTAAAGTCATACATATACTATCATATGGTGGGTCTCTCACTTCCTCAGTGTTTCCATCTCCTTGAAACTTCCGATGCAGACTCTTTTGATGCATCCAGTGTAATTTACTCAGTGTTCCTTTGTATTTACATTCTTAGTTGCTTTTATTTTCTGCCATCGTAAAAACTGCCATGCTAGCTAGACCTGAGGGTATAAGCCTGCAATCTGAGTTATTCAAGAGGCTGAGGCAGGGGGATTGCAAGTTCAAGGGCTGTCTTGGATACAACAGTCTAAGGCCAGTTGGGCAACCTGGTGAGACCCTGTCTCAAGATTAAAAGCAAAAAAAAAAAAAAAAAAAAAGAGTGGGGTGTGCCTAGGCAGTTATTGGGGCTACCCCTAGAGTCCCTGATGTTTCCCAGGTCTACAATGTCCCATGCTGACACGTTCCTGCTCTTGCATCTCTGCCTCTCTGCTCTGAAATGCTCTAACCCCACAGTCCACTGGTCTTGTACACATGAGTGTAGCTGCCTGCTCCTCCACGAAGCAGCCTTTCACACTAATGCCTGCATTTCCCTCCACCCCACAGCTGTGTCCAGCTCAAGGCATGGGCTGGGCTGCTGGAGTGCCTACTCCCCCTGATCTCAGAGCTTGGCTCTCATAGCACTTGCCAGCATCATGTAGGACTTAGAGCCTTGCTCTCATAGTGTCCACCAGCATTATGTAGGACTTTGTAGAAGGAGATGCAGAAAGGACATAGCATTGTGTCTATGATGTGCAGAGGACATCCTGTCCATGGTCCACATCTGGGGCTGGAAATGGAGGAGCCCACACAGGTAAGGAGGACAGGCCAGAGGAATATAGTACATTTTACATTTATGGATTGGTTATATTGGTGGCCCTGCAACTCCTTTTTAGGCTCTCATTCCGGTATATAGTCTCAATTTCTGAGTGATCTTAAACATCAGGCTCCCAGCGTCTTTCCCACTCAGGAGGTCTAGGGAGTGGTCTGGCAATTCATGTTTCTAACAAGACTCATGGCAATTCTACTGTGTATAGTCTTTGATCAGCATCTGAGGGTTACATGGCAATTTCAGGACATTCCCAAGTCCTTTCTGAGATGTATTTGGGAGTATTCTGAGGACCAACAGACAAATAAGAGTCATGGTTAAAGAGTGGTAGGCTCTGTCCTTTTCTCATTAAGCCACAATGCATGTCGACACAGTAAGGGTTCTGTGAAACTCTGTAGTAAAGAAACTCAGTCGCATCTATCCTTGGCATTCTTGAACCCTTCTGATATGAAAGTGTCCCACCAACTAGAGGGGGGAGCCCTCTAGTAGAAAACCATGCATGTGGCCTGCTGGGATTTTGGCCAGTGGGGCCAGTGATTCCCAGCTTGCTTTACATCCTTCCCTCTGCACCCATCCTACACTCTTGAGAGCCTCGCCTTTGACCCTTGACCCCAGGGCTTTGCATACTCTGTAACCACAGGACTTGCCTCTACCAAGCAGGAGAACAAAGAGTGGAGGTTAGGGTTTCTAATTTCAGAAGATAACCCAAGAGAACTTCAAGCTCTCCTAAAACTACTTTCCTACTTGAGGAATTCACTGAGCGGCTGCTAGGAAGTGTGAGTCTCTCATCCCGACTTTATCCTTCTAAACTCAGAAGGCTAAGGTTTTTAAGGAACCCTGGCACCAGTCACCAGTTTGTCCCTGTGTGGCCCTCACTGGAATTCATGTCACGAGCACAAGTCACAGGGTAGCTAAACTCCTTTGGACAATAAATCTCAAATCAGCACAAATAATGGTGTTGGGGTGGGAGTGGGGAAGACAGGTTGTCTAATCTAACCGCTTGACCTTGGATACACACACACACACACACACACACACACACACACACACACACACACACACACACACACACACACACACCATACATCGTGTAGGTAGACCTGCACTACCAGACAGGTCTCAAGTTCTAGTTCATGCTGAGAGAGCTGGACAAACGCCATTGGCTCGTCAATCTTCACCTGCATCCCCCATTATGGACCAGGGGGCTGGCACCCACCTGCAGAGGCTGATGGCGTTTTGCTGGGGTCTGGATCTTCCGTCTGGGCTGAGGATTTCAGCAGCTGGCTGCGATGGTGCCTGTGGTGTAAACACATAGACTCAGGTGTGCTGTATTCTAGACCCTCAACACCATCCCGGCGTCTGAGAATTTAAGACTTGCTTCTGTACATCTTACACCATTCACTGAAAATCACTGGGGATCCACCATGTGCCAGGCAGTGCTCCAGGGGTAGGACAGGAAGCATAAGCCACAGAGAGTCCTATTCAGTTCACTTTACCACAGTCTACACAAGCTGGCAGAAGTGGACAGGTAAGCCTGATGCTGCCCTGCCCACACATCTAGGTAATTCTCTACTGCAAATATAGGCGCTAGTGTTAAATAGGTGCCCAAGGCATCAGCTCTCAACAGAGATGTGAGCCAGGCAGTGGTGGCGCACACCTTTAATCTCAGTACTTGGAAGGCAGGGGCAGGTGGATCTCTGTGTCTTCAAGGCCAGCCTGGTCTACACAGGGAATTCCAGGACAGCCAGAACAGCACAGAGAAACCCTGTTTATAAAAACCAAAATACAAACAAACACCTCACAACCAACAACAAAAACAGATGTAAGTTTAGACATGCATTTCCTTTGGAAAGTGTAAGTGCTAATGCCTGATTTCAGGATTCTGGGAAGGTAAATGAACTACACACAGTAAGCCGTGGCACTGTGTGGTCTCCGGCTGGCTCCAGATATACTCTTATCATAAACTTGTTCTTCAAATGCTACGCATGGTGACTAAGAGCCTGGGCTTGGAGAGAGACAGCTTGGGCTGAATCCCAACCCCCATGCTGGCTGTCACCCTAATGAATGATTTCAAGTCTCAGTCACATGGATGGTTCCTCGTGCGCAAATGGGGAGTGACGGCAGTGCCCCCCACCACGGGTAGTTATGAAGATGGAGGGAGTTAATCCAAGGGAAGTCACAGAGCATGCTAGGTACGATCAGACTTATGCAAATTTGACATGCTCAATTTTAAGCAATCTATCTTCAAATTGAGACTCCTGCACTTTCTTTTCTCACCAGACACAGGTAACCTCAGCACTCTTGGGCGAGCTAAT
This sequence comes from Mesocricetus auratus, assembly GCF_017639785.1. NCBI lineage: Eukaryota > Metazoa > Chordata > Mammalia > Rodentia > Cricetidae > Mesocricetus > Mesocricetus auratus. Next base: position 36,557,025 of record NW_024429267.1, on the reverse strand, counting down.
TTATCTTCCACCATCCCTGTACTCGATGGAGTATTATTATAGCTGTGTTTGAGAGAGGCAGTTCACTTTCGGGACTCAGTGCATCTACCCTGTGGACTCTGTTCCTTGGGGTAGTGGCCGTGGCTGCCTTTTTGCTGCCTGCCTGAGTGGTACTCCGATGTGCACAGTCCTAGGCCTCTGAACTGACCCCAAAGGCATGGTTTCTGCCTCTTCAGAAACTTGCCCAGGGAAGCCCCAGCAATGGGTAACTATGGCAAAAGAAAAGTCAGCCACCTCACGTTCCCAGCCAGCATCATTGTTGTTGTTTGCTTGTTTGTGATTCCCCCCTCCCCAGAGACAGGGTCTCTCTATGGCTTTGGAGGCTGTCCTGGAACTAGCTCTTGTAGACCCGGCTGGTCTCAAACTCACAGAGATCTTCCTGCCTCTGCCTCCCAAGTGCTGGGAATAAAGGTGTGTGCCCACCACTGCCCGGTTAATAATTTATTTCATGTGTATTCATGTTTTTGAATGTATGTATATCTGTGAAAGTGTCACATCCCCTGAAACAGAAGTTACAGACAGCTATGAACTGCCATGTGGGTGCTGGGAATTGAACCCAGGTCCTCTGGAAGAGCAGCCAGTGCTCTCAACCACTGAGCCATCTCTCCAGCCAGCCAGCTTCTGTTTCAGAGCTGTGACCCTTTAATCCAGTTCCTGATGTTATGGTGGCCCCAACCATAAAATTATTTTAGTTGTTACTTTAGAACTGTAATTTTGCTACTATTATGGATCATAATACAAATATTTGTGTTTCTGATGGTCTTTGGTGACCCCTGTGAAAGGGTCATTTGACCCCCTAAGGGACCATGATCCATAAGCTGAGAACCTCTGCTTTAGGGGCTGGCTCCCATAAGGCTGGTGCTCCACCTCTCGCTTATTCGATGTGTAACTGTGGTCCCTGAGCATCTCTGAGCCTTGTGCTTTTCCCCTGTGAAATAAGGACATGAGGCCATGTTTGCACTTTGACTAAGGCCTTCCCCACAACACGGGGAAAAGGGAAGCCACTGTTACGGTTGGAGGTTAAGTGTACGCTCTAAGGCCTGTGTGTTGAAGGCTTGGGCCCTAGCTGTAGGTTCAGTCATTGTAAGATGGGCTCTCACTTAATCAGTGATGGCTACTGGCAGGTGTGAGGTTTGATAGCATTCTTAGGAGATGACGGAAGCTTTGGAAGTTGTGGCCTAGTTGAAGAAAGTGGGTCATTGGGGAGATGACTTTGGGGGCCTTATTCTGGCTCTGCTCCGTCTCTCTGCTTCCTGGCCACCAGGAAATAAGTACATCGGGACCACCTCAGCCTTCCACCTTCCTGTTCTATCTCACAGTGGTTCAGAAATAGCAACATTAGATGAGGGTTGAAGACCTTCGAAGTATGAGCAAAAAAAGATTTCTTGTCAAATGGTTTCTTTAGTTAATTCCCACTGTAAGGAGGAAGGGACAACCCAGGACCCAAGGCTCTCTCATTAAAGTTGGCCTAGACTTTATGGCATTAGCAAAAAAGGTGAACATCATCAGAATAAAGGGTCTCCACCAAGTCCCTCGGTGAGCTGGTATCACAGTGACCTTTGTTATGCTGTGTTGTGAATCCACTGTGACAGCATCAAGGGGACACCAAACGCAGCAGATGTTGGGGCTGATTTTTATCATGATTCTAAAACCACTTGACTTCACAATTTTAGCCTGATTCTTAACCTTTTAAAAAATCTTCATCAGCTATCTGTTGAAAGAAACTGGTGACTCTGTTGGTTAAGTTGCAAGCACAACAGCACAACATCAATCATCCAGACCTTGAAATAGATGCCTGTGGTTAGTGTCCGTGCCAGCAATCTGGAAGCCCTGGCCTGGGAGAAAAACCTTAGAGTTTTCCAAGTGATTCTGGCAGCCAAGGTTGTGACCATGTGTTAATTGCTCTTTAAGTGGATCTCAACACTGATTCTCTCATCCAGTGACCGAAGCTGTGGGGCTCAAGCCTAGATACATATTGGAATCACCAGGAGTGACTGAAATACTGGATCTCTCCCCTCCTCACCCGGACCCATGAGATCACCAACTCTGGGATGGCACATGGGTGGGGGACCTAGAAAGTACGCTGTGTGCCCAGGATCCAGAAGCATTTGAGCGAAGGGCACAGGAAAAAAGGAGAAACAGTGTTTGGCAGTGCCTCTGCTCACAGGGACATTCTGCAGCAGAAGCAGCAGTGACCACGTCATTGTCTCTGGGTCTGTGCATGGCTTTCTGGGTGTGAGGATGTAGGGGGGCAGGTGATACTAGTTAGCACTTACCATCCACCAGCTGATTTTCCTGCACCATCTCATCATAACCACATGGTGACCTGTGAGCTAGGTGCTGATATTCTCATTTTATTGCGTGAGGCTCGCGGAGGCCAAATCACTTTCATCAAGTCATGTAGGAGTGAGCTATCCGCCCAACAGGGCGTGGTCAAGGTAAAGATAAAAGATAAAAACAAAAGGAAAAGGGGCTCCCCTTTTTTCTCCTGGAAGCCAGCCACGCTTCTGACTCCTGGTCAGTGCGACTCTCTCTCTCTCTCTGGTAAATAAATATATCTTTTTCCTTATATAGCATCGAATATCGTTAGAAAGTCATTCATTCAGTTAAATCTGGCTTCAAAGCCTGTGTCCTACACAACTGTGGCTCTCATAGGGATGGGAAGAAAGGCCTAGTCACTGAGTACTTACTAAAGGTAAATGATTTGCTGGACAATCTGCTGTCTTGCCTCTGTTCCTCTCAATTGGCCTGGAGAAGCGAGTGGCAAGAAAGGCTCGTTTTAAAAGGATGTTCTGGTACTAAAAAATAAGGGACCGTGTATTGGCACAGTTATTAAACACTTGTCCTAGCAGTCTGGCAACAGATTCTAAGACGGCACTGGAACTGCTGAGTGCTCTGTGGTCCCTTCCCTAACAGAAGGTGTAGAACCTGCATGACTGCACAGGTCACATGACTGCAGTGACTTCTAGCAGAGCAGCCTGTTACCAGTGATGAAGCAGGCCAGCCTTCCTCCCCTCCAACAGCCGGGACAGTGACCCACTGGCTGTCCTAACGTGCAGGGCTGGTCCAGAGCTTTCAAACATCTGTGCTGACTACACCGAACACTAGTAAGAATTGAAAAGTCAAAAGATAATGTAGAGTACCTATCTCTGGTCTTAAAATAACCCCTCCCTCTGACATTAGAGTCTATGTTTAGTTTGTTATATAGGTTCAACGACAAGAAGTTAAAGGTCCCAGTTACTGAAGGCCATTTGTTGGTTCCAGGAAAGGAAAGTTGTTTTAAAATCTTCATTCACTCACAAGTCTCATTTTGCAAATGACAAAGAGGTCTCCGAGAGGTTAGTCACATGTTCAAAGTCACAGAGCTGCTAAACTGTAAGAGGTGCTGGAGTCCTTGGAATCAAGACTATCCCAAGTGCCAGAAGCTGCTCATTTATGTTTGTTCAGGGACCCCTCTGAGAAGGTGATTCTGCAGGTCTCTCTCCCTATAAGTAGAGGCATTTCTCTGGTCTTAGCTAGGAAGTTCCAGCTGGGGCCACCTTGGCAATCTGTCCCATCCCTTCAATCTGCAGATGTTACTACAGAACAACATGACACCTGTTACCTCAGCACCTTCACCGTCTCGATCCACTGTGCCTGCTCACTCTCCCAGGGGTCCACTCGAATCCAGTCAGATGTCTGCAGGGCTAGTTGGGCCATGGCTACCCGGTGATGGGAAGCCACCAGGTCTTTCTTCCCATAGCTGTCATTGACAGGTGAGATGATGCCCTCGATCACCTGGTACATTCCTAGGCAGGGGGGATGGAGATGCTGTGTGTAAGGAAAGATGCTTGCTGTCTGGCAACACACTGAAGCTGGTGCTCAATGGTTACACCTCATGCTACATGTGAACAGACATGGAGGTCCCTCCTGGTGAGCCCAGGGCTTCAAGGAAGGGCCAGGGTACTACCTCTGTGACCCTGGGCCTCTCTCTAGTGTCTTCGACAACTTAGAATGGTACTTTATTGAGAGGAGGCTGTGAGGGTGGGGCTCAGGCAGCAGATCATAGGACAAATAGCATCAGGATGCGGTTGATGAACATCAGGAGGTGTCTTTCTGTAGTGCTTTGCATTTGTATAGCCTTATCCCAAGAAGAGGGTTCTGGGGCTGGGAAGCAAAGGGAGGGAATGTGGCTAGTTTTGTCAACTTGACACAAACCAGAGTCATCTGGGAAGAGAGAATCTCTATTGTAGGATGATCTTTGTGTACACTGTGATGACGTGTCACTGTGATTGGTTTAATAAAAGGATGAAGGCAGGAGAGGGTAGGCGGGATTTCTGAGAGAGGAAGAGGTGGAGGAATCTGGGTGTGTGGATTTCACCAGCCGCCTGGGAGCACGGACATGCTGTACTGAGGAAAGGCAAGAGCCACACTGTAGAACACAGATTAATAAAAACAGATTAATTAAAGTTATGAGCTAACTGGGAAAAAGCTTAAGCTAAGCCAAACCTTTATAAGTCTCTGTGTCATTATTTGTGGGCTGGCAGACTAAGATAGCCAAAAAGCTTGCTACAAAGTACAACTGTGGAATTGGCATTATTCCATTCGTCTGAGGGCATGGTGCAGCACTTTTTCTTGATAAATGTTTGATATGGACGGCCCTGCCCACTGTGGGCTGTGCTACTCCTGGGCAGGGGGTCCTGGAGGGTAAAAGAAAGTAGGTTGAGTGAGAGCAAGTCAGGAAGCAGTGCTCCTCCATGGTTCCCACCTTAAGTTCCTGCCCTGGCTTCCCTCAGTGATGGACTATAACCTATAAGAAAAACAAACCGTTCCCTCCTGCAAGATGCTTTTGGTAATGGTGTTTATCACAGCAATAGGAAGCAAACCAGGACAGAAGGAGTTTGGAATGAAGCAGGACTGGCGGGTGATGGGATTTACCCTGACCGTACTGGCCCACTGTGACTCTGGAGTGATGTGTGGCCACGAAAGGGAAGCTTGATAGAAGGAGAGGCTGATGGAAAGGGAGGAGGCGGAGCTGTTTGCAGTAGATATTGCCTAAGGATCTTGGGAGCCTATGTGGGACTTACCTGATGAGAGACAAGTCCTTAAACATGGGTAAGTGACCATGCCTGTGCACCCCGATGCTGCTGCTTTAAGAAAAGATATTCCCTGTGACTTCCAGCTTAAGGGCATTCGTCATGTGTCCTAGGGTTTCTATTGCAGTGATGAAACACCATGACCAAAGTAACTTGGGGAGGGTCTATTTGGCTTACACTTCCGTATCACTGTTCATCACTGAAGGAAGTCAAGACAAGAACTCAGGCAGGGCAGGAACCTGGAGGCGGGAACTGATGCAGAGGTCATGGAGGAGTGCTGTTTACTGGCTTGCTCCTCATGGCTTGCTGAGCCTGCTTTCTTACAAACTAGATCACCAGGCCAGGGATGGAACCACCCACAATGGGCTGGGCCTCCCCCATCAATCACCAGTTACGAAAATACCCTACAGCCTTGTCTTACTGAGGCATTTTCTTCATTGAGATTCCCTCCTCTCAGATGACTTTAGCTCATGTCAAGTTGACATAAAACCAGCCGTCACAGTGAATGGACAAGTTTTTAAGATGTTCTGCCACTTTTCACAAGTATTGTGTGGCTTTTCTCCTCTGGTCAGTTACTATAGGGGAATAGCACTGATTAATTTACTAATTGTAAACCCTGCATTCTTAAGATTTATTTATTTGTATGAGAGAGAGAGAGAGAGAGAGAGAGAGAGAGAGAGAGAGAGAGAGAGAGAGAGAGAGAGAGAGAGAGAGAGAGAGAGAGCGCCTGTGGGAGAATATGAGAACAGCGAGTGTGTAAGAGCCTGTGGAAGCCATAAGAGGGCATTAGATGCCATGGAGCTAGACTTACAGGCAGTGTGCGAATGAAACCTGTGGTTCTGCAAAAACAGTTAGTGCTTTAAATCACTGAGCTACCTCTCAAGCCCCACAGGAAGTGCTATTTATTTGTATACTTAAACATTTGTTTATTTATATAATTCTTTGAGATAGGGTCTCTGAGCCTTGACTAGCTTGGAATTTACTATGTATACCAACCTAGCAAGCTTGACACTGACTACACATATAAGGCTGGCCTGGAACTCACAGAGAGCCACCTGCCTCTGCCTTCTGAGTGCTGGGATTAAAGGTGTGTGCTACCATGTTGGCCCTGTCTTATCTTTTTGTGTATTGATGGGTTCTGGGTGCTAGTTATTTTTAGGAATGAAGAAATGTCTCTAGCTCTCCTAATCAGGTTTCTCTATCAAGGGTATACACTCCTCTTCTATGTTCTAAAAGGATGGCATGAGGGATGAACCCTTCCTCCTCTCTCCTTCCTTTCTTCCCTGTCTCCCTTTCTGCTTCCTTCTCTCTCTCATCCTCTGTCCTGGGGATCATACTAAGTGCGAGCACTCTGCCCTTAGGCAGTAACTCGACAGTCAAGGAGTGCAATTTGTATGAAAATTCGTACTGCTGATTTAATCTCCTTAATGGCTAGAAGATGATTCAGGTTTTTCATTTTTTATTATGATTTTTGGTAACTTGCATATTTTTTCAGATTTTTTTCCCATTACAGTTAAAGTTTTCAATTTACTGGCATAAGGTTCAACACAACCTTCTCAAATATTTAACATTTGCATCATCTGTAGTGTGGACCCTTTTCATTCATAGGTGGCCTCCTTTCTTTTGCCTTTCACAAGATTGCAAGGTTTGTTATTTTTTTAGTCTTTTTCAAAGAGACAACGTGTGCTGTATTGATTTTTCTCTGCTAAATGTTTCTTTTCTGTCTCACCAGTTTCTTTGCTTCTTTTTATGGACTCTACCCTGCTACTCTCTTGCTGTTCATTTTCTAACTTCTGTGGTATCTGCCCAGCTAATTAACTCGAAGGTTGTCTTATTTCCTAAAATAAATAATTCAGGCTGTAAAATCCCCCATCTTCCCTTATGTCCCATGTTTGTTTTAGTATCTGTGCTTTCACGATCTCTCAGTTCAAATCATTTTCTAAGCTCTCTTGTGATGCCTGTTTTGATCAGCTATCTAGGAACATTTTTCTTAATTTCCAGGCATATCCTGATTTGGGGGAACTATATTTTTGGTATTAATTTCTGGCTCAGTCCCACCATAGTCAGAGAACACGCTGTCTGTGGATACAATCGCCTGAACTGTGTTGTGTGTTCCTTTACGTACTTAATGAACTACAATAGAGTTTAGAAATGCTGCATGCATGCTTAAAAAGTGTGTGCATTAATTCTGTGGATGTTCAGTGCTGTCCATTCAGGAAAGGTAAGTGGTTGCTTTGTTTAAATCTCTTAGTATTGAATTTATGTCTGCCCATGGTATTAGTAAAAAAGCTAGAAAATCTCCCACTAGCATTGTGAATTTTTCTATTCTTTTCTCTTTTTTAAACTTTCACTTGACATGGTTTAATAATACATGACTGGGTGAATACTCATATATAGCATGTGTCTTTATATGAAGCTTTTTATTGCTAGTAAATTTTGCGTTAAAATTTAGTCTATCTGATAATAATATACACATGGAAATGCATTTTTCTATTTCTTTCTTTCTTGAAGACAGGGAGTTTCTATGTAGCCCTGGCTGTCCTGGAACTCTCTATGTTTAGCAAGGCTGGCTTCAAACCTACAAAAATCCTTTTGCCTCTATCTTCCTAGTGCAGGGATTAAAGTTGTACATTGCTATGCTTGGCAATTTTCTTACCTTTTAATTTTCAATATTTCTACATCCCTTTTTAAAGGTAGGCCTTTGTATGTAGCTCATTAAGACATCTTCAGTCAAGTTTCACAATGTTTACTTTAAACTGGAACACTGAATTTACTTACACTTACTGTGATGAATTTTCACATAAAGGTAACATGTTATTTTGCGTTTTATTTTCTTGCACACATCCTATGTTTTTTTTTCTTTTCTTGACTGTTCAAATTTTTATTGTTTCCTTCTCTTTGTCTCTTAGAGTAGACATTATTTGCAGTTTTACAACCTAAGGAGACCAAGTTCATTGCCACCTTGCTATACCATTAGGACTTAAAGGTATTGTCACTCTACTTGGTACCCTCCTAATTTACAGGTTAATTTCGTGACTGCTTTAAATACATATTTCTGTTTACTCTGTTAGATCTTATTATTTTGTTTAATGTAATCAATGCTCATTTAAATATATGCCTGCAATTCCTATTTTCTTTGTACTTTTCTTCCTACACACTAATCTTTCTATCTTGGAATTACCCTCCTTTTGGCAGAGCAGCAGGATTTCCTTAAGTTGGTGACTTCATTTTACATTATAATTTTTGTTTTGTTTTTCGAGACAGCCTTTCTCTATGGCTTTGGAGGCTGTCCTGGAACTAGCTCTTATAGACCAGGTTGGTCCCGAACTCACAGGATCTGCCTGCTTCTGCCTCCTGAGTGCTGGGATTAAAGGCGTGGGCTACCACTGCCTAGCTCTACATTGTAATCTTGAAGGATACTTTTTCTGGGTATAAAATTAATGGGTTGAAGTGTTATTTGTCTTCAGTGTTCTCCAATTATTATCCTACTGTCCTATATTGTTGCTGCTGGGAAGTACCATATATGTCTGCCATTCCTGGACAGGCAATCTGTATTTCTTGTTGCTTCATATATAGTCTTTGTCTATAAGATTTTCTTTTATTTATATCATCTTGGAATCTCTTTAACATGTGGATTAGTGCTTTCATTAGAGTTGGAAAATTCTTAGTTATTATTTCTGTAGAAATTACCTAGGTCTCTATTTCTTCCAGTTTTCTTACTGGATATAGGGGGCCTCCACATCTCACCCTCTTTGGGATTTATTAAAATCTCTGTGTTCTATTGTGGGTAATTTCACCTGATTTATATTCCTGTCCATCCAGTCTATCAAACAGCCTGATTCAAAGCCATGCACTGAGCTTCAGTGTTTTCTAGTCTACTAAAATGGCAATACTTTGCTTGTTTAGGTCTCCTATGATTTCCTCATTGGCCTATTATCATTTCAGACACAAATTATACACATTCTTTTAGACTTAATCTAGGTAGTTAATTTTCTTCAACCAACACATACCACATATACCACTTAAGTATGATGTTTTTAAGTTTGGTTTTCATATTTGTTATTGATATATATATATATAAATGTACACATATATGTATTTGTGTGTTGATCTTCACCTTGAAACTTCTGTTAGTTACTTTTCCAATGTTGTGATCAAATTAACTGACACAGACAGCTTCAAGGAGGAAGGGTTAATTTTGCTTCATCATTTCTGAGGGTTTCAGTCTACCATGATGAGGAAGAAAGGGCAAACCAGCTCAGTTCATGATGTTGAAAGTGTGTGGTGGGAGCAATTCACACCATAGCAGACCAAAGAACAGAGAGCAAGGCGGGAAATGAGCACAACACACCCATCCCCTCCCCAGCTCTGTGACCTACTTCCTCTAGTTGGCCTCTGCCTCCCAAAATTTACAGACTTCTCAAAATAGCTCCATCAACTGAGTAATAGATGCTTAAAACATAAGCCTGTGTGGAGAATTTTAGAGCCAAACCACAAAATTACACTATTGTCATACAAAGGCTTATGATAATCTTATAATACAAATGCACTTAGTTTATCTGCAAATGTTCCCATAGTCTTTTAACTGTTCTGGTAATGGTCAAAGGTCTAAGCCCAGAGTCTCCACTGAGACTCAAGGACAACTCTTAGCTATGAGTCCCTGTACAAATGAAAGAAAATCACATTCTTCCAAGGAGGAATGGGGGGCATCAAGAAAAGTTAGGACCAAAACAAAACTGAAACTTATTAGAACAAGCAGCAAATCCTACAGATTCATGCTGACATTTGAGGCATGTGGTACACGATTTGAACTCCAAGCTCACAGATATCCTACATGCCTGGAATCTTCAATATCTCAGGGTCACTTCTACAACTTAGCCTTCACTTGCCCAGTTTTATACATTAACCTGTTAGGAGCTTCCTTCATGAAATCTGACCCTCTGCACATTGATTGACTAGCTTCACAGGTTTTCCCCCGGAATTTTGGGGGACCCTGTAATTTGCATCTGCATGTCATCATGGAGATCATATGCAATTCTGCTGCTGCTTAATCCAAAGTCAGACCCCCAGCCCTCTGGGCTGTGACTGTAGTAGTCTGTGAGTATCTTGGTGACTCAACCTGGGGAAACACTACATTTTTGGTTGTGAGCCTAGCCTTTAATGGCTGGACCATCTCTCCAGCCCCGGGAAACATTTCCTTAGGAGGTTCTGTTTAAGCAGGTGCATGGGTGTTGGGGAAGTCCTGTTATTTGCCTGTTATTTGTCAATAAAGTACTGTTGAGCCAATAGGAATCTAGATGGGAGGGACTAGGAGTCCAGGAGGATTCTGGGAAGGAGAAACACAAGAGAGTTCGAGATGTAACGCCATGGGGTAGGAGCCCGGAACTATTCTCTGGTAAGAGACATACTTAGATTAACAATTATGGGGTAATTACTTAAGTCAGAGCTAGCCAGTAAGGGACAAGCAAGGCCAACAGCTTCATAATTAATACAGCGTCTTGTGTGTTATTTGGGGACTACATCGCAGCAGAGCCCAGGCTGCTGGCAGGGGATAAACCAAAGCGGCTAGCAAAGAAAAAACTTCTCTTAACAAAATGGTATCAGAAGTGGGATCATGAATTTCCACGCAGAATGACAAAAGCTTTAAAGGAATTTTAGAAACAGAAGAACGGAGAGACGCACAGATTTTTGGTAGCAGCATTTTCTCAGGTGTGCTCTGTTTTGCTAGCTACAAGCAGAGATTCACGCGGCTCGCTTACGGGAGTCTTCCTGACTCGGCATAAAAAGAAAAAAAAAACCCAGCAAGGTTGTTTTAAGAGACTCTGCTAACAATTGAAAAGTTGTACGTACAGCTGGAAGTGGCAGCTTTTGCTGGAGGTCAGCATGGACTGAGGCGGTAAGCTGGAGTCACGCTTACGCCCGCCATCTTGACGAAAAACCGGCAGTTTAAAACAGCCTCGGTTTTACAGATAAGACACGTGGCCAGAAAAACGTAAAGATTTACAGTAAAGTCAGACTTGGATGAAGAAAACCTATAAAGGTTTACAGTGTGTTTAAAAATATACGTGAGATTGAGAGAAAAAATGAAACGGCAAAGTGGTAAATAAATACAAAAGCCGGCGTTGTGGTGGCACACACTGGTAGGATTTACTCCAGAGGCAGAGGCAGGCGGATTTCCAAAGAGTAACCCTGTCTCAGAGAAAAATAAATAAAAGTAAAATAAATAAAGTAATAATAGATAAATAAATAAGCCACGTAAAGATGAAAAATACACAGAGAGTCTGGATACTGTACGCTATTGTGTTTTTCAGTTTTTTGATTGCTCAGGAAGGAACTGCTAAAGTACACTTGATTATAAATGCTGCTGAATTAATCCAACTTCTATCTTTTAAAAATGCCTTGACTTCAAATTTTAAGTATAAGGATATGTTACTCGGAAAAGGAGTTTTAGTTTATGTTTCTACAGAAAATGAAAAGCTGGGGATTCCTTCCAGGCTTCTGTGGTTTGACGAACCAAGACCCCCGGAAGCAGTGGACCAGGTGGTCCAACAACTGAAACAGCTAAGATGATGGAGCTTTACAGACCACGAAAATAAGGACTTATACAGGTTCCTGAGTTTTGTCATGATCCCCATGGTATGAACGGCGCCCCCTTCCAGCACGAAGCAGTTTGGAATGAGCAACGTCCCAATTCCCATCTTGTTTATAAATCTTTGTTTTCATTTAAATGGGATTGTTTATAATTGGCTAATGATCACAGCCGATCTCTTGTTAATGGAAAAAAGGGGAATTATAGTATGGGTATTGTTTTTCATTTATTGATACAAATTCAAGGTCAATTTTGTGATATGTATATTTCTCCTCTTGATTAAGTATTGTGCTTATACTGATCTTTTAAAACGTAATGCATAATTGAATACAGACTATAGATAGTTACTTTTAATAGTCAGAATTTATAGTTAGGTAAGTTAGGTTTTCTAGATATATAGAGATAATATTTGAGATAGATAAACAGTCTTCAAACCTCTCAAAGACCTTCAGAAAATGGCATTTAAAATGGTTTAGGGTTTTTCTTGACAATGAGAAATGTCTGCTCCTGGCAGCACCAATTACGTCTGAGAGGAAGATGGGCATCGAAGAAACTTGTTATGGAGTTTGCTTTCAACATGGCAAGATTAGCCATTTGGGCAAGAAACTGCTTTTGCCTGTACTGCTTGACTGTTGTTGTATAAACTGGACACTTGTATAAAAATAAGGTCTTTTAAATGAGTTTGTAGTTTTACACTGTGGAGCTGGATTTATTTGGTCATAATAAATCCTGAAATAATTTGAAAGCATTCTTCCTATTGTTCCAGACTGAAGCACTTGGCTTCTTTTTAATGGTTCCAGCCTCTTTAATTATGGGCCCTTTTTGCTTCAGTTTTAAACAAGTTCTTTTTCTGGCTAACTCTCATGCCTTCCACGAAATTCTGCTCTGCTTTTTGCTCCCAATTTTTACTAAAAACCTAGATAAAGGTATTCAGCAATAACCATGCCACACATAAGCTGAATGCTGTTCTATCTTCAGATTTCCTTTACCAACTTAATTAGCCCATTACTTTTGAGTTTGGACTTAATTAAAATTTTGGGACACCAGTAAGATGTAGTGGCTTTGATAAGTGCAACAAAAACATTTCCTGATATAATCCTCTCCCCCATATTTTCTTTTCTACATATGAAATCTTATAAACATAGTCATTATTACACACTTTTCTATTGGTATTTGGTATCTTGAAGCCCACAAGAATCATTCATAAAGCTCTGCTTAAAGTATTCTAGGACAATTCCTTTTCCAAACCAAGTCCCAAAGGCCAAAGAATCACATAATTACGTGTATTACATCAATAACCCGACTCCTGGAACCAATTTTTGTATTCCTTATTTTATGGTTACTCACTTTGACTAAACCTAAAATAATCAACTTAAAGGAAGAAGGATTCACTTTGGGTTAAGGTTTCAGAGGATTTTAGTGCATGGTAGCTGGGAATTCATGGTGGAGCAGCTTAGTTAATGGTGACAGACACATGTTGGTTAGCTTTTACTTCCTAGCAGACAGGAAGCTTCAAGGACCTGTCCTTAGTGCCTTACTTCTTCCATCTTCCAACATTTCCAGAGCCTCCCAAAACAGTGCTACCAAGCTGGGCAGCAAACACCCAAACTACAAAAGCTGGGGTGGTGGTGGTGGTGGTGGATTTCAGACTTAAACTACAATGGAACTGGGGTGTGCTATACAGGCAAGCATGGCACATGCAACGATGGCATGTTTTAGGTTTTCCTCCCTGATGTGTGCCTTTTATTCTTTGAGTCCCCTCCTCCCACACAAATATAAGTATTTAGCGGTATGTTTTCCCCTCTTGCCAGTGTTTAAATCCATCCAACATTTTGATTGGTTATACTTTCATTTTCACACAGTTCCATATACTTAAAACTTTTCAAAATGTTTTAATAATTTGATTTGTCTTTTTTACTATCAGCTTGACACCTTGGACCAAAGACCACACACTATGTGAATTCAACTGTTTTAAATCTCTTAAGCTATGGTTTCTAGTTCATGGTATGATTCACTGAATTTCCTAATTGTTCTTGAAGAAAATACATATTTTACCTGTACTGTCTGCTGAGCTCTGTACAGTTCAGTTGGATGCAGGAGAACAGTTCTCCTGTGTCCTTCCACCTGGTATTCTGCCTAGTGGTCATGAAGGCTGAGAGTTGAGTGCTGGGATCCTCATTTACAATTGTGAATTTGATAATTTTCTCTCAACTCTGTTTTCACTCTATGTGTTTTTGTGATTCTATTCTTAGTGTGCACATATTTAGGGTTGTTATGTCTTAGGGGGTTACCACTGAACTTTTAATTTTGTTGTAGTACTTGGCAGAAATTCTAATTGGCTCTTCAGCAGTCTGGTGCATCATTTTTCATAGTTTTCTTCTTTAAATATAAGCGCGTCAGCATCTTCATTTGATGACCCGATTTCAGCATGTGCAAATGCTATTTTTTATGCCTTTTGTTCTCAGCCTTGGTTTTGCTTCCTTTGTGCTGATTTTAGATGCTTGCTGGCTAATGTCCCTGGCAGTTATTTCTGTGGACTCCTAAGACAGAGCTAAGATAGACATGTTGAGGCATGACTGGATCATGATGTGAGAGGACATAAAAAGGGGACAGCCCATCATATCAGAGGCAGCATGACTGGGCATTAATGGAAAGAGGTCCCCTTTAAGTCTGGGGATGAGCTTCATTAAGAGAGACAGCTTAAGCCGGGCGTTGGTGGCGCACGCCTTTAATCCCAGCACTCGGGAGGCAGAGGCAGGAGGATCTCTGTGAGTTTGAGACCAGCCTGGACTACCAAGCAAGTTCCACGACAGCCTCCAAAGCCACAGAGAAACCCTGTCTCGAAAACCAAAAAAAAAAAAAAAAAAAAAAAAAGAGAGACAGCTTAAAGTAAAAGAGAGAGTGCCACCATGGACATGCTGGGGACAGGGTTCTTCAGGAGGATGAGAAAAATTGAGCATCAACAAAGGAGATGAACAAAGGAGATGGCCTTGCTTTTATAAGCTTTTAGGGACTGGTGGTAAATGCCACACTTTCTAATTTAGTTTGATTTAGTCTAGTTAAGTTGATGCATAGAACCAGATACTTGGTAGGGCTAAAGTTCTCTTTCAGCTTAGAGGGGGAGTGGCTGTGAGGTCACGTTACAGAACTTAACTTCTTAGTTCTCTGTCTCAGAGAGAGAGAGGGGGCAAGAGAGAGAGAGAGAGAGGGGGGGGGAGGGAGGGAGGGAGGGACAGACAGAGATGACACAGAGAGACAGAGACACAGAGAGAGTGCACTGTGGGTGGGGGTGAAGGGGGCGCTGATTTTTCTAGGCTGTCAGGTCTCTTCTAGAGTGGTCTGTAAGTGGCAGGCCCATGCTATCACAGTAAGTACAGATGCTTAATAGCTCATTTTAGCTTTAAAAGTGAAGCTTGAAAGATGTTCTTATTGTGCTAGTAGATACTCCAGAGTATAGCTTTCTCTCCTGGAAACTGGAAGCTCTCAGATGCATTTTGTGTCCCTGACAGCTTGGCTGCCTTAGGCCCTCCGCCCTGGACTCTGATCTTCCACAATCTCAAGGGTGGAAGAGAACAGCTCAGAATGAGGAAGCAGCATTCCACTCTGACTCCAAAAGTGGCTCCAATTCCTTTCAATGGAAGCACTTATGAGGGTGAGTGCTCTCGCTGCAAGGGCTGTGCTTGTTGACAATGTGAACCAGCACCTAACGACTCAGATCACAGGGTTTCACTAAAGTCCAGAAAGCAGTAGGAATAGGAGACCACAGAAATAGAGGTGAAAGGCCTTTTCTGAGCCCGGTCGACTAGAGCAGAGGAGAGCCTGGAAGTGCTCATGGTTCCCAGACTACAGCCACAGCATGAAGAAGGCTCCTATACTGGTACCTTTCAGGGATGAGCCGTGTTGGTGAGGGGACTGGGGGTATGCTGGTTGATTCTTGTCAACTTGACACAGACACTGACGTATTTGGGAGGAGGAAACCGCAACTGAGGAACTACTTCCATCGGACTGGCCTATAGGCAACTCCGTAGGGCATTCTCTTGATCAATGATCAATATGGTGGGGTCCAGCCTACTGTGGGCAGTGTCACTCCAGAGTCAGGTGCTCTTGATGCATAAGAAAGCAAATTGGGCAAGCCAGGAGAAGAAACCTAGTAGGCAGTATTTCTCTGTGGCCTCTTCTTCAGTCCTATCTCTAGGATTCTGGTCTGAGTCCTGCCTTGGCTTCCCTTGATGATGGTCTGTAGTCTGTAAGCCAAATGAACCCTGTCCTTCCCAAGATGCTGTTGGTTATAGTGTCTATCACAGAGAAAGAAACCTAACTAGGACAGATGGGTACAGCTTAGGGGCCATCTGGAAGCTATAGGGCTGGTAGGCTCCTGTTTTGCCTTCCTCCTGGAATTCTGTGAGAAAAGGCATCCACACTATCCCAAGTCACTGAGAACAGAACAGAACTTCAGGGTGGCATGTATAGGCAGAGTGCTTCATAAGATACCCTCCCTCAGCTTCAGGGAGAGCCACAGATTCTCAGGGCTCTTCAAGTGCAGTGGCAAAGGAGGCTAAGAATTAACACTCAGAGGGTACAGAGTACAGGGACCACGGCGAGCCCAGGCACAACAGCAGGCACATAGCCTGTGCCAATGATGCTGAGGAAGCTTCAGCAGGGGAGGCAAAGCGGATGGGAGCTCACACCTACGAGGAGGCAGTGAGGACCAGGTGCATCTTTTTAGAGGCAGAATGCAAAGCTTCCCAGGATGCTTAAGCTGCTCTTGGAGAGCTTGGTGGAGAAAGACAAACTTCATTAATAACTGACCTGTAATAGAACTGGCTTAAAATTAGAGTTTTTCCTCCAACACTTGTGAAACATTACAGAAAGCAAAGTGTGTGACATCCCTGAAAATCTGTGTCCCATTTTTTCCAGAGGACAGGTGTGTTTTCCTGTTAAGAAGAAATGGAGCCTAGGAGGGCTGTCTGGGGGCAATTTACACACATTTGGCCTCCATGTTCATCCCTCATTTATAGAAAAGCAGGGTAGAAGAACAAAGACCAACTTGCCACTCTCCTGAGTATCCTGGACAGTCAAGTGTCTCTCTGGTGGGTTAGCTCATTTTGACAGCAGGTCATACATACAGAAATCAATGCTCTTTTATAGCAGTCAGGAGAGGAGACTCAATCAAAATAACACCCTAAGCTGAGACTCCTTCAATGCCTTCCAAATGGGTCATGAGTCCGAGCTATTTCTCTTCTGTGCTGTTCTTGGCAGCAACCTCAGTGTTGCCGGTTATATGAACGGGGGGGGGGAGGGGTTGCTCTCCCATCCTGTGCAAGTTCTTTTCCTGTGACCCCTGCTGCTCAGCCTCACCTCCATTATAGTTCATATATGATTGCATCTGTCCACCCTTATCTTCCCCCAAGAAACTGAGAGCTCCTAAAGGACATGCAATTGTCATTTCTTCCTGGGTAGCATTGTTAGTATGAAGCCTTACCAGCCTCTTCTTGGGGTTATTAAAGCAATACAGGGCTGTGAATTTACCGTGACAAATAGGGTTCCTTTTTATTTCCACTCCCTCTGGAAATGAGTAAGATGGAAAAAGGGGAATAAAGTAAAGTTGAGATCACGGGGGTGGGGGGGTTGGGGGGTGATGGGGGTGTGAAAGAGAAAGCGTTTTGTAGCAGAGCCAGCAAGACTTTGGAATCTGGAGAGCTGAGGACAGCAACAGACCAAGTGGAGACAGCAGAGGCCAACAGAAGTCAAGTTACATACCGAGCCCAAGTCATGTCCCAGCCTCCCGCTGCCTACCTTAAATCTCCCACCCTGGCAGGCAACATGTGGGCTTTCTTACTAGGCTGGACCAAAGAGAACTTTGATTCATGGGTGTAAGTACAGTTGAAGGGGGGAAAGGAGGGGACATACCCAGACACGGTCATTTAAATTTGTCTTCCAGAATACAAGTATACAAGTGGAGATGACCCTGTGGGACGTTATCCAGATTCCTAGGGCATTTCCTCATATTTGAGGACGTTGTACCTACAAATATGTAAGGTTGTAAGGACAGCTTCACACATGTGCCTAGAGTTCAGGTCAGCATTGAGACCTGACCTGCAGCTATGTCTGGAAGGGTCCTACAGTTTATTTGTGGGTTAAGTGCATCTTCCCAGGGTTCACATGTTGGAAGCTTGGTCATCAGTGTGGGTCATACTAAGGGGAGGGGCCTATGAGGTAATCAGGTCACAGCGCGGAGGGACTGATGCTTCATGGAATGAGTTATCGTGACAGCTGTTAGAAAAGAGAGAGAGAGACCTGCTCCTCCTAGTTTCCAGCTCTCCTTTTTGTCAGGTGAGCCCTCATGTCATGCCATACCCTGCATGAGGCTTTTATTAGAAGATGAACAACTTGATCTTGAGCTTCCAGGCTCCAAAACTACAACAACTCAGCCCCAGGCAATTTTGTTATCACAACTGATAATGGATTAAGCAGAAGACAAGATGAATTTGGGAAGGAGTCCTACCATAAAAGACAGAGACTAAAACAGCCAACAGGAAGAAAAGTTCTTTGGAAGTCACAGGGATTGTAGAGAGCAACAGAGAAGTAAAGAAAAGAAAAACAGTCTTCCAGGAGAAAAGAGATGGTTCAGAGGACAGTGGGTAAAGGAACTTGTAACAAAGTGGCAACCTGAGTTCTATACTAAGGACCTACATCATGGAAGATAAGAACTGATTCTGGCAAGCTGTCTCTCTCCCCGCCCTCCCCCGAATTCTGCCATGCCCTTGGCACGGCTTGGGTCCTGGGACCCAAACAAGGGTGATAATGGAATGAAGAAATGACAGACACAGAGACATGGGCACAGAAAGGCTGAGATTCGTAGTCTGGGTTTTCTGATGGAGAAGCAACAGCACCCTGAAAGCTCGGCATGGTTATCATATACAACTGAAGATGGAGGTGAGGTTTATGGTATTAGGGAGGCAGATGTAGCTAATCATGGGAGCGGCAGTCTCTAGGTTATAGACATCTGGGGGGGGTAATCTCTGGTGAACATGTTCTATACACTGTCTACATTGGCACAAGAATCAGAGGAAGGGTTTGCCTTCCCTCTGAGCCTCACCCAGGGAAGGCTTTGCCACTCCCATAGGTCTGAAGCATCGGGGTCCTTGATATAGTCATGCTCATGTCAGTAATACACATTCACTCAGGACCTAACTAGCTCCTTACAACACACAAATTCAATAAATGTTAAAAAAACAAAACAAAACTTTAAAGTAATATTGTCAAAAATACTTCAGGGACTATATCCCATCCATGAAATAGGAATGAGAGCTTTATAAAGAAACAATTATAAGACACAGCTCTTGGAGATTAGAAGATATTCACTCATCAGTGTTTATGAATTGCCTAGTACATGCTGGGTGTGGTGGTGACGCTGGGAAGCAGGTGGTGATGCCACAGGCCGATTCCTCCACCCTGGATGACAGTGGCAGTGACATAAATTAAAAGACCTAGAAGAAAACTGTAGGAGAATCATTTGCTAGAAAAAAGACGGCACTAGACGTTCAATCCAGGAAGCAGACTGTCGTTAACAGAAACTCCAGATAGAGCAGAAACCCTGAGAGGAGCGAGAGGACATCTTTTCCTAGACTAGATGTCACATTTCAGGTTGACCACTGGCTCTCTGAAAAAAGAAGGTCTGCACCATGCCCCTTAGAGATTCCAGACTTCTAGTTTGAAAATAAAGAGCATAGATGTTTCCAGAGAGGAAACTATAGGTCGACCATGCCTGGCTGGAAAGCACTGTGCTTCTTCCCAGCAGGGGAACCCAGAAGACAGTGGAGAAAAATCTTCGAAGTGTTAAATGAAAAGACTTCCAAAGTACAGTTCTGTATTTGGTTGATTACCAATCAATTAAGACAGGGGCTGGCAGACTTTCTACTAAGAACAGATGATAAATGCTTAGGCCTTTTAGGCTTTGTATAATATTTCTTGATAGTCTTTCTTTTGAAAAACATTTAAATAGCACTTGCAGTGGTGGCGCATGCCTTTAATTCCAGCACTCCAGAGGCAGAAGCAGGCGGATCTCTGTGAGTTTCAGGTCAGTCTGGTCTACAGAGCTAGTTCCAGGACAGGCTCCAAAGAGAAACCCTGCCTTGAAAAACAAAACAGAACAGAACAAAACAAAACACAAACAAAAAAAAATAGGAAGAAAACATAAAAACTCTTAATTCATAACCTGAATGAAAAATAGCCCATGGGCCAGCTGTAGCTTGTGCGCTGTAGTTTACTGCCCTTGTGAACACTGAATAAAACCTTGTTCATGCATATGCAAGGGTTTAGCAAATGTACCCGCTATGCAGCTTCCTCAGGAAGATGCCCGAGGATGCAACCTTCCTAAAATGAGAACGTAAATCAATAAAAGCAGAAAGCGTGGGATTCAAGAAACAGGGTTCTGGCCCAGGAACCAGGCACGGATTTCCTGGGAAAACTAAGGAAGTCAGTGTGTGTTTGGCAGCATGAGGGACTGGCTTTTGGGACCCAAGCTGAGTGGCTCAGAGGGGGGAGAGGGAGTTTCGGGCAGACACAAGAAGACTTTCAGAGATCTTTTGGAGAAGCTGGGATTGAATTAGTGACAGGTGTTAAGAACACAGGTAAATAAACAAATGAAGTAGTCAATAACTCTAGGGAAAAACAAAGCTTCACAGAGAGACAATGGAGTCATAGGGAACTGTGTGGTCTAGTTAAAGCTGTTTACACTAACCCAAAGGTCTGCAGGAAGAATATCAGTCAAATATCGTGAGCCAATCCATTGGGGAGTTTGCAGTGGGGGTGCAGTGTGGGTGAACATGAAGATGGAGGCATGAGAGAGTCAAGTCCTCATTTTTCATCTCAGGAAGCTGATAGCACCGTACAGATAGTATCTAAACCTCAAAAGTGGACGGGTCAGAATAAAGCGCATATGGTTATACTGGTTATCTGGTTCAGTTTGTCCTGTATGCTGTCCTTCATCTTATGTAAGTCTACTATTATACATTCACTATTTGTATCTATTTTACAATTTCTTTATATGATTAACATTTTTTCCTTGGGGAATAATGCTCTTGAAAATGTCATTTTATATGTCTTCATAATAATGGAAATAAAAAAAAACATGTACTAGAATCAGTATGTGCTGACCATCTCTGGAGACGGTGGTCCCAAGTTTTGGATAATTTAGGAGAGATAGAAAAAGCGAAAGCAAAAAACTAAGGAGCTATTTCTTCCTACACTTAAAAATTCTGAACACATGTGAGCCCTGTAGACAGACCTATAATCCCAGCTATGTGGGAGGCCGAAGCAGTAGGATGGGAAGTTCAAGGCCAGTCTGGGAGACTTCATGAGACCCTGCCCCCCCCCAAACAAACAAATAAATAAATGAACAGAGATGTAGCTCACTGTAGTGTTTGCTTAGTATATGTAAGTAAGGCCCTGGGTTCAACTTCCAAACTCTCTCTCTCTCTCTCTCTCTCTCTCTCTCTCTCTCTCTCTCTCTCTCTCTCTCTCTCACACACACACACACACACACAGTGAACAAGGAAAGTTATCAGCAGCTATCAAGATCCTTTTCTGGTTTAAATCTGTATTTAAAATCATGCCATTTTAGAGTTATCAAACTCTTCGATGAAGAACTGATGTTGCTTTTTGAGTCTGCTGGCGGTCATATAGAGAAGATTTTCTGCCACCACAGAGCTCTAACAAGCTACTGTCTGGCTTGGGGAGAGGGGGGAGAATTAAGTCCGTCTCGGATTGGGGGATCTCCCCATCCCTCCCTGTTCCCAGCGTCTCTGGAGCCCCGTCTTCAGTGCTTCCTAGGATTGTTTCTGTACGTCTGCTCTACTGCCTGCATCAGTTCTCTGCCTCAGTTTCATCTCATGTCTTTCTTGAGTTCTGGAGGTGATGCTGTATTGCTGACAATGGCCTCTCTGCTGCCCAGCCTCCCCTGAGCGTCAGATGAACAATGGGGTCTTCATTCCTAAAGCCATCCTGATTTCTGACTTCTCCTTTTCATGACAGACTCTCTGGTTATGATCAGCATCTCCTCTTGAGTGGGAAGCAGGGGCTGCCACATTGCATTTTCTTAAAGAGAAGCTCCCTGACCAGAGTCGATGGCCCTTTTCATCCCATCTGTGCCCTCTTCTTGGGCAGTGCTGCTGGCTGCTGGGCAGTCCCGCCAGAGCCTGGGGAGGGCCTTATTTAATTATTCTGTCCACTGAGAAGGCAAAAAGGCTACATTCAGGCTTATTGTCACTTTTCTTTGACTTCAAGACATATACTCATATAGTCCCAGGAGGCTGCTCTGGCTCAAAGCAAACAGCCATTGGCAGGGGACTCTCCACTTGTGGTTTTCTCTTTAGCATTTTACTGAGGGAAATATATGAAATGCAAAATAGAATTCCATTTTCTCTCTAAACATGTGATTATGCCATACATCTTATTAAATAAGCATTTTCCCATCTATACTAAAATGTTCTCCTTTTGTAAATTATCTTGTAAATAATTTTTGGGGGGTTGTTTGAGACGCGTATAGCCCTGGCTGTCCTGGAACTTGCTCTGTATACCAGCTTGGCCTCTAACTCAAAGAGATCCACCTTCCTCTGTCTCCAAAGTGCTGGGATCATAGGTGTGTGCCACATTTACTGGGTGTATGGATTTATGTATGTTCATGAATGTGCACATGTGTGTTCATGCATGTGGAGGATAGAGGTTGATGGCAGCTGTCTTCTTCAGTTGCTCTCCACCTCATTTTCTGAGGTGGGATCTCTCACTAAACCTGGAGTTCACCAGTTTGACTAGACTGGCTGGCCAGCAAGCTCTAAGAATTATCTTGTCTGTCTCCTCTAAGCTGGGACCACAGGTATGTGAGACCCTGTCTCTTTTATTGCATGGATGAAGAATCGGAACACATGTTATCATGCTTGCAACTTTACTCCCATCCCACTCATCATCCTTTAACACAGACTTCATACTCTGCTCTGTTGCCTGGAGTCAGTACCATACTTGTTCAGTCCTTTCTCCGAAAAATCGTATTTGACTATGTGTGAGCGCTTCCGAAACCTGCTTAGCTCTCCAGGAGAACCCTGAGAAGTTAAATAAACATGCCCATTGGTATTTTCATTGGAGAGCCATCTCTAAGGAGATTAGGACATACTTCCACTTTCCAAGTGTCTCAAAGGCAGGCTGTTGCACTTAGCATGTTTCTTACCTGTCTGATGCAGGTTACCATCAGGGATATGTACCCAGGGTGTTTACTCTGTGACTGATTTTTATTCTTGTTATAGTTTGTCATATCTTCTTCATTAGGCTGCATTATAACCACTGCATAGGAAACACCATACTTTAGTCTACTTTATTGAACTTACTAGTTCTAATGGTTTCTCAAATGCCTCTGGGCTCCCAAGGGGTATAGTGACATCACCTGCAAGGAATGAAGACGGTACCTCTGTTGTGTGTTTCCTGTTTTGGACTCATACCGTTGGAAAAGCACGGCGGTGGAAAGACATTCCTTTCTGTTCCCTTGTTTCAGTGGTGAAGCCTCTGAAGCAAGGCTCCACTGCACACCAGCTAGAGAAGTATTTCTATAGATCTAATTTACTAAGCGTATGAAAAAGCCCACCTGAGTAGGTACTGCATATTACATGATGACTTTTAAGTATGTATCGAGATGATGATTTAGGTTTCATAAAAATATATTGTCTTAGTAATGTGATACACGAATAGAGATCTTTATAGGAAACTGTCTTTTAATACTGGGGGTAAAAGCTACCTGGTCTTGCTGAATTATTCTTTTATTAGCAATTTGATAACCTTCTACTTTATATGAGTATTTTGTGTCCACGATTATGCTGTTAAACACTAGCTGTAATGCCACAATATCCTTATCCAATTTTCTCTGAGATAGAAAATGGCTATGGTAGATTGAATCATTGGCCCCACTCCTCATGCTTCCATTATAGCATTATACAAAGACAGAATGTACTTTTCCACCCTTTGACTTTGGCGTGTGATGTGAAACCTGTTTGCTTGGGAACGCTTGCTATCCTGCACCTCTGCTGTCTCCACTAGAAGAACATTAAAGCCATCCAACTCCCTTGCTATTTTCCTAGACTACAGACCAAGAGAGGAGGGATTCATTGTCCTGTTGACCCAAGGACCTGTGTTAAAGAAACAAACTACCAGTTTGGTGCGATGTGCATGACTGTAATTCTAGCACTTTGGAGGCTGGACCAAGAGAATCACAAGTTTGAGGCCTGAGCTATAAAACAAGACAGTGTCTCAAAAAGAAAAAGCAAACCGCTTATTGTCATGTCACTGAGAACTTGTAATCTAAATGTATCTAATGCTCTATCTGGTAACAAAAATTTAAATACCTCCATAACTAGATCATTATGGGCTTCTCTTTCTCTTTCTTGGCCCAGTGGGCTTGGCAGGGGAAGGAACTGTGGCACCTGCCTGGGCCAAACACGCCCACATTATCCTTCAACAGCACATTTGATGAGAGATCAGCTATTCCTCTATGTGACTATGTTACAACACGACAGCAGCGATACTGTCTGATGACTGGACACTTCCATTTTAGAGTCTGGAGACACTTGATCTTTTCAATGTAGGTACCACGCTGGAGAGCCTTAAACCAGCCTACCCGGAGAGAACTGAGTGGCCACATGTCCATGTTATAGCATTGGCACACAGCATCATCTGTCAGGCATGAATGAAACAGCGTCTTGTCTTTGAGTTGTCTTGGCTGAGAAACTGGCCAAGAGATGAGAACACCATCCATTGTGCTCTGCCAAAATTCCTGACTCACTGAACTGGTGAATGTTACAATATGGTCAATTTGTGCCATCCAGTTTGGTGTGGTTTTTGGTATGGTCGCAGTGCTGGCTAGTTTTATGTCAGCTTGACACAAGCTAGAGTCCTTGGAGCAGAGGGAGGCTCAAGTGAGAAAATGTCTCCATAAAATGTGGTTGTAGGCACCACCAGGAAATGAGGGACTTAGATTAGAACCAGGTCTGCCTCCACTCTCCCGATGCACTGAACTGATGAGGGCCAGTGAAGTCTAGACAGGGGGTGACTAAGCTAGCCAAGGCTAAGAAGGATACCACCAGACTGTTCACCTGTGGGAGTGTGGTCCTCACAGCGCGCTACTTTGGGGAATGTGACAGAGAAACAGGCCTCTTTGGAGCTGACCTGAAAAATGTGACCGTCTCTGCCAGCAAGATGGGGCTTTAATAAAACGTTATTGCTACTTAAAACGCTGGCAGGCTCACAAACCACGGAAGCAAAACCTTAATGGCATTCCAAACTAAAAACTGCATTATTTCCACAGAGAGTGCCTTGGCACATTTATCAACATTTTATTAAGACCTACCATACATGTTTTAAACAAAGCTACACATACTAAAACAACTGAGATGAGAGGTGAGTAAGGTACGAGGTGGCTGTCTGGGAGCACAGGCTAATTTCCTTTTCTCTTTCATAGACCTAGTCCTGGGCTCAGCATGGGAGGAGAAGCACAGTGTTCCCCTGAGCTCCCAACAGTCAGCCCCACCCACACCAGCTCTCTTCTTGCTCATTTTTCTTTCTTTGGCTGTGCTGGCTGAAAAAGCACCCTGGAAATAAGGCCTTGAAAGGGAAATATCCAAGACATATCAACAGTAACTGCTGCAAATGCTTTGGGGAGTTGACGAAACACGGAAGAGGGCTGGAGGATAGCACATCTTTAAAAAGTCAGGATTTCAACCACACATGATAAGCCTGCTTTTAAGAAGAGATTATTGTGATTAAACCTGGCTTCCAAGCAAAGCCTGGAGAGCACGCTCTCGCTGAGGCTGCCCAGGTTATGGGGCCATTTGGGCAATCTTTTCTTTAATTTCCTTATCAGATTCCAAGTGCATTTAACACACTCTGCATCTGTTTGCTTCTTCAGCCAGAATTTTTAGCCCTTTGCAGCCTGATGCTCCTGGGATGGCAGCTCTCATCCCTTCCCAAGGCCAGAGTGTGCCTGGATTGTGGAGGCCTGGGGTACAGAGGACAGTAGGTCCAGGTAGCCTGCAGCCCCAAAGCGAGTGTGCTGATTCAAGTGTGGGCACCACCCTCCCTCCCTGGTGCCCTGGGTGCTGGCAGCTCTTCTGTCTGCCCTTGATCTCTCTGTGCAATGTCTTCCTTTCAACAAGCAGCCTCCTCCAGCAGGCTACAAAGTCCCCTCCAGACCCTTTCAATGCCCGAGCTTACCAGTGGGCGTTTTCTCTTTCATCCACTTCCAAATGCCTTGCTTTCTTTGTGTACACCTTTGTGACAATTTGGGAAAGTAAACAAGAAAGCAGCAGTATTTTCTGTGGTCTAAACTCTCCTTCTGGGCCAGTCTGTATAGAAGGGATTAAAACCTTTTTAAAAGTTTGTATTTGTGTGAGTGTGTGTGTGTGTGTGTGTGTGTGTGTGTGAGAGAGAGAGAGAGAGAGAGAGAGAGAGAGAGAGAGAGAGAGAGAGAGAGAGAGAGAGAGAGAGAGAGAGAGAGTGTGTGTGTGTGTGTCTGTGTCTGTGCTCACATCATGACTCTGGTGTGGAGGTCAGAGGACAAAGCTCATGAGCTCATTCTCTCCTTATACCATGCGGGTTCTGGGGATCAAACTTGGTCATCCGGTCTGAGCCATTTCTTTGGCCCTTTTAAGATTATATATATATATATATATATATATATATATATATATATGATTTTTGATCCTCGCTCCATCCCCATTATCTGTAATCATTTACATGCACTTGTCATTGGCTGGATGACAGTGCTTCTGCTTCAATCAGTGGTTACAAAGCCCCTGGTAGGGTGGTTGCTTGCTTAGGGCCTGCATATGTGTGGGCTATTAGAACCTATTAATTTGCATGAATGCCTGAATGTCCCCGTCCCTACACCCGCTGTGTGCATCCAGTGATGATGTGCATCTAATGTGCTGATGAATCTATATCTGTCTTTTAAGAATGCCACACATGTATGGCAGTTCTGTTACTCTATCTGGATATAATGCTGATAGGCACAGTGGCAGCTCCTCACGCTGATGTCCCTGAGCTCCTGGGGCTCACATGCTGGGCTCACACATCCAGAGGCTTCTGTCTGCAAGCCTTGAGAACCAGGGCTTATGGCTCAAAGCTTTCAAAGATGGAGGCTCTGGGTGTTCAGGTTGAGGTTAGGGCAAGCAGCATGGAATTACACTCCAGAGCTTTGATTGGGGTCTTTAACCCTGGCGGTACTCTTGAATTCTGCCAGTGACCAGGGATTGAAGTCCTTTTAGTCTGTAGCCCTTTGTCCCCCACAATTTCAGCTTCTCCCAGTGTTTCTTGCCCTCTGTCATCCTTGGTAGTCTGCCCTAGGTTGTGAGCTCTTCTGCTGCTTTAGTGCTACGGAGCTTTGGATGGCTCTTACCCATAATACCTTTCTAAGCACTAAGCTTTGGATAACAGGGCCCTCAATTGAGAACCTATTAGACTCCTGGGCAAAAGGGAAAATTCTAACTGTTGTTATTCCAGGGGACATATGCCTACTCCCCAGTTTTGTTGACTTGAGGCAAAAAATTAAAGGGTGCTTGCAGTAAGGATTTAAGAAACTTAACATTCTTTGCAGTATTTAACAGTGCTAAACTCCTAAATACAGGACATGGGAGTTAGGTCCTCTGTCTCAAGAGTAGGCAGGTGCTTTTTACGTTTTTTTGCTTTATTGTTTATTTTCAGACAGGTCTCAGGTAGACCAGGCTGGCCTTGACTTTACTGTTTAGCCTATACTGGGGTTCAAACTCCTGCCTCCATCTCCTAAGTTCTGGGAATATAGGTGTGTGCATGTGTGTTTTTTTAAGAATGTGGAAAATGCCAGGCTCCTGTGGCTTCTTAGAAACTACCTTCTCCTTGGGGGCCTTGGATCTGCAATGAGCTTTCCATAGAAAGGGAAGCAGGTGTGAGGGACTTGTAGGGATCAGTTGTCAGCAGGCATTTTTGGTTGGGTGTGTGGCCCTTTAACTCATGGGACAAGCAGCTCAGCTCTGCCTTGTCCTCCTCTATTTGTGGAACCCATGCAAAGTGGCTCTGGTCCTTGTGAACATCTGCTCCCTAAAGTCAGGTTTCCTAGAGAACCCCCAAAATTATGTCACTTCTCTGTACCTCAGTTCCTTTACCTATACAATGAGAATCAATGATAGCACACATTTCAAAAGCCTTGGTGTAGTAATCAAATGCATTAGTATAGGGAACAGAAACTAGGTCATGGGCAGCCATGGTGGATGGCACACAGGAGATACTACTGACTTTGAATTTTAACCCCGCCCCTTTTGTCAGCACAAGCACCATTTCCTCTTAGGCATTCATAAATAAACAAGGAGAGAGTCCACATGGGTCTGGATCCTCAGCCTCAAGGAGGCAGCCACACACAGGGTAGTTAGTGCTGGGCAGAAGCAAGTGGGATAGTCTTGGGATATTAGAAGAGGCTCAGAGAACGGTGGAGTGGTTTTTCTGGGGGCTGAAGAGCTAAGTGGGCCACTCTCAGTGCAGATGGGATCTAAGGAAGGGGGAAGCTTGCTAATCAGATCAATTCTTTCTGCCTTAATTATATTGAAAGGGGAAGAGTTTAAAAAATTTCCAGAAGAACTGAAGCTTGGTGACTCCTTGACTCTGCACGAGTACCCCTGCCCATTTCTCCATACATTTTCAATTTACCTTCATGGTAATTTACACAAGGAAACTATCCAAGATCTGCCAGGGGATTCAATAAAATAGGTCATGGAGTTAAATGCTATGTTGGAACATGGGGCTTAATTTTATGGATAAAATTTAAACTGCTTAGCTGTCCCCCTTCCCCCTTATTCGTGTTAAGACTAATAATTACCCAGTGTACAGAAGCCAGGGAACCATTTTGCTAATTCTTTAAGAACATCTGGTAGGGTTGTGGACTCTGCCCTCAAGGTTAACAGACATTGAATTAAGGAAGAGACCTGAGTGGCCCAGTGGTCAACCTCTCCCACCTGGCTGCTCCTGAAACTGGGTAGGAACAAAAGCCTGGAGCAGGGATTTTCCCCCAAGATTGACAGCGGGGAGAATGAACAGAGGAGGGCATGGTGGCTCTGTCGCTGACATCAGTTGCTCAAGGGGAGGCCTGTTAAGAGGGCGCCTTCCCTGCACACCCCAGCTGCTCCCTGACAGTGAGCTGGGGGAGTTTTGCTTTTGCCCAGGTGAGCAGGGAATCAGATGAACCTTAACCATGGAGACAGATTGCTTCTTTTCAGGAACCCAAGGTTATTTTGTTCACCTAGGCCAGTGCTCCCAAGTAAACAAGGAACACTTTGTATAATGCTCAGATTAGCAATTTTATGAGTGCAGAATAAAAGGACCTGCATTTTCAGGTTGTAAATGCTTTCCCGAGTTAATGCAATTTCACTATTGAGTTTTGTTCCTAATAATACCATCGAATTTACATGCCTAATACAGACCTTGGACAATTCTGCTTATGTAAATTTAGGATGATCCTTCCACTTGTAATATATGACATAATTTAAACTAACGGAAGGCAAACTATTCTTAACAAACACTTAAAACAACTGGTCCTTGTTGCGAGATTTTTTTTTTCTTTAGTTGTATTTTTCCTCTCATTTTAAGTGTTGTTTAGTGCTTCTCTGTTCTGTAGACTGTCCTCTACGGAGCATGTTCAGGGAGGGAGTGTGCAGGGCAGACACTGGAGTAGGTGAAGTGAGTCAGGACTTTCCCGTAGACTGCAGATCCTCTGAGAGTCCTGAATACGTGGGCGTGCACAGTAACTCCTAGGAGGTGACAGAACCCCAGGGCTGCCATAGCAAGATTCAAAGACGGAATAATGCCATACACATTGAGAAATGGTGGTAGGAAAATATTAAGTCTTTGCTTTCCATTTTTACCTCCTCAGTACCAGGATTACAAGTATGAGCCACTTCATCTGACTTTTCTAAGTGGTCACTGGGGGTCAAACTCCAGTCCTCTTGTTTTTGAGGTAAACACTTTACTGACTGAGCCATCTCCCCAGCCCTACGTTTACTATCTTCTTAATCCTTACAAGTCCTCTGGAAGAACTGAGACTGTCATGTCTATTTGCCTCATCGTCAAGTCATCATACAGAGAGTTTAATTTTTCCAGCACTACAGAGCTGACCAATTGCTGGTCAAAGAACTGGATCCATGTAGTTTTAATGAATATGCAGTACCACACTGCTGCAGTGTCTAAGTACTGGCTGTATACACACACCTGCTGGTGTGTGAGCACAGCACCTTTTCCTGAGGGGAAAAGGAATGCAAAGCACACCTGCTGGTGTGTGAGCACAGCACCTTTTCCTGAGGGGAAAAGGAATGCAAAGCACAACACTGTAGTATAGGATGACTGTAGAGAGATGGCTATCTGTAGACGAATCCTCAGTACTTCATGTTAATTCCAAGCAATGAGAGGCAACGCGAGGCGACGTCAACCCTCCTGCACTTATCTCAGAGTACTTCATGTGTTGATATCTAGAACGGGCCTCGAGATAAACACCCCAGGGTCAAAGAGCTATATGAATTTCAGGCATTTGCCCAACAGCAAGAGTCAGTAGAGATATTCACATGGGCAGCAAGTCTAAGGGGGTTGCCAAGATGCCAAAAAATGGTTATCAATCCTTTCTCATCCTTGTTCATTCCTTCCACAGGTTGGTATAAATTACTATTTTGTAAATAATATTAAAATAGTATTTTCACTCTTTGACATACACAAAACTCAATTATAATATGCACACTCTTTTACATATACTGACCTGAGTACATTTTATTTAAGGAGATAGATATCCTCATGCAATGTTAAGCTATGGCCCATGCTAAGAATCCACAGGTGGTTCTGACTTTTGTCAGGGCTGCTCTGACCTGTTGTGTGATATTCTGTGGTCTGATAAATAAAGCTTGCCTGGAGATCGGAGGGTGGAGTGAGTCACTAGTTAACCATAGAGGTCTGGAGGTCTGTACAGACAGACAGGAAGTGATAAGGCTGTGTGTACACAGGAAGTGGTAAAGACAGGGCACAGACAGGATTTTAGCCTTTACACATGAGATTTTGTAGAGGTAAGAACTCTAATGGCTGCTTTTCTGATCTTTCAGCTTTCACCCCCAATATCTAGCTCCAGATTTTTGTTGATAAGATCAATTAGGATCATACTTCACTGACCCTGTACTGAAAGAGGCTGATGGGCTGAACTCAAAGATGCCCAGGGCTCAGAGTCCCCATCCTTTTTGTCCGTGCCCAGGTCAGATCATGGTCTATTTTCCTTCAGGGCTTACAGGTTACATCCCTGCGAAAGTTCAAACAGCAACTGTCCAAGCATTCCTCTGCATTCCCTACTAACTCGGGAGGTCAAGGAGGCCATTTCAGGGTTGGAGACATTAGCAACAGGATTGGATGCAGGTCCTTTGTCTGGCTTTGGAGGTTTTGCATGTTTATGCATCCTGTGATTATTTTAAGTATACCAAGAACCTCTCAGATTAAGATTCCTAGGAGTCTACATCCTTAAAATGAGGGGGGGGTGAGGAGGGGAGAGGGAAATAGGGGAGAGGGAGGAAGGGCAAGGAGAGTGGGAAGGGGAGAGGAAGAGGGATGGGAGAAGAAAAAAGCCAAACTCATGGGATTATTTTGGATATTTAGAGGGTAAGACATATTCTGAAAAATATAAGAAATGATTCTTATTGTTATTACTTTGTTGGTTTCATGTGATAAAATTATTTATTTTAGTCTAACACATTTGCTTAAAGATCTAGATAATGAATCCAGCATAAGGCACACCCTTTGCAATCCTACTTACTTTAACTTTGACTAATTTTAGACTTAATAATGTTGTAAAGATAATAAGTATAATGAGTTTTCACATACTCTTCACTCAGCTATTGCTAATTTTAACATTTTAAATAGCCAAACTACAGATTTCCTAAAGCAGAAAGTTACCAAGACTCCAACACCACCTACAGATGATTTGTACCTCCCACGATGCCCCCTGTTGCACAAATAGTCCTGCATCTTTAGTCTCCTTTAAACAGCTCTCATTTTTCAGAATCTGAACTCTAGGAACACTCTGGTCAGTTATTGTGTGGAGCCTTTGTGTTGACTGATGCTTTCTCAGAGTTATATGACGCTTACATGCTTTAGGCAAGAATACCTGAGAAGCCAGGCTGAGTCCTTCTCAGTGCAACCCATCAGAGGGCTTGGGATGCTGAAGTGTCTTGCTTGGGGGCATAACCTTGATGGTGGCTAAGCTGGTATCTGCCAGATCCCAGCAGTGAAGTACTGTTTTCTCAGGTGAATATGTAATTAGTAAGTTCTTGTAGAAAAACTCCACGAGACTATGCAAATACCCTATTTGCTATTGTGTATCTGCCTACTAATTTTAGCATCCACTGATGATTCTGGTTCATGACAATCATTACTGTGATGTTTTGTGAAAGGCAATTTTCTTATTCCAATATTCTTTCCACAGTATTAATTATAATTCTACTGTAAGAAAAAACTGTCCTTTCATCTGCATATTTTTTGATCAACATGGACTCGGGGTATTTATTTTATTCTGTGAGAGTGCAATCTAGTCTCTTACTTATTTCACTTCTTAAACTAGCCTAGATGAGCCTGATAGAAATGCCTTAGAGTTGGTTCTGCATCTTTTTTTGACACATGCTCATACTGTATAAGCATGCCATTGTTTTCTGGAACCCTAAGATGTGGAGGCTTAGCTCACCATTTCCCTGATCCAGCCTCCTCCTCACCCCACCCCTCTCTGTGGTATTAGGTGTGATCTCAGGGCTGTAGGCATGCATGGCAGATGCTCTGCCACTGAGGCACATCCCAGTCTTCTCTGTGTTTCAGACAGGCTCTCTCTAAGTTGCTCAGGGCAGCCTTGAATTTTTGATCCTCCTGCCTCTGTTGTCTCAGCAACAGGGTTTACAGTTCCTATGCCACCTGGCCAGGGAACAGTCCAAACATTCCAAGGAGCTCTTTTGTCTTTTACAGAATGGCATTTAGAAGCCAAGAGGCCTAACTGCACCAATTGCTACTGAAGTTTTGTTGTTTTAGACTTGAGATGTCTTCCTACCACCTCCATCTCTCCCTCCATCCATCTCTCCTTCCTTCCCTCCATCCATCTTTCCCTCTCTCCATCCACCTCTCCCTCTCTCCATCCACCTCTCCCTCCGTGTGTGTGTGTGTGTGTGTGTGTGTGTGTGTGTGTGTGTGTGTGTGTGTTTGACTAGACTGGCTAGTTAGTGAATTCCAGAGGTGGAATCCTCTTGTCTTGACCTCATAAGCACTGGTATTACTGGTGTTCACTGCTGCACTTGACTTTTTAGGTAGGTCCTAGAGATTAAAGTCGGGTCTTCATGCTTGTGTGGCAAGCACTTTACCACCTAAGCCATCTTCCCGGTCTTAGGCTTGGGGACATATATGTACGTATGTATGCATACACACACATACATATTCCTTACTACATCTAATCTGTATATTTACCTATCTATCCATTATAACACAAGTTCTCACACCTCTTTATAACTACTTATGGTGTGTGTGTGTGTGTGTGTGTGTGTGTGTGTGTGTGTATTTGAACTATGTGTTCACATGGAAACCTCGATTTTCAAGTCAATACTAGAGTCCATGACAGACTCCCTTCCTTTGCTGGAATGGCTTTCTTCGGTAGCAATAAACCTGCCTCTTACTTACAATCACAAACTCCATTGCTTGACTCTAATATTTATATTCGGATGCTGCTCAAGCACTCCCTGCAGGAAGAAGAATGAACCTGCATATGCTTGTCCTGAGCTTTGCAGGATCCATCCTGGTGCTGTTTTCAAAGAGCCAAGGCTAGGTTCTTCCTTTCTCTTCCTCCAGGCAGTTAAATATTCATTTGTGACATAGTGAGGCTCATTTGCTACTGTTTGTATTTCATCTTGAGCTCACCCAGGGCATCCTGGGAGACTTTCAATATGCATTTAGCCTCTCTGGCATGTGATTCCATGTTCTGAAAGTCAGAGCTGTGAAACGCAGTACCCAGAACAGAGTCTCTGCTCATCACTTCTACCTGTCTCATCTTCCATCCTTCCCACTCCCTCCCATCCATCCCCTAACTAACCAATCTCATTAGTTTATAAAATCTATTCTTAAATGATTTTGTCCTCTTAAATTTATTTTCCCTATAATTATCAGTAACTCATAAATTTCCCAAAGGTCTAACTCTATCCTGACAACCTCATCTTTAGGAATATTTATACAGACACATCTATTCAGTTCGTTTTAATTAATGCCCTTTGTGCTGTTGGGAATTCTGCTTTGCCGATTGTCTGATCTGATGCTGCCCTGGCTTTGCTGAATGCTTTTTGCATGGGTGGCCGAGATAGTCTGCTAGGCAGAGACGCCAAATGCTGGCCCCTGACTCTGAGTGATGGTCACTACCTACCTGTAAGGCAGAGATGGTTACTAGCCCTGGCGCTCTCTCCTTAGGGATCTGATAGTTTGGCCTAATGGGCTGGCACAGCAGCAGTCCCTGGGCTTTGCTAAATACTCACAAACCCAAGGTCCTTGGCACTTAACCTCTGGGACTATGTGGGGCACGAAGGGCACTGGCAGAGAGGAGAGTGATGCTGGAAGACACCCAGTGTGTTCTCGCTGTGCCTTGTGTATTCCTGGTCAAACTCTTTGAGATGATTATGGATTTGCATGTTTTAAAGAACTAACAGAGTGATCTTATGTACCCATTCATACGGCTACTCTCAATGGTAACAGCCTACAGTGTTATACCATAATGTTTTTTTTATTTTAATTTTAAATAGCTTGTTTTACATGTCAATCCCAGTTCCCTCTCCCTCCCCTCCTTCCGCATCTGCCCACCATCCCCCCCAGCCTCCCACCCTATTGCCAATTCCCTCCACATAGGGGATATCTAGAGTCTGTCATTTCACTCAGGGTAGGGTCCAGGCACTCCCCTAAGAGTCCAGGCTGACAGAGCATCCCTCTTTGTGTTAGTATTCGAGGGATAAACACTGATCCACTGCTCAGGACCCCATAGGTTGCCCAGACCTCCTCACTGACTCTCACATTCAGGGGGTCTGGATCAGTCCCATGCTGGCCTCCCAGCTGTTGGTCTGGGGTCCAAGAGCTCTCCCCTGTTCGGATCAGCTGTCTCTGCTGGTTTTGCCAGCCCATTCTTTGCCAATTTGCTCATCACTCCTCTCTCTCTGTCGCTGGGTTCCTTGGGTTCAGTTCAGTGATTAACTGTGGGTGTTTGCCTCTGCTTCCATCAGTCACTGGATGAAGGCTCCAGGATGGTTATAGATATCAAGTTCATTATCAGGAATGGGTATTTGGGGTGGTCTCTACACTATTGCTTAGCTTGCCAATTGTATACCATAATGTTTCAACCAGGATCTTGAGGCTGGCATAATCAATTGGCCTTCCTCAGACTTCTCTTGTTTTACATGCACTCATTCAAAGGTATGCATATAGCAGGCGTGAGTGTGGAACAGTTCTGCAGAGACTATCTCATTACAATTTCCATGTAACCATCAATCAAAACATGAACACTTTCATCACTGCAAGGACAAGACATTGTTGTCTTATCTGAGTCTCATGTTGTGTTTGTCTTGGTATCATGTTGCTTGCTAATAGCCATGCCTACTCCCTTGGTTCTGAGCCCCTGCCCTTCATCCTTGGCTGCCATTAATCTAGTCTTATACAATTTTGTCATTTCAAGAGTATTAAATAAGTATAACCATGTACCATATGACCTTTTGGGAATGTCATTTTTAACTCAGTCCTATTCCCCAGAAATTCAGCTGAGGTGCTGGATGAGTAGTTCATCTCTTTGTACTGCTGAGAATTCTGCCATGTGGCTACAGCCACTGCTTGAAGGCCAGCTGGGTGATTTCTGGGGTTTGGCTGCATGAGTGGAACTGTAATGAACATTTGTGTAGCAGTTCGTATGTGAGCATCTTTCCATTCCTCTGGGATAAATGCCCAAAAGTACAACTGCTGGGTCATATGGTAGCTGGATGTTTAGTTCCATAAGAAGTCATCAGACATGCTTTCCATGTTACCCTCCTGCCATCAGTTAGGAGGCAGCCAGTTCCCAGTGCTCCTCCTGGCACCTGCTGATGCCAGGAGTTTGCATATTAGCTACTTTAGAAGGTGGTGTCATAATGTCATTTGTGGTTCTAAAGCTGCATTTTCTTACAGGCGAATGCTAACTATCTTTCCAGGTACTATTTACTCTCTGGGTATGCTCCTTGGTGAAATGTCTCGTCGTGTCTTGGCTCATTTCTTGGATGGGCGGAATGTTTAGATGGTTCAGTCTGGAGAGTTTCTTATCTATCCCAGAAACTAGCATCTTGTTAGATACAGCTTACAGTAACCCTTTTTGAAGATAAACAAGAACACTGATATGTTTCAGTTTTGTATTCGTTTGGAAGAAAGGAGAAGATGAGAAGGCAGGAGAAGGAGTTGGGGGCATCTTAGTTAATGAACAATGGGTTCCCCAATGTTACAGCGCTGGACAGGAATGGTCACATGCAGGGCTCTGTGAAGAGCCGAGGGCAGAGAGCACACACGCCAGTGCAATAACGTTCACACCCTAGCCCTGAGTGGCAGAGTCGGATGCTGTGACACCTGCCACAGAAACTGCCTTCTCGCAGACACTTTTAGGATTTGTTTCTCTTCAACAGAATCTCAAGGAAGAAACAGAAGGACAAGAAAAATGCTGATGTATTATTAAATCAGCAAAACACCTCCTTTTTTTTGAAAGAATATAAGACACACAACCTCAACTCCTGGAAGCCTCATGTAATGGGGAAAATCATCTTGGTTCAAAACAATTGCTGGAGTAATTCAACATTCTTAAACCTATCTCCTCTGGAAAATTCTTTTAAATTAGAAATGTGAAAACTAAGTTGTTTTTTTTTTCCTTCAGACCAAGCTGGAACACTGCCCATGAATATATATTAAAATCACTCTGTTTGATTAATACACGTCCGTGTGAGCCCAAGATTAAAGTAACATGCTGAGCTTATACAGTATTTACTCATGCTCTCATGGTATCTCTGAAAGCCCAGAAGACCCAGAGCTGGGGTTGTCACTGGCTTAAATGGAATTATTATAGCTTAATTTCCCCCTTATCTCAGATTGGACTGCACTGCCTTATCATGATGCATTTAATTCTCTCCATATGCACTGTGCAACAGAGAATTAAAATGAAAATGGAAAGGAGAGCAAAGGGACTATGTATCATAATGAACACTGATCAGACATTTTTACTTAACATGGAAAACTGTGAGTGTAAATGATGTCATGATAAATACGCCTCCGTTTAAAATGCAAGTCACTGTGAGGAAAAACTGGGAGCCATAAAACACCTTTCCCCTCCTCAAGGTTGTCCAAAGGGGAACAAAAAAGGACAAGGCTTTGGGCTGTGCTGTTGTTATCTTTATGATGCAATTTAATCTGGTATGCCACAAAGCATGTGGGGCAAGATCGTTAGGAAATAACACCATAAAGTACCAAGAAAGGACTAAGGGAAAACAGGGGACACCATTCTGAGGCTTCTGGCTCTTCCATGCATAGATATGAGAAGATTATGCTAACCCCTGTGGTCATGGCCGGCTCTGAGCTGGGGCTTATACACAATGTAAGCAAGGTCGAATACGCACCGGTAGGCAGTGTGAGCCTTTTATTTAAACCTTAAAATAAATAACCCTGTGAGGGTCAGAGATGCTGTTCCCATGTGACAACTGAGTACACTCCACTTCAGTTGACTTGGGTGGAGTAAACTACCCAAGGTCATGTGGCTACTGAGTGGGCTTGACAGCAAGACCAATTGCAAAGCCAGTGGCCTTTCTGTGACCCATGATCACAGCGAGGGTACAGTATCTGCTCTGGATTGTACCACCACCACATTTTGTTCTGTGAGTCTGGGCATCTGAGAGACATCAGAAAGATCTTGGTACCCGGAGGCAACCACGCCTCAGCTGAGCTCTGTGGGCAGCAATCCAAGGCTGAAAGAGGCGTCTTTTCTGAAGACTGAGGATTCCTGAGTCATGGCAGATTCCGTCCAGTGGGTACTCAGTCCCCTCACCTAAGGTCTATCCTGACTTGGCACTTTGGACTCCAAGAATAACACGTGACCACTTCCCACTCTCATTAGTTGCCTCAGACTCTGCCCTGCCCATGTCTGTCCCTGTCCAGATTCCACATCTGGAGACCTCATAATAACCTGATATTGGCTCTCTGCAGCATGGGGTGGGGCATGAAAAGAACACCAGCCATGGGGACAGAGAGCCGAGGACAGGCCTCAGTGTCCCCCATATTAGCTGTGCAACCTTTGTGCTCAGTTTCCCTGTCTTAGCGTAAGGGGCAGTAACCCTACATGCTGACAGCTGCTCCTCATCCTTGTGCACAGTTCCCCACGTGACACCCTCCTCTCCTTATCCCCCACGAGACACTGTCCTAGGCATCCCTGTTACTCCATCTTATGGTCCCACCTCAGTCTCCTCTGTGGCCCACTCGACTCAAATGTCCTGAGATGCAGAAGCAGCTTCTTTGTCAAATGCAACTGTGCTTACTGCACCGTCTCTGGAGACTCTCTGCCTACACCACAGTCATTTCTAAGGTTCCACACTCCTTGGCCTGGACGGTTACCTTTGCCTCAGTTCTTCTCCACTCCCTCCCATCACGGCACTTCTCCTTGTCCTGAGGGATCCTGCCACGAACCCACAAAACCATGGTCACAAACTGGCCTTAGATTCCGACATGTTTCTCTTCACCCCTAATCTGACCACTACACCACTGGTCTACTTCAGGTCTGCACAGAAGAGTCACCTTGGGGTTCCACTTTCTTGTTTCTAAAAGTCCCCCAGTGTCTGGAGACCCTGAGACCCCTTCCTGTACTGGACCTCCACAGCATCAGTCACTGGTTACGATGTGCTTCCGCCTCTCGAGGGCTCAGCCTGCCCTCTTCCTAGCTCTCCCCAGCCATCTGCTGTCTTCACTTTTGATATTTCCAGGATCATCTAAGGATACTCCCAGAAAGACCCACAGCACAAGGCCCCACCACCGCCACCCCTACGCTACCAACCTCAGTAGCACACCCTCTTGCTCAACCATTACTCTCTTCTTTCTGACGTTACCCCAGAGAGTCACCTGGAAAAGCTGCCTTCCAGGGTTGCTGAGACACATCCTCAGGTGGACTTGCCACACTGTCCCTGAGGACATTAGAGGTTCTGGGTCACATGGTCTCACACAGCATTTCAACATCCTCCCTTCTCTGCAGGACTCTCTCAGGACTGTGACGTTCAGCTTGAAAGACAGTGGAGTGGCCTCTCTCTCCTGCTCCAAGCACTGCTTTCCAGAGTACCCATCCTGTCCCTGCTCATCCACTCCAGGTTTTTTAAGGGGCAGTTCTGTCTCCTGGTGCCCATAGTGACCTTCATGGAGAGAGGCTAAAAGCCTGTGGCTGACACTGAGCTGTGAGGCACAGTGGTTGGCTCTGTCGTGGTAGGGGCTCATGCGGCAGCTTGTTCTCATCATGGAAGATCAGGAAATGGAAGCTTGGGCCTGTACTCAAAGTGGGTATTGCCATAGTTCCCAAAGTCCCAAAAGAGCACCACCAGTTGGGGACCAACTTCTCAAATACACAAGTCTGTGAGGGGCAGTTTATAGCCAAACCATGACAACTACTATGCTACAAACACGGCTTCAGCCATTTCCAACCAGCTTCCAGTCATCCACTGTTCAGTGTGTAGGCTCCCATGTGCAACAGAGAGAAAAAGAGAGATGTGTAATGGATTGTCAAAGCTCTAAGAGTCACAGTGTCATCTGCTGCAGGGTCTTCACACTTGTACCTCCCCCGGCAGAAACTGTCTTTGCATCTCTTGGCCCCAGCTGACTAACCTTACTTTTAACCTAAGTAATGCATCATGGTTCTACTCCAGCTCAGTCACTCATAACCTTAGAAATGACCTCCCTGGATTCTCTGTGTACGCCAAATCACCACACTGTTCACAGTGATAGTGGAATATATCACTTTGGTAATTTTTACTTCTGTAAGATTCGATTTCTGTCTGTCCCCATCATGAGGATTACTTCTCCCCCATGGGTCCTTCAGTCTAGCATAGCACCCAGCACAGTCCGTCAGTAACATGCTTCTTATTCTTAGTGAATGAAGGAAGCATGGCATGGTAGTTATGGGCAATGAGGGAGAATGGCTCTACCACTGGCTAAATGTGTGACTTAGTCAAGACGTTTCAACTCTCTGAGCTTTTGCCCAAGCTTCCTCATCCGTAAAGTCAGTAATATCATAGGGTTGTTATGAAGAGTAAATGAGGTCTTATAGGGCACCTAGAACTACCGGAGTGTGGTAAGGACGATACATAAGTAGTTAAAGACAAAAAATGAATAGGCATTAACTCATTGCTAAAGGAATGTCTTAATTAAGCTGACAAGGTTTGATGCTAAAAAGGAAATACAAATGAACTTGTTGAAACATAGGCCAATGACCAAACATATTGATCAGAAACACCAAGCCATCTAAATAGCAGAAAACAACATGTAAATTTTATTCAGCCTCCGTTTGTAAGTTTGTGACTGCATGTTGGGAAACAACCACTTACAACTGGGAATATATCCAACATCTTCTGAGAAACAGTCTTGAATTCTTAACGGATTCAGTGAATGCTTTAGGTATGTTTGAAGCTATTGACTAGCCATGTGTTTGGCTGAATAATTTCTTTTGAAATCAGAAAACAAGAATGAAAATTCCAAACAGACTTTTAAGAATCTCTGACATTCACTATGCACATTCATCCATGAAGTCTTTGAGAGTTTCTGTGGTGCCCAAGAATACAGGTGCAAGGCTGGGTGGGCCTAAGATTAAAGGCACAGGAGAGCCGTGGACACTTCTCATTCTTCTAGCCTATAGCATATTCCCCAATAGCCTATAGCGTATTCCCCAATAGCCTTCGAGTTAAGGAGCTTGAATCCACTGAGAGGGGACTCTGGTGAGGGGTGACTGGTCAGGCAAATCTACAAACTTGGTTTCCACTTTTTCTCATCTACTATACTCAGTGTCCATCATCAGGGGGTACATTACCACAGAGCCAAGGGGCGAATGCTTTGAGGTATTGTGGTGCTTCTGGCAGTTTTTAAGGTTCTGTTCAAGAAGAAACAAGGAAATAAGTAAATGAAGGACAGTTCCAACTGGAAGAAGGATTAGCTATGAAAAGGGAACAGATTCAAAGCAAAAGGGCAGAGAGAGCTACAGCAGGAGAGTACAGTGTCTACTTACAGGCGGTAAACAAATGGTGTCAGGCTGTCTAATTCAATTTGTATGTATGTAGTACCACACAGCAATGTTTTGTGGGTTGTTTTTGGTGAATACATCAACAGAAGAGAGATTTTGTTTCTGTTATGAAAAAAAAAGTCAGACGTGGGGCCAGATTTCCACTCAGCCTTAATGGCGATGCGTTTAGGATGGAGAGAAGGGGCGCCATTTAAATGCCTGTTCCTGGAGAGGCTGTGTCAGGTGCACAAGTCTGCCTATGGGAGATGGTAGCAGGCATCT
Source organism: Mesocricetus auratus (assembly GCF_017639785.1). Taxonomy (NCBI): domain Eukaryota; kingdom Metazoa; phylum Chordata; class Mammalia; order Rodentia; family Cricetidae; genus Mesocricetus; species Mesocricetus auratus. The sequence goes on along the minus strand of NW_024429267.1, from coordinate 36,515,699 downwards.
GGGGCTGTGGGTAGGAGGAGATGACGCCTGACTGTTTGGAGAAGTGAAGTTCACAGAGCACCACCTTATAGTGGCAACACAGACTCCATGTATGGGACTCCCGCATAGTCAGCTGCCTTTCCCGTGTGCGGGGATGTGATTCTCCTGTGTTGGGGTTTTACCCACCCCAACCCCCAAACCGAGCCCTACACTAAGTCTTCTATCTTTGGGTTTCATCCTCTTGTGCACTTCTGTCTGGCAGCAGGTGGTTTTTGCCAACTCTATTTGCAGTGTGTGCTTAGTCTGAAGAAGATGAAATAAGTGTCTGTGGGATGCTGAAAGCAAACCAGACAATAGTCCGGGGACAGGTAGGAGAGTCCACTGCGTATCTGTAGAAATGGCCAGCTGCTTTCCAAAGGACAGTGAACAAAAACAAAGCGGTGGCTGAGGTGGTATGTGACCCAGCTAACACCACCTTTTATCCAACACTACCAAGGGACAGAAATCCAACCTAATATAAATACATGGTGTAGCCTTAGGATCCGATTATCTATGCATTTGATGGTTGCCATGACCTTTGGGGAGAGCAGAGCTCTCTGAAACTGCACTGGACCAGGTAAAGCCTTCCCACAAGGCTGAAGGACAGCCTGCAGGTCTAACAGCAAGTACTTCAAGTCTTCAGATTGTGTTTAGATGGAGCTGGCTGTGAAGAACAAACCCTGCCCTGAGGACCTCATAATACAGCACCCTTAAAGCCAGAGGCCTTTCATATGAGTCATGGCTGGTGGGAAAACTACTCAGCCGGCAGGTCTTACAGTCAGACAGATGTTTATAGCACACTTACAACACACCAATAGTGTAACCCAAATGGAAGTTCCATGCCCTGAAGATAACTAACAGCGTTCTATGTCGCCTTTTAAGGTGTGCAGGGAATACTGGGCTACAGCTGTGTATGTTTCTTTCTGTACAATAAAGGGCAAGTTTTGTTTGAATGCAAGTAATAGCTCTTCTTGAGAAACATAATTCTTTAATAACATCTAATACCTGTATGGATTTAAATTTCTTCATGAATATCATTTTCTAGTTGATTTGTTTGAATCAGGATTCAAATTAGGTCCATATACAATATTTCATTCATGTTTCTGAGTTTCTGTTGAATTATACAGTTTCTTATTCCTCTTCCTTGTTATTTATTTGTTAAATAAATTGGGCCATTTGTCCTAAAGAACTTATAGAATTTTATATTAGACTGAGCTAACTCTGTGGAGTCAACTTTTTAAAGTCTGGTAAGTATATGTGTGTATGTGCATGTGTGTGCATGTCTGTGTGTTTGTGAGGGGTTGCACATGAAGGAATGTGAAGGTGTGCATGCTCATATGCATTCACATCAAGACCAGAGCAGGATTTTGGGGTCTCTTTATCGCTCTCTGCCTTATACCTTGGTGAGTGAATTAACTCACTGGTTCTGGTTAAGTCAGTTGGCCAGTTAGCTCCCAGAATCCATTTGTCTCCACCCCCACCCCGACATGTCCTTGAACTCAGGAACATAAATTTCTATTTACCTTTTGCCATAGGCCACTCTCCTCCCCTCAGCTCCTATTATATTTTTTTTGTCACTGTAGATTACACACTAGGCAACTTGCATTTTCTAGAATTTACTAGAAATGTGATATAAAAATAGGCTCCTTTGGAGCTGAGTTCATTCACTCAAAGAAGCCTGAGCCATTGGCCAAGGAACTGTATTTAATATTAGCCTCTGAGTGATTATTTCATAAGTGGCTGCTTGAATTGACAGGAGGGAGAGAAACTGGTCCAACGGGACCAAGCAAGACAGAAAAAAAAAACTTCCAACTACACTCAGCATAATTATTTTTGAGATCCATCTCTATTGTTGGTCTGATCTGTTTCCTGTTGCGTATAATTTGACAAAGTCACAATCTGCTTAGGTACTCACAAGCTGGCTTGCTTGACAGTTCAAGCTGCTCAGAGCATTCAAGCACAGATTTGGGCATGCGCATAGTAGGAAGACATTTAGCTTTTAAGAAACTGCAATGCGGCTTCACTTGGCATTGCTCCATTTACATTCCTCAGCATGGGATCTGGGAACTCTCCTGTCTTCCTGTCCCCAGGATCTTCCTCACAGGTGTGGTGGTGCCACACTGTGGTCTTAACTGCATGTCCTTTGTGCATCTTTGCGTGTGAAAATTGCCATCCACATTATCTTTTGGGTGAATTTAAAATTTTTAATTTATATTAAATTTAATATAAATATATTAATTTATGTTGAGTGAATGCTTGTTTATTTAATTAGTGAGTCAAGAGGTCCCTTTCCATTCTGGACACCAGTCCTTTATCAAATCTAAACTCTGCAAATCTTCTAGTCTGTGGGCTGTCCTTTCTTTCTCTCGGGAACATCTTTTAGTTTTGATTGACTCCAACTGATCATCGTTTTTCATTACGAAATCTTGGCCTCAAGCCACCAAGATTGTTTCCTATGCTTTCTTCTGGGAATTCCGTGGGTTTAGGCTTTATATTACAGCTTATGATCCATTTGAATTAGAGTACACGGGTGATCTACAGATTAAATATGTTTTGCATATGGATACCCAATTACTTTAGTGCCATTTATGGAAAAAACTACTCTTCTCTACTTTTTCTCTTTTGTACTTTATGAAAATCAGTTGTCTATATAAATAGGGTCACGAGGTTCCATTGATCTGTTTATCTTCAGCAATTCGATACTGTCACAGGTGCTGCAGCTTGGTAATTAGCTCTGAAGTCACCTCACTACTGAGCTCTTTCAGTTACATTACTCTCCCAACAAATTTCAATTCTATATAAACATTACAATCGGCTTACTGTTACCAAGAACCTATTGCAATTAGGAAGAAATCTACAGAAAAATCTGGAGATTTTCCTGAGAAAGAAGACGGTGGAGGGGTATGGGAGACATGCTGAGCATATTATATACTTTGTATTAAAATGACCTTATAAAACCCAGTACCATGAGCAGTGAATATATAATAAAACTTATTAATAAAGCCTACAAAAAATAAATTCTTAACATTTTGAGTCTTCCAACCCATAGACAAAGTTTTCTCCATTTTAAGATTTATTTATTTATTATGCATATGCATTTCAGAAGAGGGTATGGGATCTCCTTATAGATAGTTGTGAGCCACCATGTGGTTGCTGGGAATTAAACTCAGAACCTCTGGAAGACTAGCCAGTGCTCTTAACCTCTGAGCTATCTCTCCATCCTCAGTTTTCTCCATTTTAATGAGAAGGTCTTTAATTTCTTTCATCAATGTCTTATTTATTGTACAGTTTTTTTACACTTTGGAAGTCCCAAGTGTTTTTTATACAATTGTAAATGGTATAGCTTTAAATGTCTATTTAGAATATATTGTTACTGCTAAACAAGAAATACAATAATATATATGCAAAGGACCTGTAGAGTAAAAAAAAAAAACGAGTGGTGTGTGTGTATATGTGTGTGTGTGTATGTATGTTTGTGTAGTCTTAGAGTTTCTATTGCTGTGAAGAGACACCATGGTTCCAGTATCTCTTATAAAGGAAAACATTTAATTGGGGCTGGCTTACAGTTTCAGAGGTTTAGTCCATTATTGTCATGGTGGGAAGCATGGCTTCGTGCAGACAGACATGGTACTGGAGGAGGAACTGAGAGTTCTACATCTCAATCAGCAGGAAGAGAATGAGAGACACTAGGCCTGGCTTGAGCTTCTGAGACCTCAAAGACTGCCCTCAGTGAACACATGTCTTCCAACAATGTCACACCTACTCCAACAAGGCAAGGCCGCACTTCTCAATAGTGCCAGTCCCTGTGAGCCCCTGGGTCCATTTTCATTTGAACTACTCCCCACACACACACCCCATACACTACAATTTTAAAAAATGAGAATAAGAAGCCCTGATATGACATTATGAGACAAAGACCCTCCAAAGATGCTGCTGAGTTTATTTTCTGTGGGCCGTCTACAGCTGGGCACGCAGCCTACCCTTTAGAGTAGTTTGTTTCCCAGTGAGACTTCCTTAGAGAAAACTAAATTTTCATTTGCAAGTGTTTACCGGTTGGAGATGGCTTCTGGGTTAGGGATGGGGAAATATGTCTACTTCTTTCAGCTCTAGGACCCTATCTGGTGCACATCTGTGGGGGCTCTGTGCATGCTGCCTCATTCTCTGTGAGTTCATGTGTGTTCACATTGATTTGTGTCCTCCACCCCTTCTGGCTCTTACACTCTTTCCCATCTCTTCTTCTGCAGGATTCCCTGAGCAACAAGGAAAGAAATTTGATAAAGACAACCATTTAGGGCTAAGCATTACAAGATTCATTCATTCTCTCTCTCTCTCTCTCTCTCTCTCTCTCTCTCTCTCTCTCTCTCTCTCTCTCTCTCTCTCTCTCTCTCTCTCCCTTCCTTCCTCTCTGCCTTTCTCCCTCCCTCCCTCTATATTGTCTGGCTGTGGGTCTCTGTATTTTGGAACTGGGGTTAAGTTTGCAATTATGGAAAAACTATCTTATCCCTGGTAATATTCTTTTCTCTGAAATTTCTGTCCTCTGATATTATATTAACTCTAGCTTTTCTTTAATTAGTGTTCATGTGGGATAATTTTCAATTCCTTTCCCCTTAATATATCTATATTTTTACATATAAAGTGTGGTTTTTATCACAGTTCTTTCTTATTTGCAGTTTTACTTTCTACCATTTCAGTTACCTATGGTCAACTACTCTCTGAAAATATTAAATGGAAGTCTCCAGAAATAGCTCACATGTCTTAAATAACTTTTATTATAGTATACTATTACACAGTCATTCCATTTTATTAGCTCCTGCTGTTAATATTCTCCTTTGCCTAATACATAAATCCGACTTTACTATAGAGAAGGGTGTGTAGGAAGAAACGCAGTAGGCCACATTTGATGCGATCTTCAGGGTTAGGCATCCACTGGTGGTGTTGGAACACATCTCCCTGCAGAGGAGGGGGCAGGGTGGCTGGAGATAGCTGAGACTTGCTTCTTTTACTAGATGATAATCTGAAAATTATTAGGTGTCACTAGTCTGTATGTAAAGTGATTATTGGTATCATTAGCTTTTGAGGCCTCATTTTGTTTTCTGTTGGTCCCACCTTTTTCTGTCTCCTCTTTAATCTTCTGAATTGACTAAGTATATCTGGGTACTATATTATTTCCTTTGTATACCTATTAACCATAGCCATCTGCTCTGATCTTTTGGGGCTTAGGGCACGGACAATAGCTCAATCTACAAAGCGTTTGTCTTCTAGCATGAGGACCTGAGTTTAATCCTCAGACCTCATGCAAAACAAAACAAAACAGACAAACAAAAAAACCGGGTATGGTTTTATGTGGACTCATACTCTAGTGCTATAGTGGCAAAGTCAGGTAAAACCCTTGAACTTATTAGCCAGCCAGGGTAGCCAGGTTGCTTACCAAGCCCCAGGCTAGTGACTGAGCACGTCTCAAAAAATGGGGGGGGGGGGGGGGGGAGAGGACCTAAGGAAACCTCCTGAGGTTGTCCTCTTATCTCCACAGATGCACACATGTAAGAGCATTCGCAAGCATGCACACACACGTGTACACACACACACACACACACACACACACACACCTATCTTTAATGTATCAGAGTCTAACTTTGAGTAATGTTGAAGTCTAACTTTGAGTAATGTTGAAGTATTTCACAGGCAGAATACTTGTATTTTGTCCCTCCCCACCAGTGCATGAATGCTGTCCTGATCTTACTTCTGCAGGCTAGATCCCACAGTATTGGATTTTTGCTTAAACTGTCAACCTCCCTTTAAAGACACTTAAATGTTAAAAAGCTTCCATCTTACCCCATCTTACTGCATGATGCCTCATGTGGCCGCTGTTTCTAACTCTCTGCCGTCCCTCGGGTGAACCCCCATCCCTAGCTGTCAACCCCCTGCCCAGGGGCATTAGGGCCATGGCTTTTGAAGTACAGCTTTGCTGGTGGTGAGTCCTCCCTGCTTCTGTGTCTGCTAGTTTCCTGACTTTGCTTTTGTTTTCCAAAGGCGTTTCTGCTGGATACAGAGTTGGCTTCAGAACTCTCACTGGAGGGCCTTTCCTTCTGTTCTTTAAGGGAGTCATTTTACTGAATTCTCCCAGTGAATTCGGTAACAAGGCATCTGCTGTCATCCTTATCTTTGTTCTTTTTGTGGCTGTTAATAAGATTTGTGTCTTCCTTCTTGCTTGAGAAATATGACGGTCACATCCCTTGGGCTGTTTCCTTCCTGCCTGTTAAGCCCTGCTTTGCTAGGCTCCTTGGACCTGTGGGCTATTTCCATCAAATCTGGACACATTTCAGCCGTGACTTCTGCAAACATTTTTCCGACCCTTTTTGATTTTTCCTTCTGAGATTCTAGTGACTGGTGTATAATGCTGCTTGAAGTTATCACACAGATCATGGTGACCCCTGCTTTAAAATTGTTTTTTTTTTTCTTTCTGCATTTTCTTTTGGCTGGTCCCTCTGCTTTATCTGTCTGCTCCTTTTTCTTTTCTGTATTGTTTGATGTGTTACCAACACTAACAGGTGTGTTTTCGCCCCACACATTTTCCTCGTTTCTAGGAGTTTGATTCAGGCCCTTTCTAATGCTTCCTATGCTTTTATTTAAACACTGAACATATGGCACATGGCTATCGATTATCATCATCTCTTTGTTAATTCTAACATCTGCTTCAGTCTTTGCTGGTTCTGGTTTGGTTTCAATGACTGATTTATCTACTTTTTATGATTATGGATGATGGTTCTATACTTTTTGGTCACAGAATACCAAACAGCCCTTCAAAGCTGTTTCACGGTTGACTGGATCACTACCAGAACACGAGGGTCTAATTCCTCCCTGTGCTGCGAATGCCAGGCTCTGTCAGTCTTTAACCTTTAACCTTTACCAGTCTCATAGCCTGAGAGTACTGACTCCTACAGCTGGAGTTTACTGACACCAGCGACAGGTGGTGGCAGTTCAGTGGCACTACTGCAGCCACAGTTACTGCCCTCATGACACATACAACCTGACCATGTTTCCCATGTTATATTTGCATTTTCACTGTTTCCTAGTGATGTGGAGTATCTATCTAAAGTTTATTGGCCCTTTACAGTTCTTTCGTAAACTGACTACTCATGTTCAATGAGCAATTTTAACTGCATTGTTTGTATTTCAAAAAAATTCCTTTGTAAAACCATTTATTTGTATGAATAGGCATATGTGATCATTTGTTCAGTAATAAAAGTTTTGTAAACAAAGTTATTTTGTATAAGAAAGCCAACATTTGTGTATGATTTCTGTGAAGAAATGACTGACATGTTATTCAAATACTTTTTTCTATATTAAAAATAAATAGGAATTGATTCTGGTGTAAAAATGCCTTTAAAGGCAAAAATTTTGGGCAACACAGTAATACAAAACACATTTATGAAAACATAAAGCAGACATAAAATATATTTATGAATACATAAAACAGTTTGTTATAGGGAAAGGCCTATTCTTCAGAAAGAGAAACATTAGTCCTGTTATTGAACACTGGTTTACTTGCTGCAGGTAGCAGGACCTCTCACAGGCACATGTAACCTATTCTCGGCTGTGTGGGTAAGTGTGTGGAGCAGCCAAGAGGCTCTGGGTGGGGTACAGTCTCCCTAAACTGCCCTTCCCTGTGTTTTCATAGTATTCATGGGCAATGTTAGGTGGGCCAGGAGCGGGGACTCTGAGATGTATCAACTCTACGGCTGGGGCTGTACTTGCACATACCACACAGTTAAAGGATGTGAGCCCTCTGCCCAGGTTGGAGGAGATGTATCCTACAACTTAAGTAGAGAATGAACCAACAAGCAGTCTAACTCAAAGCGACAATGACACCATCAAACAAAGCCCCAATCCGTCAGGTCTGCAACACTTGGGTCTCTGACTAACCTGTTTGGTGTAGGTGGTCTCTGGCCACCTCAAACAATCGCAAGTGCATATTCGTGATGGGGTTGAAGGAACCACAGGCCAGAAGCACCACAGGGATCCGGTTCTTCATGCTGTCACACACATCCACACCCACTGCAGTGGCCACCCTGCCTTTATAGGGACAAAAACTCATGTCAGGAAGTTAGCATGGAGACAATGGACTAGATCAGCATCTAAATCACTCACAGCCACGACCTATCATCGTCACTGAAAGATATAGAGGGAGGCAATAACAGTAACATTTATGGAGTGCTCACCATAGTCTGGGTACTGAGTCCAGTGTTACAAACCATATTGTGACATAAACCTTTCCCCAAACTCCTCTATCAGAGTGCTGGGTAGCTCAGAGTCCCTAGGAGCTGCTGGGGCAGGTCTAGGCAGCCCAAACTCTGTATTTGCTCTTTCTGACTTCCTTTCTAGGCTATCTTGCATCACCTTGGGGTCCAAAGGAGATCTGAATGACTTTCACAATGTCATCTGTGATACATTCCAGGGTGGTACTTTTGAAAACTTTTGTATTTTGGAATAATTTTAGACTGATAAAATAGTTGCAAAAAGACTTTGGTGTAAACAATTATGATATATTCTTTAACTATATTTCCCAAACGTTAGCATTTTGTCACATGTTTGAACATCCATTCTTCTCCCCTGCACACATACACACCCCTACACATAAGATTTTCCCTAAAATATTTGCGAGGAGTAAACAGAGTATCTCTTTAGACAAACATGTCATCATGATTTCTGACCCGTTGTACCTTATCTGGGACCTAAGGACTCTGAAAGGCCCAGTGATTGATGTGAGAGGGCCCAGGCCATTGTGAGTGATGTCACCCCTGGGCTGGTGGTCCTGGGTTCTATAAGAAAGCAGGCTGAGCAAGCCATGAGGAACAAACCTGTAAGCAGCACCCCTTCACCCCGCCCCCGCTCCCCATGGCCTTTTCATCAGTTCCTGCCTCCAGGTTCCTGCCCTGTTTGAGTGCCTGTTTTGACTTCCTTCAGTGATGAAGAGCAGTATGGAAAGTGTAGCCAAATAAACCCTTCCCTCCCCAAGCTGCTTTTTCCATGGTGTTTCATTACAGCAACAGAAACCTGAACTATCACTCTGAGCCAGAAGATGTGACCAAACTGTATCTAGACACCTGACCCATAGACACTGCGGGGCCATAAGCCATGATAATAAATGAATACATTCTTGGCATGCTGTTACACTTGGGGGCAGTCTACTCTGCAGTAATAGTAACTGACAGGGGCCTGGCCACAAGAGGCAGGCATCCACTCCTTTCTTGCTCCTCCTGCCATGGTGGCCTTGGCCACACTTAATGAATGCAGTTCTTGGGGAACAGAGAGGGTTCTTAGTCAACAGGGCCTGAGGCCTGTGTGTAACTGTCCACATTCCCCAGCTTGATCCAAGCATTGCCTACCTGCCACATTTTTAAAGCTTAGCAACAGTGAACTTGACATCACTGGGTTCTTTGTAAGATCCCTAGGACACTTTCCTTTAACGTTTCCAGATTAAAGCTATTGCAGTTTCCTCTAATCAGAATAGGCCCCAGCTCGCCTGTTTATATTCAGCACCCAGGACTTTTCTTCCTGTTGATTGACAGCTTACTATAGAGCTAGAGGTGCATTTGACTCCAAGTCACAGAGGGCTAACCTTGGAGGCTGAAACAAATGGAGGGCAGTTTGTTTCTCTCAGGACAGAAGGCCTAAAAGAAAGCATGTATCTGGGTGACAATGCTGGATCTTGGCTTTTCCTCAAGATCACAAGATCGCTGCTGCAGCTACTATCATGACCTTAGGTCGATGCAACCTAAAGGAGCAAGGACTAGAATGGCTGTCCTTATTCAGAACACAAGCGCTTTAAAAATTTCCCTGTAGATGTTTGCTTCTGTGTCACTGGTCAGAACCAGGTCTCACAGCTGCTCTAGCCTCTGGGGGGGTTGGTGGACAGCTATGGATTTAGCCTCGCTATCTTTCCGGTAGGAATTGGCAAGGAAGGGCGGTTGGGACAGGGTGAGCTAATCCACAGGGCTGAGACAGGGCTGGGGAACAGCTGCCCAGATGCTGAGAGGGCAGACAGCTAAGATGACTTTTCTGCCTGGAGTTTAAGTCACACATTACTGAAGGGGGGAAAAAAAGCTCAGTGCTTCCTGGATGGTACACCCCATGTGAAGGGGAGCAGCCTTTTCCTCTGTGTTCATCAGAGGATCTCAGGTCCAAGCAGTCTGGCCTGCAATAGGGCTTGGTGGATGCTGAAGAGGGCTCTGCCTGCTAGCCAGGGGCCTGCCTCTGGCCATGAGAAGGCCAAGAGTGGTCTGCAATGCAGAGAAGTTGTTCTGGATGCATCCTGAGCTACCTGCGAGGTTGCAGCTTCACAGCCCAGATGCAGCACAGCTGGGCTCTCCAAGCTCCTTTTAAGCAGCAGGAACACCGCCTACTGTGTGCAAAGAAGGCGGGCTGCAGGCTGCTGCAGGCTTCTTCCTGGGGGAGGGGGGTGGTTTAATGAGGTGTATGCAAAATGTACCAGCTATCCACAGGAGCAGCCTCATGAAGAGGGTGTCTGGAAAGAATGGCTGGTTTTTTGTTTTGGTTTTGTTTGTGTTTTTTCCCACAGCTATCTTGAAGCCTTTCTTTCAATATCTTACTTCATTTCCGACAAAATACAAATATTTAGAACCACCAAAATGTAACCACAACATCCCAGGTAACCTGGGGTTTCGGTTCACTGTTCCAAAGGGAAATTAGAGCAGTTGTTTGAAAGGTGCCATCGACAGTGGAACAGTGTCACGCTGAGAGGAACAATGGCTTTTACAAAGGGACTCTCTTCCTTTTTCTTCCTTGCCATGGGCATAATTGCTTCAGCAGTGACTGCTCTGCCCATAGTGGGTTGGAGGAAACAGCTAACGCAGGCCAGCTGCAGGGGACCCTGGCGGTCCCAGTTGGCTCAAGAAGAAGGTCAGTGCGGCTGCGCCCTGCCCTTTGTTTGTGCCTCCCGGCCGGCTCCAGTTATACTTTCTCACAAGCAAACCCAGGAGGAAGACACACATCCGGTGGAAAGCACTCACTCTGGGGCCAAGCGAGAGCACACACCCGGCTCTGAGAGACAGCAGACGAGAGAAGACCCACCTGCCTTCACTTCTAATGATAGGGTGAGGAAGCGCGGGAGAGTTCTCCGATTGGGAAAGACTGCTCATCAATAAGCACTCAGCAGAGGCTTGCAGAGTGAGCAATAATTGCTGCTGGAGGATTTAACACCTTGAGGGGTCCTTCCTGGAATTCATCATTAAGCAGGGACAGAGTGGATTCCACCTCTGCCCCCCTTCCCCTCTCCAGCTATGGCCGCCCACCTCAGAGTCAGCTGGAGAGTGATCCATAGGACTGTCAGTTAGAACCCGCTGCTTCTGTAATGAGGTTGAGGCCCCCTGAAATGCTCTCCTCACCCCATCATGCTGTGGGTCCCCCTTAAAGGTGCTCTTGGGATGTTTACCTATGCCCCCCCCATCTAGCAAATGTGCAACTGCAAGCATTTCCCCAGTTTTATCAGTCACAGAATCATGGAGACATTGCTGCCTTTGCTCCCATGGCTCTTCCCCAGTGGAAGATGGGTCCTAGAGTGTGGTTTGTACCGGTCTCCATCCTCTTTCCTCTGTGCCCTGCACCCAGCACCTCACAGAGACAAAGGAAATGCCTGTAACATCAGTGAGGGCCACTGCCCCAACCAAGTCATTTTGTTAATGGTCAATCCTTTGTTGTTGTTTGATCTTATTCAGTTGCAAACTGCTACTGGACTGGGCCTTCTGTAAACAGAAACAACGAAAGGACCTAGAGCAGGGATTCCCAACCTCGCCAATGTTGTGACCCTTTAATACAGTCCCTCATGTGATGTCCTCCAATCATAAAATTATTTTCGTTGCTACTTCATAACTGTAATTTTGCTACCATTGTAAATATCTGTGTTTTCTGAGGGTCTTAGGTGACCCCTGTGAAAAGGTCGTTCAGTCTCCAAAGGGGTTGTGATGACCCACAGGTTAGAAACTGCTGACTTAGAGATTTCTGAAGACACACGCAACAGTCACACCCATCCAGTTTAGACTGTAATCAAACAAATCCAGCCTGCTGTGCCATTTTCAACACAATGATCCAGTCAACAGGGATACTGCTGCCCCAACATGCTAACTCCAGAGTCACTCTTTTGCTTTGAAGAGGTGAAAATTGATGGTGGTCATTCTGCCTGACAGTCCCAGTGTCCAGCCAGTTTGTTCCAGATCATTCTCCCCCAGTGCTGCCCTGACACTCTGAAGGAATGTCACAGCAAATTTTAGACACTATGCAGTTTTTGTATCATGGCCAGGCCTCTGGGACTGCCTCTCTTCCATGAACCTACCAGATAACTGTATTTAGCATCCAGTGTCTGAACTCTGGGCATCAGATACAACAGAAGGTAAAGAAGATGTGGTCTCTGTCCTCACAGGTCTTTGGGTCACGGATGTGAGACACAATTCAACGTCATTAGGGGAGGGCTTATAGTTTAACAGCGCACCACAAGAGGCAGAATAACAGTTCCCAGATGCCCACATCCTAATTCTTGGAACCTGGACTTATGTGGGGCTACATGTTATGGGACTTTGCAGAAGTGATTAAACACAAGGTCACTGTCTTAGTTAGGGGTTCTATTGCCGTGAAGAGACACCATGACATTTAATTGGGGCTGGCTAATAGTTCAGAGGTTTAGTCCATTATTGCCATGGCAGGAAGCACAGCAGCATACAGGCAGACATGGAGAGGTAGCTAGGAGTTCTACATCCAGATCAGCAGGCAGCAGAAAGAGAGAGAGAGGAAGCCACTGGTCCTGCTTGGAGGCTTCTGAGACCTCAAAGCCCAATCCGAAGTGACACATTTCTTCTAAGAAGGCCACACCTACTCCAACAAGGCCATCTGTCCTAATCCTTTAAACAAAGCCACTCCTTATGAGCCTATGGAGGCCATTTTCAGAAACTGTCACAGTCTTGAAACAAGGAGGTTGTCTTAAGTATCCAGTTTTATCAAGGCAGGAGGAAAGAGATGACATATGGATGAACAGTGGTCAGTAAAGGAGGGATTCTGTAGGAAGGAGCCCACACCAAACAACGTAAATGGCCCTCAGAGCCTGCAGAGGGGACATGGTATCTCAGGCCTGCCATCACTTTCATAGCACACTTTGAACTTCCATAATTACCGTTCGTAGTTATTTGTCTCAGAAGTCATAAGGAATCACCCATTCATTGTCTAGGGGCAGCTTGCCCAAGAGCTCCCAGTCAGGGCAGAGGGGGACCAGGAACCCAGGTGGGGAGGAGGAGAATGTAGCCTGGGTGAGGCGGGACATACTATTATAGAAACCACAGGGCAACAGAAGGCAGGAAGAAAAACGGTGTCAGTATGGCCCCAAGCAGGTGAAACTGCTATAAGGCTCAATATGGGGGTGCAGAGGCAGGAGGATCCTGTAGGCTCAGAGCAATGGGAAGCATAGATTTTAACCTATTGGCAAGGAGAAACCTCTTTGAGATTTAAACCAGGAATGAGCTGCTCGGATTTCAGTTGTATGTGTTCCAGAAAGAGCCTTCTGGGGAGGCCCCCACCTTGCCATGGTCTTGGCGAGGGTCAGGTGGTCCCCATGGCCGGGAAGATAGTCTTTTCTGCTGTCAGGTAATTCAAAGTTGGCCACGGCCCCCACATACTCAGTTCTAGCCCAGCACACACCCTGTGACCATCTGTCTAAGGTCCTCACTGAGACACAGAAAGGCAAGTGAGCCAGGTTAAGAGCCATCACTGCGGACCTAATGTGTTAATGCTCATGGCTCGGGAGGCTGTCAATTTCCCTGTCCGTGCAGGGCAGTGAGTGGCTTTGACAGCCAGCCCTGGAACGGGGCTGCAAACACCGTTTATTACAGACATAAAGCAGATGGCTTCGGGCAGAATGGAAATGGATTCGGCAAGAATCTTCCATGTCTTTCATTACATCGACCTCTTGTCCAGGGTCCTCATCTTAAAGGAAACAAGAGACATAGTTTGTATTTGGGGGTGGGGAGAGGCTGGCAACCACATTTTTCAGGACCCCAGGGTGATCATTTTTATCTGTGTGGATGTGTCAACCTCTCTGGGGCAATCAACCTTCATGAGAACTAAGCCACTTTTTCTTTTTAACTTGGTTGGCTCTGCCCATTGTTGCTATGGGCACTCATTGCTGCTAAGAACAAAAGCAACACGGGCCTTCAATGTCTCTGTGACGATCCTGTGCCAACCTCCCATTGGAGGGAGCAAACATGCCAATTAAGCACTCGTCCTAATTATGAGACTCCCAGGGAAGCAGGCAGCCACAGTTTTGAGAACTTTCCAAAGATTTGAAGGAGCATGAGGAAAGGAGGGAGGTCCCTTGCCATGCCACACTTGTGTGATTTCAGCTGCTGCTGTAAAGGGTGCTGAGTAATAGCTCCTGGGTTTATTGAGCAATAGGCTCCACACTGTGTTAAAGATGCTGCACATACTGAGGCTAATTCTTCAACACACCCGGAAGGGAAAGGTTAGCTCCTACATTCTGGTAAACAGCCTAGTTCATTTCTCTAAGCCTCACTGAGCCCCATGGCAAACAGAAATAACTACAGAGACCCCACAGAACTCTCAGGACTGGGACTAACCACTGCACAGTATCTGGCCCATACAGGGGATGCCATCTAGGATTCTGTCTTTGTCACTGTTCTATTGCTATGAAGAGATGCCAGGACCAAGACAACTTATAAAAGAAAGCATTAGATTGGGACTTATAATTTCACGGGTTAGTCCATTGTCATTATGGTGGGAAGCAGACAGGCATGATAAGGAAGCTGTAGCTGCAAGTTTGACATCCCGATTCACAGGCAGCAGGCAAAGAGGAGACCTGATGTGGGCTTTTGAAGCTCAAAACCCACCCCCAGCAACACTCCAACAAGGCCACACCTCCTAATCCTTCCAAACCATTGGAGCAGGAATCAAGCATTCAAGTATGTGAGCCTATGGAGGTGGGGGCAGTCGCTCTCATTCAAACGATCACAGGCTCCTTTTTCAGGTTCATTTCTTACCAGAGTAAAGGATAACAAGACAAGAAGTTCAAAGACAGAACTCAGGCAAGATTTATTAAAGAGAAAGTAGCACAAGGCAGCGCAGATGGCAAGGCATGGCTCGCACGGCACAGCACGGCTCGCACGGCATGGCTCAGAGTCTTAGGGAGGGAAGGGGATCCAGGGCTGACTCCGTCTGCCCCTGGATAGCCTATGCTTTTATATCCATAAACTTAAGTCTCTTTAAGCTTCGGAGAGGCTCCCTCATGACTCTGTGAACCATTCTATTTGGTTAAGACCTTCAGCCAGGCCTTCTTGGAAACTTGAAAGAGGGGCTTAGCTAGCTAGCTATGTGTATCCGGGAATCCAAATTCTTTAACATCCCAGCTCCCCGCAAAAGGTTCTTAATTGGGAGTTTGGGGGAGGAGAAGGGTCAAGATTGGCTGTTTTCACTCTGGTCCCAGGGCACCAGATTCTTGTGATAAAACTACACCTAAGTTTGAGACCTTCATCTGACATAGTTGAGCTTTCTCCCATGAAACCTTGTAGCTTCCATCATCTAAGACAGTTGGGGATGAATTCTGTCCCTCAAGAGATGGCCTCTTCAGTTGGCCCATATGGCAGGAGGTTATCCACATACAGAATTAGGGTGGTTTGGGGATATGTGCATTCCATTAAATTCTGTCAAGCAGATGAGGAGTCCATATAACCTAGCAAGCTTTCCAAGTCATAGCATCACATGCAAATGTTGTTTGCCTTAAAATGGTAAAGTAGGAGGCAGAAAAAGGTACCCTTAAGATCAAGCACTGGGGGCTGGAGAGATGGCTCAGTAGTTAAAAGCAATGACTGACTGCTCTTCCAGAGGACCTGGGTTCAATTCCAAGGACCTATGTAGCAGCCCATAGCCATCTGGAACTCCAGTTCCAGAGGACCCAATAACCTCACCGAGATATACATGCAGGAAAAACCAATGCCCATAAAAATAAAAATAAATAAATAAAAGAAAGATCAAGCACTGAATAGTAGACTATACTGCAGTGTCTGGGTCATGACAATCTGGACATTGGTAACCACTGGGGGACACACTGCCCAATTAACTAACCACAGGTCTAGGATCAGCCTCCATTTGGTGAGACCCTTTGGACACCTAAGATTGGAGCTACAACACTCAATTAATAGTCCTTGCTTCTTTAGGTTTTATGATGGGGATTAAGCTTTCCCTTGGTTTGGATCTGAGTGGGGTCTGATGGGAAAACTGGAGGAATCTCTAAGACGGGGTGGCTGCCTCAGCACTGATGATGGTGGCCCCATTTGTTCAGACTGATGGGGACATGTTGCTTTCTACTAAGCACAGGCAGCAGCCATATACTGGGGGAAGCAACCTTAAGTCAGGACAGCAAGCACGTCCCTGGCAAAGAGCAGGCGTATTGGGCAGAATCAGGATGGAATGGCAGAAATGGTTTTCTCCCCACGAGGAAACAAGTAGCTGAATAAAGTAACATTTGATGGCCTTGCCTGATATATAAACCAGGATGGTTGTAGAGTTGAGAGATTGGAGTCCAGGGGAGAAGGGCAGGTCTGGGAATTGCGCTTCTGTGTCAGTGAGGAAGTGGCTCTGTCAGTCTTCCTCAGCCAACTTCTTGCGATCCTCTGGGCAGACAGGTGAAACAGAAAGCAGGACCCAGTGTAGTGGTGAGGGGAGATATCTGGAACCCAATTGCTTCCCAGAGCACTGAGTCCTGCAGCTTTCCCCTTGAAATTGGGGCAGGGTCTTGGCATGGGCCTCTCGTTGTGGACATCCCTTCAAAATGGCCTTCTTGTCCACAGAAAAAGCAGGTGCCAGATCAGATGGGTCCCTGGGGAGAGGGGACCCTCTGTCAGGCTGACTCACAGCAGCTGTCAACTTTCCAGTTTCTCATCTCCTCTCCTGTCCCCCTGTCCCTGACTGTAACCCTCTGTTACAGCCTGCACTAAGTCAGCTTAGGAATGTCTGGGACTGACTGGGTGAGAGACTGTCTCTTCAGAGGATCTCCTCTTCCTATGACCCTGCCTCTGTGTTGGTAAACATTGCTGTAGCCTCCTGAAGTCTGCTCAGGAAGGCAATGGAGGAATCCTTATCTTCCTGACAGATGAGGGAAATCCGAGAGCAGTTTAGAGCTTTAACTGCAGCCCTTCTATGATACAAGACTAAAGGGACTCCTGAGCCATTCAGCTCTTCCACTCCCCAGGCTCCATTCAGGTTTTTGAGAGGGGACTGCATGTCCCTGCAGGTGTCCTGTCTTTGTTATTCCCTCCTTTGACTTCAACAGTGGAGAAGTCATCCCCCACCTGACAGCCAGTCTTGGATCCTTTTCTTACCTAGAAGGGTTATGGGGTTTGTTCCAACAGTGACAGGAGTCATTCCAGTCTAGTTCATATAGCTGTACACATCAGTAGAGATTCCTAGCACACCTCCCTTTATAATCTTCTTAACCTTGGTCAAGGAGAAACAGACTCATGGCTTCCTATCCTGCCCAGGGGTGTGTGTGGGGGACTTGAAGGGGACAAAGTCCTGTGGGCAGAGGGCTCCTGGCAGTGTCAGGAAGCATGTGTGGGTGGAGGTGTGAGAGCATCCATGGGGATTTCTCCTTCTGGTCAGGGAGTGGACCTTCTGGATGAGAGCATAGTAGTTCTGGAGTCTGAAAGTGTAGTCTCTATTCTTTGTTAATTCGGGATGGTTCTAGAGGTGGAAGAAAAGCTGAACAGAGGGGAGGGAAGACTCTAGAACAAGTATTACTGGCAAACAGTGTTTTAATTCTTGGTCCATTCTAGTGGCCATTTTCTCTGTCCTCTAAGGGATATTCAGGCCAAGAGCAGGTAGAGAGGAATGTCATGGCATTTATGAGAATTGGGGACCTAACTTCTTCTAGTTAGCCAGGGGGTGGGCTAGTGGGAAACACCTCTGAAAGGTAAAAACAGAATGGAAGAGGTAGATGGAAGGTCACCTATGCCTCCTTGGACTTCTCGGCCCTGCACTTTTGTTCCCAAAGGAGGACTGATTCATGCTTACCCACCTTTGTGGCCCAGGACTCAGATAATTTTGCTTATGTCCTAGCCATCTTTGATGCTTCTATTCTTGGAAAAATGATAGCTGTAGGCTTATTTTCTCTAGGAACGGATGACTTGAGGCCAGGATTATGAAAAGCTCCAGGGAAAGGATCTTGGTCTTCTTCTGTGACCTTAGATGTCTTTAAACAATTGCATTATGAGGAAGAGTAAAACTTAGACTTACGTCCATTACAGTGGGGAATGTACTCCCAGATCAGCTCATATGCTAAAGAGGTGGCGGCCAGCCAAAAAAGGCCATATTCTCAAGGTTCATATAAGGTGGGAGGTCTCAGTGGGCCTGGGGGTGTGTGGGGTGCAGAGTAGAGTGTGATGACTCAGATGGTAAGGGAAGGGCAGGAAGTCCTGTTCCAGGGATTCTCTGGAGGCTTATCCAGCCTCATCTGGGTCACAGAAGGGATTGGGGAAGTTGGGATATAAAAACATCCCCAGAGATATTCCAATTGTGAACTAACAGTGGCCACCTAGATATCTTTAAAGAATGCTGCCCATTTATTTCAGTGGCAACATAGTGTTCTGCTATTTCCCTTGGTGTTTTAATACCTCTGGTTCTTAGGATGAGGAAATGTGGTAAGAGCACAGAGGAGAAGGAGGGGGAAAAAATGAGGGGGTTAAAGAGAAGAGAAGGGGACATTCTTTACTGTTCTTTTCTAGTTTTGTTTTAATTCTGGGGCTGCAGAGTTACCAGTGGACACCTTCTTGGCATGAGTGGGCCAGACTGGCTCCTGGATTAGCTCCTGCAGACCACCTGGAAATGTGCCTTGGGTCAGGTTCCTCAGGACGGGGAGTGGGCTTCCTCCCAAGAAAAATGAGAAGCACTGGCCTACAAGTTCAGCCTTGCTAGCGGAGGCAGTCTTGTCCCCACATGCTTTTGGGGGCGAGAGAAGCACCAGACAATCACAGCATGTTCTCAGCTCCCTTTGCAGTTTGGACTGGTTGTGACTGATCTCAATTGGAAGATGGGCTTCCTGCAAGTCCTGAGTGAGACCTTGAATTATGCTGTCTAGGGTGTCTTCCTTTGGGTTCATTTCTTTTTGGAGTAAAGAATTACAAGCTGAGAAGTCTGAAGACACAGCACTCTGTCAAGACTCATTAAAGTGATAATCACACTATCCACAGCCCAGCATGCAGCCAGACAAACTCTGAGGTGAAGGACCCAGAGCTGGAGGCCAGTTACCTGGCTTGAGAGCCTGTGCTTGTCTGTCTCTCTAGGTAGGGTGCCAGGAGGGCTGGGTTTTCCTCTTTCTTTAGAGTGGACTGACAGGATGCAGTTGCTGACTGGGTGACCTGAATTAAAGTAGGGGTCTGGCTGGGTACCACAGAGGTGGGAAGTTTAAAATCCCCACCTTCCAGGGCCCTCCTGGTGAGAAAAGAATGGAAAATGTACAGGCTGACAAGAACATGGAAGAAAGCCATCTTGTAAGAGAACAAGTGACTCCATTCCTAATTTGAGTCTGGTTATCTCCCATTCCCCTTCACAGGGTTCTCCAGAGTCCTCTTCTGTTTCCCTTCATGATGTTTAATACATTAATTGCCCATTTCTGCACCTGCCTCCAGATTCTTATTTATTCTGCTTGAAAAAGATTTCATCACTTTTCCAGTTGCCTGTATGTAAAACCTGGCATCCCTTGGGCACACAACCTGCATTCTCCTGCTGTCACATAGGCCACTCAGACTTGCATGCCTGATGACATCAGGTAGACAGGGAGTTGGATATGAAGTAACCAAGGAACACTGCAGTTGATAGCCCTGTCTCCTGGCCGTTTTAGTCCTTAAACATCCGTGAAGCTTCAGATAGGTTCTTCCTGCTATATCTAAAATTAAGGTGCCAGGGCACTTACCCAATTGCTACACAAGTGCACTAAGGAAGGGTCTGCATCCTCAGAGGATCCTGACTTCATTATAGTATCATTTTGACTGTGGTTTGCTCCCTTACCATGGATTTGCTAGAGGATCATGGGAATAAATACTCTGAAGGGAACTCTGACACACAGTGATCTGGAAGGAAAGGAAATCACCTTATTTCGTGACTATGCCACTCACTCCATATTCATAAACACCTATAAAATCCACACTGCAGAACACACTGAGCTGCTGTGCACTTCCAGGGGAGCCCATTCCAATCTCACTTTAAAACACCTGCTTTGATTTGCTAAGTAAACCTCTGCTTAGACTGCCTGTGTCTCACCAGGCATGGTGGCATGCTCCTTTAATCCCAGCACTTGGGAAACAGGCAGGTAGAGATCTCAGTGAGTTTGAGCCTGGTCTACATAGCAAGTTCCTGGACAGCCAGAGCTATACAGTAAGAAGTCTTGAAAAACAAAGCAAAACAAAAAATGTAACAAAATAAAAAAATCCCAAGCTGTCTATGCCTCTTGGGATTGAACCCAGGCCCCTGTGTCTGTTAGGCGAGTGTTCTACCACTGAACTATATACTTACCCCAGATTGTGTCTCTTAACTGAATTTTTTCCTTGCTGAAAACAAGAAGCAAGAGACCACCACAGACTTGTTCCTTTTTTTGTTAGTCACTGAATCCCTGCCTCTAACTGGGCAGCTACTACCTTTCCCAGTCCCCTTAGCAGCAGCAGGAGGCTGGATGACTGACTAGTACACTTCCAGAAATACTCTTTGGGAAAGAGAGAGATTTGCTGTGGTTTGCTGAGCATGGTGGTCCATGCCTATAATCATAGCACTCAGTGGGATGATGAGTTGAGGCTGCCTGGACCACATGAAAAGATACAGGCTGACTTTAGTTATATTCTGAGACCTTGTCACAAAGCAAAGAAAAACAAGATCAACAAAAGCATGTCCTCTCCTATCCCTCATTTCTGTTGCCTGCAATGTGATGGCTAGAGTATGGCAGCTATCTATACTGGATGCTGAGGGCAAGAGCCAACTCCAGTTGGGCAGAGAACTAACTAAGAAACAAAACAAAACAGAAACCTAATGACCACACACTAGCCTGAGGCTGCTTACTTCTTCGTGTCCTCCAACTGAAGGAGAAATAATCTAAGTCACCATATTTTCTTTTCCTGTTATGTGCAGTTTAACGTGATTCTGACTGAGAGAGTGGTAGTTAAAGAATGTTGATCTAAGTAGCATAAACAGAAATGAAAACGCAAAATTTTTGCAAGTTTCTGTGGCCTCAGTTAAATTCATTTTGTATGTAGTGACTCAAGTGTATATCATTTAAAAAGAGAAATACACCTAAGGGGGAAAAGAAACTCTGCTGTAACTTAATTTTTTGTATGAATTTTTCATGGATGGAAAAGTCCTTACTCAGGACCGTGGGACCCTGAAATGTGCAAAGGCAAGTCTGTTCCTGTGTACATCACAGAAGCCAGACGCTGCCCCATCCACTCCCCCAGAACCGACTCATTACACAGTGCCGTTGCACTCTGTTTCGAGTGGGCATTTGCCATATGGCTTGGCGGTTTAATCATTTCCTGGTACTTGACAAAAATGAAGCACAATCATTTTGCAAGGAGCTTGTGCTCCTAGATGGGTCTTTTCCAAATAACAGCTGTGCCTCAGAATTGAGTTACTCAATTTGCAATTTGTGGACACGATACTCAAACATTTACAAGTGAACAAAACCTCAAGTTACTACTTGGGCTATTTCCAGACATCAGAGACTATGAAGTTTTTAGCAATGTTTGAAGGCTTCAGCTGTCCACAAGCTCCAGCCAAAATCTCAGAGCCACCAGAGCCTGTGAACAGCAGTTGTGTCTGATAGGAGGCCATGCAGAGGTTACCATCAATGGGGGAGGGGGATGGGGGTGAGAAATCTGCCTCCAAAGCTCACGGAATAAACCCATATGCCTTTTTACCTGTGCCTCGCCACATTTGTGCAAACGATGCCAGGATAGACAGTTAAGACAGTTCTGGTCTTGACTGTTTACAGGTGCCTACAGGTCCCTACTAACTTGATAGCAAGTCAGACAGACAAGGACTCAAATGAAGAACTTCCAAGTTGAGTTGCTTTGAATGACTGTCCACAGAGAAGACAGGTAAGCAGCATTGACATCCCCGAACTTTAAGATCAAGCTTACTTCTGGTTTATACACTCACTCCAAGCAGTTTAGAACTCTACTGTACTGGTTAGTTTTGTGTGTCAACTCGGCACAAATTAAAGTCATCAGAGGAAGGAGCTTCAGTTGAGGAAATGTCTCCATGAGATCCAACTGTAAAGCATTTTTCTCAATTAGTGAGGAGTGGGGAAGGGCCCAACCCCTGGTAGATGGTGCCATCCCTGGGCTGGTGGTCCTGCATTCTGTAAGAAAGCAGACTGAACAAGTCATGGGAAGCAAGCCAGTAAGCATTTCCCCTCCATGGCCTCTGCATCTCTCCTGCCTCCAGGCCCCTGTCCTGTTTGAGTTCCTGTCCTGACTTTCTCCAATGATGAACAGCAATATCAAAATGTAAGCTGAATAAACCCTTTCCTCCCCAACTTGTTTTATAGTCATGCTGTTTTATCACAGCAATAGAAACCCCGACTGAGACATCCACTCTGTACATACTTATTCCTCAAACCAGGACTCAAAACAAGAGCTCAACCATCTCCTCAAATAGAGCCAGCCACTAGTAGACAAAGAGGACTCCAGGAGGTCCCGTACCAGGAACTGTACCTTGGTTACAAATTGGCACATGTCACTTCCATAGACATCATGCTACTAAAATGAGTGAGAAAAGACATCCTAGCAGAGGGCTGGAGGCATCTGACTATGCTGTACTTACTACAGTGGGTTCAGTCATCCCAAGCCTTGTGACCCACAAGCAGAGATAATCACAGACCTAAAGTCATCTCCAGGGTTGGCAGCAGTGACCATGATGAACAATTAGTAGAAAGCCTGGCTCACAGAAGGTTCTTCAGAAAATGCTTTCCCTTTCTCTGTGTTTAGAACCTCCAAACCTGTTCTGGCTGTTTGTACCCTTTGCCTGAAAAAGGAAGATTCAACTACTCCTCGTTCGTATCTTCTCTTTTCTCTCTCCCTCTCCCTCCCTCCCCCCTCTCCCCCCTCTTTCTCTTGCATGCACGCGTGCACGTGTGTGTGTGTGTGTGTGTGTGTGTGTGTGTGTTAGTGCACACTTGTGGGCCGTGCATGTGGAGGCCAGAGAAGAATCTCAGGCATCATTCCTCAATGTCTTACTTTTCTTTGCTGTGAGGAGTCACTGGGACCAAGGCAACTTACAAAAGAAAATACTGAATTGGGGGCTTGCTTATAGTTTCAGAGTGTGCTTCTGTGACCACCATGGTGAGAAGCATGATGACAGCTTCCATCTGATCCACAAGTTGGAGGCAGAGAGAGAAAGAGTGACTAGGAATGGCATGGCAAAAGCCTACCCCCAGTGACATACCTCCTCCAACAAGGCCACACTTCCCAGTCCTTTCCCAAACAGTTCCATTGACTAGGGACCAAGCGTGTAAATATCTGAGCCTGTGGGGGCTATTCTCATTTAGACCACACTCAAGTACAATCTACCTTTTTTTTTTTTTTTTTGAGGTATGTTTCTCTAACTGTCCTGAAGCTTGACAAGTAGGCTAGGCTGGCTAGCCAGTCAGTCCGAGAGATCTGCCTGTCTCTATTTACCAGAACTGGCATGACACGTGTATGCCTCCAAACCTGGCTTCTTATGTAGGTTTTGGAAACCAAACTCTGCTTGCCCGGGAAATGCTTTACTGACTGAGCCATCCCCTAGCCCCACATCTTCCCATCTTTCACCACAATGCTTACCCTGATGCAGCCAGCCTTCAGGTATCCCTACAGAACCATTTCAGGAGTTCATTACCTTCCGCTATCAAAGTTTTTTGTTTGTTTGTTGTTGGTTTTTGTTGTTGTTGTTTTGGACATGGTTTCTCTGTGTAGCTTTGGAGCCTGTCCTGGACTTAAACTTGCTCTGCAGATCTGGAGACCAGGTTGGCCTCAAATTCACAGAGATCCTCCTGCCTTTGCCTCCTGAGTGCTGGGATTAAAGATGTATGCTACCACCATCCAGTTATCAAAGGGTTTTTGATAGCCAACAAGAGAAAACAAAAATCTCTGGTTACCCCAGTCCCCCACCCCAGCAAAGGCGAAGCTGACAGGGTACATGGCCTGTCCAGGCCACCTCAAGGAATAGAGATGACAATGTTCTCTCTGGGAAGGCAAGGGACAGGGCAATGACACGGTCTCAGCATGGGTAAGAGCTCATGAGACAGGCATGGAAAATGGGGCCCAACACATACAAAGCTGTTCCCAGAGAGGAGCAGACAATAAACACTAGACAGTCGCCTTCCAGAGAAGCCTTCCACACCTGTTAAGGTGACAGAAAGTGAAGTCACCACTTGCTATGGATTTGGCACTAGTCCAATATGCTAAGCTGATGACCCAGTCCTGAAGCTTAGACTCAGTTACTCACACAGACACGATGAACTTGAGTGTTGGCCGTGTGCTTGGTGTATGGAACCCTGGCCCTCATGTCCACCCAGTGGTAGAGTCTCACGACACTCATTTGACAGGTCACATCCTCCATCTGGCTTCAGGCTTTTGGGGATTTTGGTCTCACTTTGCGTCTCCCACTTGTCCCTGAGCAACGCCTTGTTGCTTGCATGTCCTCCCTGTCTTTACCAAGCTGTGATCACCTAACACTGCTTTTGAGTATTCCTGCTTCACGGGCTCCTATTCATGCCCCTTCCTCTGCTGAAATGCCTCTTCCTTGGCTTCCCTCCTGGTCAGTGTCTCTTGGTGGCCTACCCGGAAGTCAGCTTCCTCTTCTGACCTCATAAAGGTGACACCTGATCTATATTGTGAAAATGCCGTCCTTCTTCTGCCTGGCACACTGAATCCCTGGGGCAGGGGTCTCCTGGGCTGTAGTACATAATGGAAAGAAAAGTTGCTTTGTTCTCTGAAGAAAAGGGTTAAAAGCAGATCCAACGGGAGCCTGGGAGCAACAGCCCTTCGTGGAAGGGTCTAGGCTGGAACAGGTGGCAGCTACAAGAAGAAATGTCCCACAATCAAAACGACAGAGCCCCAAGCTTAGGTACCATCCTCCTGTCTCTGTTCTTACTTTCTACACAGGGCACACCCCGCCATCTTGCCCAGTTTGTGTTACCCTTGTAGTGTTCCTCCCTCCTAAGTGGGGGGGGGGGGGGGCTGGGAGTGAGGGTGAAGGGAGGGGGGGTTGGGGACAACTCCCTTCTGAATGTACACTTTGTTCTATTTTTATAAATGGGTCACTGCTTGGGTGACCCCATCCTAGGACCTTGATTCCCAGTCTCAACAAAAGGTCTTAGCAGAGCCTCTGTCCCCCTCCTGCCTATACCCATGTCTAACTTGGAATCTGTGCATAGGGCCTTTGCTCTGGTCTGGCATTGGGCACATAACCACATTTACTATTAAGAGAGAAGTCCCACACTACTACAGCTCTGGGGTTTCCTATGTATGGCAGAAAAATGTAGTAAGCATTTCATGACAGGAGGGGATGGCACCCTAGGCCAGCTAGTACCCAAACTGGAATTGGAAGTCACCTGTACTTTTTCCCTTCCCTTGACATCCTATCTGCTTACTCCCCACCTTGAACACTGGGCTCACTCTCATGTGTTCAAACCAACAGCATTGAGGGCCTATCTCCTCTAGGAGCCTCCTAAGGCCTATTCCTTCCAGGCAGAGGTGGGGACCCTCCCCAGGTCTTCAGTCCTTTGAGTCCTTCCTCTTATAGCCAACCCTATAATACTTTATCCACTGGACAGTATACTCCTTGAGGGCAGAGAACATGTTTTATTATTATCCCCCAGATCTAAATACAGAGTATGCTTGGAGAAGGTTAAGACATGTCCTAGTCAGTTTTGGCTGTCAACTTGACACAGCCCAGAGACATCTGAGGAAGTCTCAGCTGAAGGATTGCTCAGATCAGCCTGGCCTGTGGTCATGTCTGTAAGGTGTCATCTTGATTGATGATCCAGTCCATTGTGGGTGGCACCATCCCTAGGCAGGGGGTTCTGGGCTGGGTAAGAAACCTAGCCAAGCATGAGCCAGGGAAGGAGCCAGTAAGCAGCATTCGTTTTGGTTTTTGTTCCAGTCCTCACTTGAGTTGCTGCCCAACTTCCCTCAGTGACAGGCTATGACCTAGAGGTGTACGCCAAACATTTTTCCTTCACTAGTTGCTTTTGGTCAGTGTTTTATCACAGCTACAGAGAGGCAGAGGAGAACAGTATGTATGGACTAAGACTGCATGGATGAGTTCAGACAGGACAATACTGAGGACCAATTATCCACGGATCACTTGTACTTCTGATTTTATAAGCAAAGCATCAAATGCTCGCTGTTCTGGATTAACATTGCAAGGACATTGTGCAGAGAACAGCAGCCTTGGAAGCTGGACACACTGTCATCTTCTGGGACAGAAGCACGTGTGGTTACTGAATGGTATAATAAAGGTGATGCCTATCTTTGGGACAAAAGGCAGGCAGGTTCATCCATCACTCGAAATATCTGGACTCCCTAAGCATAGGGCTTGTCTTAGTTAGGGTCACTATTGCTCTGATGAAACACCATGACCAAAGCAGCTTGGGGAGGAAAGGGTTTATCTGGCTTACTCTTGTAGGTAATAGTTCATCACTGAGGAAAGTCAGGCAGGAACTCAATCAGGCAGAAACCTGGAAGCAGGAGCTGATGCAGAGCCCATGGAGGGTGCTGCTTAACGACTTGCTCCTCACGGCTTGTTCATCCTGCTTTCTTACAGAACTCAGGACCACCAACCAATGGATAGCATTAACCACAATGGGCTGTGCCCTCCCACATCAATCACCAACTAAGAAAATGCCCTACAACCTGCTCTTATTGGAGGCATTTTCTTAATTCAGGTCCCATCTCAGATGACTTTAGCTTGTGTCAAGCTGATATAAAACTAGCCAGCACAGGGCTCCGCTTTTGTAACCAAATCTACTGCTCACAGAGACATCAGCTGACCTTCCCTTCACCCCAAGGAGCTGCAGCCAAGGGTAGTGGCACAAGAAAATCCGGTTACCCAGATGTTACTACAGCTGCAATGTCCTTTGTCTCTGGCCAGGATTCCTATGTCTTCTTCTAGTATTCATGAGGCTGCCACATGCCAATTTAGTAATTTGTAAGGAGGGTGAACTCCTAGCCCTTTACCATTCTTGAGAAACACAGAAATAAATTCTGGACTGCCCCAATGACCCATGAAGGACAACTGAGGAGGACTGTCAGGAAAGACTTCTGAGGCCGTGACCACACTTGCTCCATATGCCACGCCATCATTTTACTTCTGACAGGAAGGAAGAGACTGTATACACAAGAGTGGCCCAGCTGTCCTTGTGTGGAAGGTGACTAGGGAAACCTGAGCCTAGAGAGGACGCAGGACACTTGTGCTTGATTAGAGGACCTCAGACATTTCCAGGAGTTACAGCAATGGGTGGCTAGTGGGTTCCAGGCCACAGCATGGGGCCAAACAGAAGGCATTGGTGGCCATGTCTGTCCCATGAACTCACAGGTCAGCTAGGCTTCTTTTTGTTTTAAGGTAGGAGGATTCTGGCAATTCTGCCAAGGGATATGGCATGACAGCTGTCTTTCCTATATGATCTCAAATCCTCTTAGACTGGTTATTTTCAGACATGCTTTAAAATAGAATATAAGGATTCTAAATGAGAGGGGCTGTGGGATTGCTCAGTGAGCAAAGCGCTGGCCACATCAGCACTGGGACTTGCATTCAAATCTGCAGAACCCACCTGAAAGCCAGACCCGAAGTGTGAGTCTGTAATCCCAGTGCTCCTGCAGAGAGATAGGAGGGGAAAACAGGAGAATGCCTAGATGGGCCAACTAGTCTAGTATACACAGCTGTGACCAAAACACAGTCTCAAACAAAGTGGACAGTGGGGACCTCTAACCTCCACACATGTTCTGTGGCATGAGAATACCCACACTTACACATACATCATATACACTTATACACTATACATAACACACACCATATATACATACACAGTATACATAACACACACATCATATACAGATATAAACTATATGTAATACATATCATACACACATACATACTATATATAACACACATATCATATACACTATACACAACACACATCATGTACACATACACACTATATATCTAACACACCATCATCTACACATCCACACCATACATCATATACATATTATACATAACACACATCATATGCTCAAACACACTATATATCTCATACACATCATGTATACATACAAACTATACATCACATCATATACACATACACACTATACATCACACATATCATATACACATACACATTATACGCAACACACACATCATATATGTATACACTATACATAACACACACACACACACACACACACACACATGGATTCTAAAAACATTCCTGTTTTAGTTTTTTCATTATTTTGCTTGCCCCAATATAAAACAAGCCGTCAGTGCTGCCAAATTTTTCAAGGCCACAAGAGGACACTATGAGGACCTCAAAATACCAGGGAGGTAGAAACGCAGCCAGGCGCTCTACAAAGGCAGAACAGAGCATCACACGAAGAGAAGCAGGCAAAGGCCTGACACTCAACCACAGGTGTTCGCTTAAGAGCGGTTGCTGCGGACGACATAACCAGCGACAGAGCCATTCTCTCCAACCTTCTGAACATCAGTTCCTCCAGAAATTAGAAGCCCTGCAGCCTACCTTCTCTTTAAATTAGAAGCCCTGCAGCCTACCTTCTCTTTATGGAGCTATGAAGACTGCCATGGCGATGAGCAGACCGCTGCAAATCCAAGCAATGATCTATGAAATCAGAGATCTGAGCCAGGTTTGGGGTTGTGATTAATTAACAATTTTAACTGTGTTCACCCGACATTTATTTCATGGTATGCATAATTGCTGTGTTGTGTGGCATGTGACCTGGCTGGTGGGCAGTTCAGTCAGGACTACAGCCTGAGCTGGAAACAGACCAATTTAGCTGCTTCTTCAGTTATGCTTTGGGACTCACATGCAATACTTGCAGAGCATGCTCTGACCTCATTAAGATTACAAACCTACACTTGATGCCAACAGGCCCTAGGTGAAGGCTCTGATTTCTCGTGAGCACCATGGTGTGTGCCCTTTGACAGGCACATGTCTTCTCAAGACCCATGTCTTAGAGCAAGTCCTCCAGCCCTCTACAAACTTCTCGCAGATGATAAAGTATCCCTGAAGGTCAGCCTTACAATGGAGTCTCTTTACAAATATGGGGGCTCAGGCACATGTGCCCAGCCCCTGGTTTAGGGGTCCCTGTGTGCTGTAGCCTCTGAACTGACTTGGTCAGTAATATCTCTACCTCCGTCCCTCAGACCACTCCTATCTGGCTGGGCAGCTTTTCAGGGAAACGTGTTCTGCACCTGCCTGTACACACCCCCGAACTGCTGTCCTAATATCTCTATAATGTATTAACAAGCCATGGCCAAAGGGAGTTCTGCTGAAATAGGCAGTAGTTGGAGCCATTTGGACCAAATCCTAGAATGCACGCAGTATGCTGAGCTTCACAGTTTAGGAGCATGTGGGTCTGCTGTGAAATTGCAAAATGGAAGCATAAGACATTAGCTTTCACGTGACCAGGGCAGGGCCAATTCCAAAGCTGTTACAGGCCTTTCCTGGGGAGGATGAGAGTCAGAAGGTGCAGACGCTGGGCACTGTCAAGCCATGTGTGCGCACAAGCTCATCCTCTGTTTTAATGGTGCATCCTGCCCAACAGGCATGCTCTTCTCCTGGCCTTCTGCCCTTGCTACTGTCCAGTACATCCACTGTTTTTTCAACAACAGTAGAACACCCGTGTGTCCATCCGGATAGCCTGAAAACGACCTCATTGTTTGAGTGTAGTTTTTTCTATAAGAAAAAAAAGGCAGCTTCTCAACTTCCTTTCAACCTGTTCACAGAGGGTGCAGAGTTAAGCAGCCCTAATTAAAGAGCAGACAGGCCGTTAGCTGAGGTGTGCACCCTGCTCATGCCAGCACTCTCTGGTTCAGAAATTTTGTCTGACCCTGACTTCACACCTCATCTCTGAGGCCAGTTTTTCAGTGCATAAAGCAGAGCACCTGGCTTCTCTGTGAATGGACATGCATTCTTCCAAAGGGCTCGAAGGGAATACCAAGATGTCCCCGTCATAACTAACACATATCAGAAACGGATACACAAAGTCCCCCAAAGATATCGTATTCCAGAGCCCAGACTAAACATTACTTTGTTTTAAAAAAAGGGAGTCTTTGCAGATGCCATTGAGGCTATTGGGATGGGAGTGCTACATGTTCCCTATAAAGAGGGAGAGAAGAGGGGATTTGACACACACACAAAGAGAAGGCTGTGTGAAGAAACAACAGGGGGATCCAGGGAAGGCTGGTACTGAGGACAGCAGTAACAAGGTCATAAACCAAGGGATGTGTGACAGTTAATCTCTACTGACAACTTGATGGAATGTGGGATCAGCTAAGAGAGACCTCTGCATGTCTGTGAGAAGGCTTCCAAGAGTGATTTGCTGGTAGGGTAAGATCTTCTTCCCTCAGAATAGACAATGCCATCTAACTGGGGGCGGGGCTGACATAAAGGGTCTGAGGAAAAAAGCAGTGTGAGCCTGTGAGCCTTGGCTTCCTGTGGGTGAGTGCATCTATCACTGCTGCTGTTGCAGCACAACCACCCTCTGCCGACACAGGCTCCACTTCTTTAGCCTTCCAATGTGTGCTGAAGACCAGGCCCCTACGGAAATCTTCCAGGTCTCTGAGCCAGCCTGGAACTTCAGAGGCATCTAGCTGCATGGACTGAGCGGTTATGGTTCCAGCTTTCCCAGTGTGCAGATGGTCAAGGCTGGCCTCTCGAGCCTTTACTGTATGAGCCAATCTAATAAACTCTCTTACAATCCACTTCCTTTCTATGGTATTCTTCCTCTAGACAGCCCTGATCAAGATAGACGGCTGGACGCCACCAAGGCTGCAACTGACTCCCTTGGTACTTTCCATGAGAATGTGTCCCCTGGCACTGTGATTTTTCTTCTGTGGGTCCTAATTTTTGACTTCTGGACTCCAGAACTGTGAGTAAAAATGTACATTTCTGGGTTTTGAGGTCATTTGTTGTAGCAGCTATCAGAAACTGGTCTATCCCAGAGGTATTGGTAGAAAGAATGTCATTTTGTACAATAGCCATCCTAAAGACTCTGTGATTCCTCAGTGGTCACATGTGTGTGTGTGTATGTGAGTGAACTTGCACACATGTGTTGCTGCTGCATGACTCAGTGTTCCCGGAAGTTATGAACAAGCATCTATTCACTCCAGATACAGCACTGCTGGTAAAACAAAGTAACCATTTCACCAAAGTCCAACTCGGTGAGCTGATGAGTTTTATTGAGATTACTTAGAGAAGTAAGGGTGGGTAAGGAGTCACTTATAGGAGTCTGAATGACTCAGAGGTAGCAGGATCACTGAAAAGCCCATTCCAACATGGGTGACTTCTCAGGGATGCTGCTACCATGGAGCTTTCTGCAAAACTTATAGGCAACTAGATGTGTTAGTCTCCTGTCACAGTAGTGTTTACACTTACGTAGCCTTGGGCAGGGCTTTGTGAGCCTTGTTTCAGGAACTTCTTGAGACTTGCAAGTTGTTTACTTCCTGAGTCTCATGACCCTCCATCCACCTGCCCATCAGGACATGTTGTCATTTGGAGGAAACTTACACATGTCTGTGGGTGTATGTGAAGCCAGAGATCATGTCAGGATTCTCCCTCGGTGGCTTTCTATTTGTTTTCTGAAACAGGGTCTTTCACTGACCCTGGTACTTATTGGTTGGCTGGACTACATAGCCAGCAAGCTTTAGGGGTCCCATGTCTACCCTTGGCTTTAGGGGTGTGTTTATCTCTGCCCTAAGCGTTAGGGGTCACCTATCCCTCCCCTACTGCCTATCTCTGTCCTTCCTGAGCTAGCATTAGAAATGCATGGCCATGCCTCCCTTTTTCACATGGGTGCTGAGGGTCCGGAGTCAGAGCCTCATGCTGTGTCACACGTCCTCAGCCCCTCCTTGGTATTTTAACAGGATTCAGCCGCCAGCAAATGAACTACAAGACAGCTGAATATTAGGCACCCACCTCCTAGCTCTGGGTGTGTGAAGCAGGAAGTAGCGAGCATGAAGAAAAGGTGTTGGGTTCTTAAGCTAACATCTGAACAGGTAAATGTGAAGTGGGCAGAGGACACCAAAGAGTTAAGACACTTCCCACAAGTTAACTTCACAGTGCAGCCATGTCTGTGTGTGGTGTGGGTTGGGGGGTGTCTACGTAGGAAGCACGTCTTCAAACAAATGAAGCGTAATTATTAATAAGCATGACCAGCTAGTTATAAGAGTATTTCAACAGGCTGTTCTCTGAAGGCTTGTCTGCAATAACAAAAAGTCAGAAACCTATGTGTGTGCCAGGAGAGGGCTGGTTAAATGCCACAGAGTTTTAAATAGCTGTTAACAATAGTGGTATGTTTATATATTTATTGATCTGGCAGATTATTAATAAGTAAATATTAGATGAAGAAATGCAAGTTAGAAGCAGAATTACAGCACTGTCTCATGTTAAAGCAATCTATGTTAGTATAATAGATAGGAATGATACACAGTGTACATACATCTATACACATTTATGAATTCACTGGGTAGGAATGCATCCAATGTCCAGTAAGAAGGAGCAGGCTTGTTGGGAGAAGGTAAGAGAGTGGACTCACTTGGGCTATAGCCGTATCATTTCAAGCTGAAATGAGTTTTTTTCACACACTTTGAAAGGTTTCTATTTTATGTTGTTCTGTAAAGCATGGTGAAATATGCCATTCTGTGCTTTTCTGCTCCAATCTACCCATCATAGGAACCATCCCCTAGTCCAGACTATCTGTCCTGTATATGCTACCTGTCCACTAATCACTCAGGAGCCATCTGCTCTCTAAGTCTGACTTTTATAGCACCACGACACTTATGCTCAAGTACCCTGTATTTTACTGAGAAATGGCTGCCATGTACAAGTGGAGTGATGCTGGCTGGCAGCTGGGTATGGGAAAGCTGCAAGGTGCGTCCTTTTTCTGATAAAGTGAACATTCGAGAGAAAGAAAGAAAATACAAAGCAAAACAACAACAAAAACCACCCTGAACTGGGGAGGCAGCCTGGTGAATGGGGTGCCTGTGGTGTGCGTCTGTAATCCCATCATGCCTATGGCAAGATGAGAGACAGTGACAGGAGAATGCCCAGAAGTCACGTGCCAGCTAGCCAGGCATCCACAGAGGTGAAGTAGAGGCCCTGCCTCAAACAAAGTGGACAGTGAGGACTAACACATGAGGCTGTTCTCTGACCCCCATATGCATGCCATGGCATGTGCACCCCCACTCACATAAACATTCCTACACAAGAACATGTATGTGCTACTCTCAACACACACACCCAAACAATTCCTGGGCAGGAGAGATGTTAAGAGCCCTGGCTCCTCTTCCAGACCCTCCTCTAAGCATCTAATAATTGCATGTAAGTGCAGCTCCAAGGGACCCAGGGCCCTCTTCTGGCCTCTGTGGGTAACTGCACACCTGTGGCATACAGTCACAAATACACATAAATAATAATCTATCTGAAAACAATCCCACGTGGAGATCTACAGTGGGAACAAATGTCCTCCAGGAAACTGTGAAGAAACCCATGGCAGCTTTTGCTATTGTTCCTCAAAGAACAAACAGTCCTGGCCATAGCACCCAGAAAGAGCTTGGTTAAGAAGGAAGCCGAATGCCATTCTAGAGGGCAGCATAATGCGCCACGTGTCCTTTAAAGCGGCCCCCGAGTGTCTTTGAACACATCACCTCAGAAGGGTGGGGGGTTTGCCATAGTCATTCTCTATACTTGAAGAAACAGAAAGATAAAGATGGTATAAACATAAACCTTTTGGTCCTTGTGTGGCACGGAGCCTAGGGAACAATGGAGATCTCCCAGTGACTGCATCCTAGCAGCCCTGTTTACTAACTCAGCAATTTCCCACCAGAGGGGAAGGGAGTTATGCATGATCGTGATGGAGAAAAACCTCTATAGAGGTCCTTTCACCCCTGGAAGGAAGCCTAGTAAGTCCCTGCAGGGTTTGCCACCATAGGTGGCCTTCTTGGTTTCCATAGCTGCTGCCAGGAAAAGTACACTGAGCTCCATCATGGCAGAGGCATGTGGATCTCTGTGAGTTCGAGGTTAGCCTGCTCCACACAAGAGTTCTGGGCCAACCAGGACTACATCATAGAGGCCTTGTCTCAAAACAAACAAACAAACAAACAAACACATAAAACTATGATTCTAGTCCCTTTAGGATGCATAAAGACATGGATCGCTCCTGTTGGCAACACAGGCTACGGTGCTGCTTGGCCGTCACAAGTCCAGACACACACTACTTAAGATGGCATTTCATCAAATTACTGGGTTTTGCTTATAAAAGACACCAAGCACTTCTTTCTCCCACACAAGATGAACTGTTTATTCTTCAGAGTATATTTTGCCAAGATTTGCCGCAAAACTTAACAGCAGTGACACTTCAAGATTCCTTAATAGAAATGTCAAGACTTTCATCTCCTGAATTTAAAACAAACTGTCACACAGACACCCAGCATCGGGAGCTTGGCTTTTCTATGGTACAGCGAGCGACTCCATCTTAAAGCATGAGTCACGATGAGTTAAAATGTTCAGCCCCGCGTATTCTGTGCTTCCATTCAGAGTGCTAACGTCTGAGTCAAACCCCACCTGTCTTGTTGCTGAGGAAACTGACACGATGTTCCTTGGTCTGGGTTATCTGAGGAGCTAGTGAGATCAGAGCCGTAGACTCCAGACTACAAGCTCAGCACGGGGATTTCTACCACATGGTGACACTGTCATACGTAATGCAAGTTCTTCAGTCCCAGACTGTGGGGGGGAGGGATATATCTGAGGACTGTGTCACTGCCCCACACGAATCCCCAGGAGACAAACACAGGAGATCCTCTCCCTGAAAGTAGGACTTGAGAGAAGTTAAAGAGGACCCAGGGCAATGCTTTTCCACTTCCCTTCCTACAGGATACACTTCAGAGTAGCAACAAATCTTTAGGACTGAAAAGGATTCAAAGTACAGAATGAGTGTCTTGGAAAGGACCTTCCTCCTGTTTTATCAAAATGGTGGAGTTCAAATGTGAGAGGGGAAGGACAGAAGCCAGGAGTGTCAGATGTACAAGGACTTGATGTTTCACAATGGTCACAGATGACTGGTGTTACTCTGTCAATTTCTGTTCCCATTGCATCCTATAGAAATACATGTTGGAATGAACTGGTCCTTAAGAAGTCGTCTTGTAGCTGAAATGGGACTCAAGATGCTTTTTTATTTTTAAATTCAAGTGCAAAACAATCTCACACCTCTCAGTGGGTCAGAGAACAGCAAAAAAAAGGGGGTGTTGTTAAAAACATCATCATTTTAAAAACTGTTCAACTAAAAAATAATTGAAAGCAGAAGTCATAAAATGGTTGTGTGAGCTGAAGCCATTATTCTCTAAGTACCTAACAGATCACTTACCGGCAGGTTGGTGGCCACTATCTCCCTGAATCAGCTTCAATCATAAAAACATCTGCATTATGAGACACCGACATTTCTCACTCTATGTCTAGTCCTTGTAAGCCCTCCTTCAGGTCGAATGTCTTTGTCTGCTCCCTTTCCTGCCTAGGTCCTGATGCTGGCCATCCCTCACGCACCACTTCCCACATCTCAACCTGCCACTCCTTTACTATGATGGCTTTGTCCTTCATCAACTCTGCTCATGGCATGGTAAGTAGACACCCTGTCTCTTGCTGTCCTCCTGCAACTCCGAGACCAATCTACCTTTTTTATATCCATGGCTTTCAAGGTGGTACTCAGAAAATGTTTAATGCTTCCTGAATAAATGGTACCACCATCTTGGACCCTTTTTCATGATATATGTGGCCTAGAGCTGCTTGCTTCCTTCCTTTCCCTGGGGCTCTTCCCTCACCTGGAAGGTCCTGTGTCCCTGATGTAGTCATACTGACTCCAATTCCCCATGAACAACATTATCCAATCAGTCACCTCAGAGTCCATTTTTCTTAAGATTACTATTGCTGTGGTGAAACACCATGACCAACAAGCAAGCTGGGAAACAAAGGGTTTATCTGGATTACACTTCCATGTTCTAGTCCATCATTGAAGGAAGCCAGAACAGAAACTCAAACAGGGCAGGAACCTGGAGGCAGCCGTTGATGCAGAGGCCATGGAGTGCTGCTTACTGGCTTGCTCCTCGTGGCTTGCTCAACCTACTTTCCTATAGAACCTAGGACACCAGCCTAGGGTGGCACCGACCACAATGGGCTGGGCCTTCCCCATCAATCACTAAGAAAATTCCATAGGGCTGGAGTTATGGAGGCATTTTTCTCAGTGGAAGCTCCTTTTTTTCTTTTAATAACTCTACTTGTGTCAAGTTGACTATCCAGCACAACTGACCCCTTGTCATTTTAACATGCAAACATATCACTGTTATGCCACAATCTTTCCTTTCTTATTCGTCCCCAAGATTACATATTAATAAAGACATCACAATATAAAACATTTTACAAACCTAAAATGTCTCACAGCCTCACAAATT
Organism: Mesocricetus auratus; assembly: GCF_017639785.1. NCBI lineage: Eukaryota > Metazoa > Chordata > Mammalia > Rodentia > Cricetidae > Mesocricetus > Mesocricetus auratus. The sequence goes on along the minus strand of NW_024429267.1, from coordinate 36,478,910 downwards.
CAAACACTTTAAAGGTTAACTTAAAAAAAAAAGCAAAAACCAAAAAATCTCCAGTCTCTTTTAATATCTAAATTCTCTGTAAAACCTCAAAATCTCTCTCTCTCTTTTTAGTTTAATGTCTCTCATCTGTGGGCTCCTATAAAATCAAATTTAAATTAAATACTTTCTTACTTCAAGAGGGAAGAACCAGGGCAGTCACAATCTGAACAAAGCAAAGCCAAACTCCAACTGTGTAAATAGCTCAGTGTCCGATGCCTAGGATCCACTCAGTGATCTTCTGGGATCCTCCAAAGGGCCTGGGTTCCTTCTCCAGCTCTGCCGCCTGCAGCACACACAGCTTGTCTTCTAGGCTCCAGCTGACTCCACGCCACAGCTACTGCTGTCCTTGGTGGTCTTCCCATCACACTGGCATCTCCAAAACTGCTGAGGGCCCTTGCTGTAACTGGGCAACACTTTCACCAATAGCGTATTCCTGGGCTCTTGAGGGACTCTAGTCTTGTCACACAGTCCTGAGCCCCAACTGCTATCCATTCATGCCTTCAAAACCAGTACTACCTGGCTGACTCTTACACTACCAAATTTGGCTACCAGTACAAGGTACACCTAGACCACTTCTGGAATAGTTTCTGTGTGCTAACCCTGAGGAAACACTTTCCCAGAAGATTTCACCTCGATGATGCTGGTCTCTCTTAATCACCAGCTAACCAGCATCAACTGTCCCAGTAATGCAAAGGTTTCACTTCAATGGTGCTGGTCTCTTGTTTATTATTGCTGACTCTTCAGGCCCAGCTTACCAGAATGATAGACTCTTTATTCAAAATAGCAAAATGGCCCTGGTAGAATCTTTTAACTTCTCCCTGAAACTTCACAAGCCAGGCCTCCATCTTCTGCACAGTTATCAACATTCTTATCTCTCAAGCTCCTACAGAACAGCCCACTGAGCTTTCAACACTCAATGGCTTTTCTAGTTCAAAGTTTCCAGTTCTTCCACAGCCCTCCCAAAAACATGGTCAGGTTTGTCATAGCAATACCCAACTCCTGGTACCAACTTGTCTTAGGATTGTTATTGTTGTAATGAAACACCATCATAAAACTATCCAGCATGTTAGTCTTGCCTTTTCTCAATGAATCCATACCAAGTTACATATTCCCTTTCTGGGACATCTGTCTGCCTCCTTTTTCTCCACCTGCCCCCATGTCAGGCCAGGCCCTTCTGGGGTCGGGGTTTCCCACTCCTTTGTGCAGGCCCTCAACACTGTTCACATCATTTGTTCCTCGTCCAGAGCCTAGAGGGGCCCTGAGCGGGCTCTGCTGACCCTGTGCTAGTCCCTCAGCCCCACCCCAGTGATGAATATCCCTCCTCACTGAATAGGACCACAGAAAGAAATAGACAAAACAGAGAATTTTTTAAAATGTCTAAATGAACTTTAGATTAAAATTAAAACAAAAAGGTCACTGCACCCAGGGCCAGGTACTCAGTTAGACCAGGATGGGACTTCCACAAACCCTATCCATCAGTAACAATTCTCCACTTCAGGTTGTTTGAGATAGAGAAGTGACCTACAGAATGGAAGCAACAGCAGGCTAGAGTCCACATGAGGCTTTCCTTCCCTTCCTCTACCTCCAACCATCTTTCTGAACTATATCCCTCACTAGCCCCTGGAGGGAAGAAGGTGATGAGAGGGCAGCCACTCCTAGCTTGACTCTTTCTACAGTACTGAATTCAGTGCTCAAAGTCCCGTCCTTCTATACTCACAGCTCATTGACTTCTATAGTGTTTAATAAGGTTGTATGGCTACATTGATTGAGTACCACTGGCTCTAATACATTTTGGAACCACACATTTGCCTGGTAAGTATGAGCCCACATGATAGGAGCAGCAGGGTGTGGGCAGAGGGCTCAGCTTGTTGCCTTCCCATTTCTGTGCCCTGCACAGAACTGACACAGTGCCTTGGCTTGGAAATGCTAGTTGAGTAGATAATGGGCCACAGTCCAGCTTGTGCCTCCCTAGAACTCCCACTGAAGACCCACATGGCTACCCAGCCTTCCGCATCTTGCTTCCATTCACTCACCACCTGCATCACGAGGGTAAGATGTTCTGGTTCAGATCCAGAGTGCTACAGCATTCCTAGGCTAGGGGACAGTGACCGGACCACAGCGCTGTCTGGCCCTTGCTAGTCTGCATGTCAGCACACTGAAGACAAGGTAAGGCATCTAACCAAGGGTACATGATACCTGGTGTCCAGATCTCCTCCTCCCTCCTTGTGGTCCAGATTAAAATTTCTGATAGCTATCACAGCAGGGTTCTGGATTGGGACAGTGAACAAATGTGCAGGCCAGATTTGTGTCAACTTGGCATAAGCTAGGGTAATTTTAGAAGAGTGAACTCCAGTTGAGAAAATGTCCCCAGCAGATTGGCCTGTGGTCATTTTCTTGATTGATGATTGATATTGGAGGCCCAGATGGCCGTGGGCGATTACACCTGTGGGCTGGTGGTTCTGGGTTCTAATAAGAAAGCAGATTGCACAATTCATGAGGAGCAAGCAGCACTCCTCCAGGGCCTCTGCTTTAATTCCTGCTTTTGGTTTCTATCTTATCTTCCCTACATGATGGACCATAATCAGGAAATGTGTGATGAGACTAACCCTTTCCTCCCCAAGTTGCTTTTGGTGATGGTGTTTCATCAGAGCAATAGAAATCCTAAAAAAAACCAACAAGGATGGCTCTGGAATGTCCCCACTAGCGGTCTTAGGGGTGAGATGATCAAAGCAAGAGTCATGATTGACCACTCTTGTCTTATCCATGGCTCAGGGCAATGGAAAGCCAGAATGAAGAAAAAAAAAACTACCTGGCAATGAACTATTGATAAAAATAAAGCCAAATGCAAACCAGGGGCTGACTGAGAAGTAAACATGTTGCTCTTTCATCCACAGACCTGAAATGACAATAGGGTAGGGATGAAAAGTCAGGTCACACACAGACATGCCTCTTACAGACAGATGCTGGGTCTGGGGACCCATCAGAGAGAGCTGGGCACTGGGCTTCAGAGTAAGGGCACAAGCAGGGTTAAAAAGAAGTTTTTTCAGGCTCGCAACCAATTCAGTAATAGGACTGACCTCCTTCAGACATGGAAAGCATTTGTGAATCCTTCAGGCTTCTAATAATATCCCAAGAAGAGGCGAGCAGCAAACGCATTGCTGTCCTGATTACAGCAGAACGGCAGGAGGCATTTACCACCCAATTTTCCATTTGGCTTGAAGACTGAGCAGGTGTACCTCATGAGCCATCTCTTGTCCAACACAAAGGTGAAGTTGGATGCAGGGGCTCCGGACCACCCGCCTGGCTGTGGAACGCATCGTGGGGCTTACTGTATAAATGGCACTGAGTCCTAACAGCTCTATCTCAAAGACTTTAAAACCATTTCCAAGTCCTTAGTGCCATTAATTAGCTTTTTATATCACAAACCTCACATGTGATATATATCAGGTGCCAGGAGCCAGAGGGTTAGTAATAGGTAGATGTTAGTAATAGGAAGGTAGAAAGACCAGTTGCTAGAGGGTCACAACACAGGGCAAGAGCTGTCACAGTGGAAACAGAGGAGAGTGGACGTACGGAAGAGAGCGGTGGCCCGGTCGGTTTGAGGGAGAGGGACCAGGAGGAAGTAACAGGTGCTTTGAGGAGGAATAAATCCAGGAAAGTGAGAGGCTCTGGGGCACGTAGGGACAGTCAGAGGGCAGGCAGGGTAGGCTGGTGAAGAACTTGCTCTTGGAGGCAGTGGCTGGTGAGCTGTTACCTAAGGGAGTGGTCAATCCATGGGCCATTACCTGAGGGCCTCTGAACAACTGGGCCTCTCTTGGGACTCCTTTATTCACTGCTCCTGAGGCAAACTCAGCTTAAAAGCCTCATTAGCAGGCAGGTCTCCAGCTAACAACTACACCTGCCTTCCCTCCCATAATGCCCTCTCTCAGAGGCCACAGCTCTGTTCAATTGCATTCTAATTTCAAGAAGTGATAAACATATGCTCATGTTTCCATTTACAAGTTTTTGATTATCAGCCTGGCATTGCAGCTGCAAATTACCCGTTTTCTATTATAATTATTTTTACTTCTTTAGATGAAGGAGGAGGAATGCATTTTTAAATTACTAAAGTGCTCCAGCCACAGTGGGGGGGGAGAAGTAAGCACAGTCACATCCTTTTGCCCAGGGCAATAAAATAACAAGAGTTCAAAAGCTGCCATGCATGTTAGTGGCTGTGTTGGAGGGGCCTTCCAGAGGGCTGCATCTGCTGACAGTGATCTCCACCTAAAACCTGGGCGAGGTTGCAGAGAGCCAAGGGCTTGGCTGGTGGCAGCAACTGTAACTCCAAGAGCAGCTCACCGGAAGCTGGATGGCCCGATGTGACAAGGCCCCTCCTGATGGCTGGGCACGCTAGCTTTTGTGTTTTCTGCCTCTAGGGGGCGACACTTTAAAGATGACAACATCTATCACTCAGATGCACACTTGTAGCTCCAATGCTTGGTCATACTGTAATTGGAACCAGCACTGTTAACGGCTATGTGGCCTCTTCCCGGCAGGACTGGGGCAGGGGCACACGTGGTGGGGGATAAGGGTGATGGGGTTGAGGACAAGCCTTGGTAATGGATAGGAAGTAATGAGTTCAGGTCACTGGCTGAAAGTGAAAAGATTGTACCACATGGAGTTGCAGACCTATTGGCATCTTAATGACCCATTTAATTAGCATGTGACATTAACTGGCAGAGTAGATGTAAATGAGAATGTGCTCTGATGACAGCTGGTTTTGAAAGTGCAGCACAGATAAGCTAAATGATGCTGTTCCTGGGACGGCTTACTCACCAAGAAAGTGTGCTATTGTACACACATCCAGATTTCTAAGGTCCGTGTGTAACTACTTGGTCCTAGAGGATGGAGATGAGTAGGGTACATCCAGTCCCTGCTTTCAAGTTATCTTTTAGAAGGAGAATGAGATGCAGGAAACAAAACAAAACAAAAACAGTTACTTCTACAGTAACCAAGACAAATCACGGCCATATAAGCAACAATAGTAAAAATAGCTAAACAGCATGCTATCTAACAGGTACTGTGTATGGTTTTGAACTCATATTCTGTGCCTGTATCTACACTGCCCTGCATATGATCTTTACTCTGTGCCGACAAAATGGTCAGGTTATGCTGTTTCTGATGGAAACTCAGAGGCTGAAGGCCTGGTTCAAAGATTCATTTCAACAGAGCATGTGCAGTTTCTGTGGACCCAAGGAATCACTTACTCCTGCTATCTCTGGAGGTGAGAGGAGCCCCGAAGAGCCCCGATTGCCCACCCTGGCCTTCAGCTCTTTGGTATTCATGCGGGGCTCATTCATTTTTGTTGGAGACAATAGATGTAATCAGCATGTTAACAGTCCCTTAGACATCGATCATAAATTCTTCCCTGAGGAGTATATTACGCTCTGCAAAAGTAAGGCTGGTAAAAGCGGGCAAGCTTTACTGCAGCTGGACCCCAGGAAGTGCTTCTTCCAAGGGCACAGCCAGGGGCCTGTCAGGCTCCCTCTGGGATGTGCCATGGGGAGTGTGTTGTGGCATGTTGGAAGTATGAGTCACAAGAGGTGTCACACTGAGGTCTGTGGTGTGCAGGGATGTTGTAAGTGTCTGACATGGAGAGCTGTGATGAAGGATAGGTCTTTGGGGTGTGCCATGGAAGGTGTTCTGTGAATGTGGGGGCAGAGGACAGAGATAAACGCTCCACTATGAACTGTAGGCATCATGTTAAGAAGAGGAAATGGGAACCTTTGTGAGAGAGCTGCAGGGATGCAGGAGAATCTGACACAAGCCAGTTTGACTGTATACTCAGGCATGAGGTAGGCGTACTGGGCTGTGCTGTGAGCATGTCTGGTGTGCTGTGGAGCTGTACTGTGCTGTGCTGTGAGCATGTCTGGTGTGCTGTGGAGCTGTACTGTGCTGTGCTGTGAGCATGCTCTGGTGTGCTGTGGGGCTGTGCTGTGCTGTGCTGTGAGCATGCTCTGGTGTGCTGTGCTGTGGTGTGCTGTGGAAGTATCCTGTAGAGTGCCAGGGGTGTGCTGTGAGTGCTGTGGGTATCCTGTGGGTGAGCTGTGATTTGCTCAAGGTGGGGTAGTGCTGGGATTCAGTGTGGTCTCTGGGCAGTGCTATGGTATCATACTGCAAGCAACTGTGCCCAAGGTCATTCTCTCCTAATACAGCTTCCTAATCCCTGGGCAAGAAAGCTCCCACCCTAATATTCTAGCTTTAGCATATTCTGGGTTTAGTAGAGGCATGGGAACTAATCCCCCTTGTGACAAAGCCCTAAAGCAGTAGTTCTCAACTTTCCTAATGCTTTGGCCCTTTAGTACAGCTCCACAAGTTGTAGGGAGCCCCAACCATACAATTACTTCCTTTGCCACTTCATAACTGTAATTTTGCTACTGTTGTGAATCATAATGTAAATACTTTTGGAGACAGAGGTGTGTCAAAGGAGTTGTGACCCATGATTTGAGAACTACTACCCTAGAGGCTTATGTATAGCTCACATCTGGCATGGCTTCATCTGATTCTCCTCCAGGTCTAGTTGTCAAGGTGACCCTCCCTAGAAACCCCCACAGACCCAGTACAGGTGACAGAAGGAAATACCCTTGGCCTTCTCTCTGCAGAGGGGTCCAGCAGTAGGAAGTTCAGACTCAGGGTTCCCCTGCTGTGGTAGTTCAAATGCAATTGGCCCCCATAATCTCATGGAGAGTGGCACTATTAGGAGGTGCAGTTTTGTTGGAGTGGCTATGGCCTTGTTAGAGGAAATATGTCACTGTGGGGGCCAGCTCTGAGGTCTCCTACACTCAGGAGTGTCTCACTCGATTTCCTGTTGTAGGGTTCTCAGCTACTTTTCCAGCACCATGTCTGCCTGTCTGCTGTCATGCTCCCTGCCATGATACTAATTGATTGAGCCTCTGAAACTGTAAGCAAGCCATCCCAATTAAATGTTTTCTTTATAAGAGTTGCCACGGTCATGGTGTCTCTTCACAGCAATAGAAACCCTAAGTAAGACACCTGCCCTCCACCACATGGCAGCTCCTCATGAATGACCCTGCTCTCACTCCAAGCTCAGCCTCTGGGTCTCTGGCCACCTAATGTCTGTATGGACAGCTACTGTTAGCATGACTTAATGGGTGGCAAGCACAGAGGAGGTGAGGCAGGTGGGTGCAGGGCTTGTTTTGAATATATGTGTCAATTTCCTGATAACGAGGATTTTAAACACGAAGCAACATTCACAGACTTGTAAAGTGAACACCTGCCTGCCCGCATCCCAAAGAGCACAATTCTTACTTCATTACAAAATAAATAATGGCCTCTTAGCCATTTTTTGATCTTTGACACTCAACAAAGTTAGATACTGACAACGGTGCTCTTAGCCCTACAACCTGTATGCTCCCATAAGCTACATGTTGGCATTCTCTCTCCGGCCCTTTCCACGTACCATGGAATGCAGAAATCTGGAAGACGCCATTCTGTGAGTGTTAACAAACACACCCATGTCAGCCCACTCCTCCCCATTGGCATGTAAAACATTCTTTCACTCCAGAGACCCTATGTCAGTCCCATTCAGTCTCACTGTCCCCCTCCTAGAAGCCACCTCTCCTCTGCTTTCTCACCATGGATTTGTCCTTTAGAACCTTAAACAGAAGTAAAGCTGTACACACAGTCCTGATTGCCTGATTTCACCTGGCACAATCTACATAACAGTGTGAATCTATAGTTTGCTCTTTTATTGCCTAGTGCTATCCCATTATTCAGCTATACCATAACTATGCTCTTTTTTTTTTCACTTTTTTTTCAATGATTTTTTTTTTATTATTATTGTTTTTTATTTTCCATTTTAAATTTAGATAAGAAACAAGGTTGCTTCACAAGTCAGTTCGAGGTCCCTCTCCCTTTCCCTCCCCTCCTCCCGTGCCCTCCCCCCATCCCCCCCCCGTTATCCCCTCATTCCCCCAGGGTGAGGCCCTCCATGGGGGTGTCCATAGTCTGTCATTTCATATAGGGCAGGGCCTAGACCCTTCCCCAAGAGTTCAGGGTGAGAGTGCACCTCACATTGTTCTATGGGAGTCCAGAGTCCGTGTGTATACTTGGGATGGGTACTGATCTGCTGTCCAAGGCTCAATAGATTACCTAGGCCTCCTCACTGACACCCAGATTCAGGGGGTCTTGATCAGTCCCATGCTGGATTCCCAGGCTGATGCCTGGGATTCAAGAGTTAACCTTTGTCTGGTCAGCTGTTTCTGGGGGTTAAACCAGCCCAGTCTTAATCCCTTTGATCATCAGTCCTCCCTCTCTGATACTGGCTTTCTTGAGTTCAGCTCACTACTTAACCAGCCACTAAATGAAGTTTCTGTTTCCCAGACTCTCTGGCCATAGGATTGTAGGCTGGCACTCCCCAGATCTATGTCTAAAATCCATATATGAGAGAGTACATGCCATGTTTCTCTTTTTGTGACTGGGTTACCTCACTCAGGATGGTTTCTTCTAGTGTCATCCATTTGCCTGTGAATCTCATGATTCCATTATTTTTTTCTGCTGAATAGTACTCCATTGTGTAGATGTACCACATTTTCTCTATCCACTCTTCGGGTGAGGGACATCTAGGTTGCTTCCAAGTTCTGGCTATTACAAATAAAGCTGCTATGAACATAGTGGAACAGACATCTTTGTTATATGAATGGGCATCTTTTGGATATATGCCTAAGAGTGGAATTGCTGGGTCTTGTGGTAGGTTTATTCCCATTTTTCTGAGGAATCTCCATACTGCTTTCCAAAGTGGCTGAACCAGTTGGCACTCCCACCAGCAATGGAGGAGTGTCCCCCTTTCACCACATCCTCTCCAGCATAAATTGTCATTGGTGTTTTTGATTTTAGCCATTCTGACAGGAGTGAGATGGTATCTCAGAGTTGCTTTGATTTGCATTTCCCGGATGGCTAAGGATGTTGAGCACTTTCTCAAGTGCCTCTCAGCCATTTTAGACTCCTCTATTGAAAACTCTCTATTTAGTTCTGCAGCCCACTTCTTAATTGGGTCCTTTGGTGTTTTGGAGACTTGCTTCTTGAGTTCTTTGTAAATTTTGGAGATCAACCCTCTGTCAGATGTGGGATTAGTGAATATTTTTTCCCATTCTGTGGGCTGCCTTTTTGTCTTGCTGACTGTGTCCTTTGCCTTACAGAAGCTTCTCAGTTTCAGTAGGTCCCATTTATTAATTGTTGATCTCACTGTCTGTGCTACTGGTGTTATGTTCAGGAAGCTGTCTCCTGTACCAATTCGTTCAAGGGTATTACCCACTTTCTCTTCTATGAGGTTCAGTGCGGCTGGATTTATGTTGAGGTCTTTGATCCATTTGGACTTAAGTTTTGTGCATGGCGATAAACATGGATCGATCCACATTCTTCTACATGCCAGTCTCCAATTATGCCAGCACCATTTGTTGAAGATGCTTTCTTTATTCCATTGTATATTTTTAGCTTCTTTGTCAAAGATCAGATGTTCGTACGTGTGTGGGTTAATACCCGGATTTTCAATTCGATTCCATTGGTCTGCCTGTCTATTTTTGTGCCAATACCAAGCTGTTTTCAGGACTATAGCTCTATAATAGAGCTTGAGGTCAGGGATAGTGATGCCTCCGGACGTTGCCTTGTTGAACAGGGTTGTTTTGGCTATCCTGGGTCTTTTGTTTTTCCATACAAAATTGATTATTGTTCTTTCAAGGTCTGTGAAGAATTGTGCTGGGATTTTAATGGGGATAGCATTGAATCTGTAGATTGCTTTTGGCAGGATTGCCATTTTTACTACATTGATCCTACCTATCCAAGAGCATGGGAGATCTTTCCATTTTCTGAGGGCTTCTTTAATTTCTTTCTTTAAAGATTCAAAGTTCTTACGATACAGGTCTTTCACTTGTTTGGTTAGCGTTACCCCAAGGTATTTTATGTTGTTTGTGGCAATTGTAAAGGGTGATGTTTCTCTGATTTCTCTTTCAGCCCTTTTATCATCTGTATATAGTAGGGCTACTGACTTTCTTGAGTTGATCTTGTAACCTGCCACTTTGCTGAAGGTGTTAATCAGCTGTAAGAGTTCCCTGGTAGAGTTCTTTGGGTCATTGATGTAAACTATCATATCGTCTGCAAACAGTGAAAGTTTGACTTCTTCCTTCCCAATTTGTATTCCCTTGATCCCCCTTTGTTGTCGTATGGCAATAGCTAGAACTTCAAGTACCATGTTGAAAAGGTATGGAGAGAGTGGACAGCCTTGTTTTGTTCCTGATTTTAGAGGAATTGTGTTGAGTTTCTGTCCATTTAGTTTGATGCTGGCTGTTGGTTTACTGTATATGGCTTTTATTATGTTTAAGTATGTCCCTGTTATCCCAGATCTCTCCAAGACCTTTATCATGAAGGGGTGTTGGATTTTGTCAAAGGCTTTTTCAGCATCTAGTGAGATGGTCATGTGATTTTTGTTTTTCAGCTTGTTTATATGGTGGATTACGTTGATGGATTTTCGTATGTTAAACCATCCCTGCATCCCTGGGATGAAACCTACTTGATCGTGGTGAATGATTGTTTTGATGTGTTCTTGGATCCGATTTGCCAGTATTTTATTGAGTATTTTTGCATCAATGTTCATGAGGGATATTGGTCTGAAGTTCTCTTTCTTGGTTGTATCTTTGTGTGGCTTGGGGATCAAGGTTATTAAAGCCTCATAGAAAGAGTTTGGCAAAGACCCTTCTGCTTCTATTGTGTGGAACACTTTGAGAAGAATTGGTATAAGCTGTTCTTTGAATTTGTGGTAGAATTCTGCACTGAGGCCATCTGGACCTGGACTTTTTTTGGTTGGGAGACTTTTGATGACAGCTTCTATTTCCATAGGGGTTATAGGTCTATTTAAATTGCTTATCTGTTCTTGATTTAGTTTTGGCAAATGATAGCTGTCCAGGAAGTCATCCATTTCCTTTAAATTTTCGAATTTTGTGGAGTACAGGTTTTCAAAGTATGACCTAATGATTCTCTGGATTTCCTCAGAGTCTGTTGTTATGTCCCCCTTTTCATTTCTGATTTTGTTAATTTGCGTGTTCACTCTCTGCTGTTTGGTAAGTTTGGACAAAGGTTTGTCTATCTTGTTGATTTTCTCAAAGAACCAACTCTTCGTTGCATTGATTCTTTGTATTGTTTTCCTGGTTTCTACTTTGTTGATTTCAGCCCTCAATTTGATTATTTCCTGGCATCTACTCCTCCTGGGGGAGTTTGCTTCTTTGTCATAACTATGCTCTTACCAGGCAGTTCCCTTTTTAAACAGTAAGGGTTTGGACCTACTGACACAGTCATTCTTACTTATCTAGTCTGAGGTAGACCAGGTGTCTGTCAGCACAGCCCTTCCTGGACAAAGGACACAAATGGTGTATGTCACACCTTTGTGATAGAAAAGGGACTGAAAAGCCCAGCTCTAGAGAGTCCCAAGGTGTGATAAGGTGCACAGTAGTTCCAAATTAGACCTTACATGTCAATAGACAGTTAATTTGTACTTACAGTTATCTCCCATTTATGATCCATGGAAAGGGGGGAAAAAAACAAACCAAACCAAACCGAAGATGTGGTCTGAGCGACTGAGGTGCAGATCTGTGGACCCAAGGTGTGGATATCTAACGTGTAGGAGTACTCCATGGAGCAACGGCTGTCAATGTCTGCTGCACAACAGAAACCCAAGGGAGTGCTAACACTAGTCCTGCCTGGGTCCCACATCAGGAGCCTTTTATATAACTGGCCAAGTGCATCGGCTAACGATAGCTATTAAAGCTCCTGAGGGATGCTGATGTACAACCTGCATGGAAAGCACATGTTAGGAAGCAGCAGCGTTCCAAGTCCAGCAGCATCAGCATCATCTGGGCACTTGTTAGGACTGTGCATCCCCAAGTCCCATTCCACATCTAGTCAGCAAGCAGGGCTGGGGACAGCAGTCTGGAGCTTACAAAGCCCTCTGGCAAGTCTGATGGCTGGCACTGCGAGTCACTGCTCAAGTGGCTGGTGGGGCAAGCCCTAACTGCCATCTCTTCCTCACACCCAGAACCATTATCTCTCTGTGTCACTATAGTCCAGTACAGCCAAGATGTGTGGTCCCATCTGACCGCACCATGGTTTCCCCAAGGGAAACCCTCTTCTGCCTGGGATAGGGGAGGTTGGTGTGTGTTAAGTGCTGAGCAGCTGCTGGCCAATTAGCAACGGGATGGCATCCTAAGGTCCACTGTGCCTTAACCATAGTTAACCTGAAAACTGGTTAATCGGCCCCCAGAAAATTGAGTGTTGACTATAATCTTACATTCACCATGATTTTTGATCATCAGTGACCTCCTTCCCCTCCATTACCCTTGTTAATTGAGAATTGACTATGCAGTTAAAGAGAATGTCTCCTCCACTAACAGAACTGTACCAGATTCATTTGACAGTCCCTCACAGCTCAAAAAGCATGTGTATCTGTGGATACATTCGTCTGATACAATTCATTTCCCCCAAGAACTTAGGAAATCACACTGAGGTTGCTGGGTGTGTGTTCCTATGCCAGTGACTGGGAAGAAAAGGGTGGAATTCCATTCAAGGCTAACAGGGAATTCAGGGAGCTAAACCAATGCTTGTCAAGCTTGACCTTTTGGTTAGCAGTGATCTCTCTATTCAAAGATGCCCAGCACAGTTCTTTGATTTGGTAGTGTCCTTGGCATTGTTCTTAGCTTACAGTTAGAGAAGATAAAAGAAGTAGTGCCTCTTCCCGCCGGCTTTTTTGATAAGGGAAAACACAAAGTAAGAAGCTACTGGGAGATGGGAGAATCTGATTATCAGTTCCAGAGCTACGTCTGAAAAATGAATTTCATGTAAAAGCGATGAGATCACAGGATCTTTTCCCTCCTCCAAAAGAAAGCATGGGGGAATCCGAGGTGACAAACGCAATGCCTGAGAACATGTCTGACAGGATCGTGGTGGTTCTTCTCTAATATCATAAAGCCACACACGGATAAATGTCACTGTGAGGAGCAAAGAGCCCCCCCAAAGGACAATGATCTGCCACCCCAGCATCAACTGCTTTTTCTCTCCAAGAGTCAGGACTGACTACAAACTGTTCAACACACATGCCTGAGCACCCGGACACCTGGAAGTGAATCCCTCCAGCATCTCCCTTTCTCCCAGCCCATTCTCCCAGGCCATGCCCTACCTCTGCTCCTAGCCACCATCCAACCACAGTCCCGCAAGGTGCATCTTCCCCTACAGCAAAGTGACTTATTTGTGTGTTTTCTCCTAGATTATGGGACTGTGTCCATTTCAGACTGGATATATCCTATGTGACAGAGAATGCCTTTTACAGTGTTTTATTATGAAGAATTACAAGCATACAAAAATAAACAGTATAATGAATGGCACATATACAGGCCCTCAGGTAATCACGAGCATACTTCTATGTTAACTTCACTGTTTGCCCCTGAAGTATATTAAATCCCATTAAAAATATCATGATATTTTTGTCTCTACTTCAAAAACAAAGATTCTTCATAAAATAATGAAATTTTCTTATATCTCTGCATCATGCTCACACCTAACAAAATTCACAAAATTTTGCAGTATTGTCTAATACCAGTTAAATATGACTGTATCTCTTATGTAAAATAAAATGTAGATACAGTTGTCATTGAGTACCCAGTGAATGGCAGATATGACTTGTCTCCATACCTTAAAAAAAAAGTGTGTCACATCCTGTCTTATGTAGGCTCCATCATTTCCAGATGCAGGAAAATGGGAGGAGCCTCCACTGAGAGAAGGGACACTGGCACTCCCGGGCACAGGTACAACATCTAAACACATCTTCACAGGATCCTGCAGTTGGCAGTGGAAGATATGACACTTGCTTACTAGGTGTGTCTAAAAGCCAAATCTAGAGCCAGGCATACCTAGTTGGTGACCCAAGTGTAATCTTGAGCAGGCTGTCTGAACTCTCAGACCCTTGGGCTATGTGTTTCAATGTGCATAAAAAGGACCTGCTTAGGGGCGTGGCCAGGCCATGAAGGTTAAGTGAAAGTGACCATCACAGAGCACGGAGCATCCGGGCTCATTCATGTCTGCACCACAAAGTCCAGGGCACAATTAAACACGAGCCTGTGTGTCCTTCCACACTGACCTCGCTCAGGTGAGGGCACCCTGCTCTCCAATTTCAAGGCTTCCGTCTCAGAAACAGGCTTGAGGGCCCCTCTCTGCCTTCTCTACCGCTCCAAGCACACCCCACAGATCTGAAGTCGAGCACTGTGTTTTTCTCCCCATCCTCAGCTGAGAGGGAAGGAAGGATTAAGGATTCTTACGCACAATCAAAAGTTTTGAAAACGGTGAGAAAGTCGGGACAGTAGGCAATCTGGGCCAGGAAGATTGGTTTGTTGAGAGTCCTCATATCAGGGTAGGAAAGGTTCCTTTCTTGCTGAGGTGCTTTAAGAAAGAACTTCTCTAACTGATGCCAAAGGGGAAAGATTAACATAGTAAGTCTTTCCTTGACCCCATCCCCCACCCCCACCTGCAATTTAGGTGCTTTTTTGTCTGCACTCACTCACGTTTGGAAACACCATCTAGGACATGCCCTGTGAGTGGAGCCCCACCCACTCTGCTCTGAACTGCTGGGCTAGCAGCCCTTTATGATCCCGGAGTGTCTGACAATCAAAATGGCAGAGACTTCTACACCTCCAAAACACTCATGGATGCATGAGCCCAGCAGGACAGGCCAGAGTTCCGATTGGATTTGGGCACTGGATACAAGCTTCTTAAGAAGCCAGGGGCTGCCACATTCCCACCTCTGAGAGCAGAACTGCAGCAGTGAGAACTGACAGCAGGGAAGGCCTCGTGTCACCTGAACATGGGGGCCAGCAGCGCCTGAGGTCCAGCGAGGAGCAGTAGTCACATCCCTGCTTCTGCTCCATTCAGAGAGTGGAAACTTTACTTCGGACGACAGAGACACTCCTGCCCACTGCGTTTCCAGAAAGCATTAGGGAGCAATGAGCGCAGCTGTCAGTCTTCCTTGTGGTTACTGGAGTCTGCTCTCCTCACTTAACAGAAACAATGCATGTTTTTCATGAATACATTTCCTAACAGAAACAACACAAGCTTCCTCGAGAAGTAGAAGCTCCATTTTGCTGGATTTTTAGAGGATAGCAATTCATCAATATTTTAAGTCTACCATTTCCACTGTCAAGTACCACAAAGTCCAGTGTGGTGCAATTTTGAACTAGACAAGCTGCCAGGGAGGCATCCGGGCTGATAGAGAAGCCTGTCTGCATCAACACTGGTCTTAGGGCTTGAGCCTCCTCTACCCCAGGCATGAGAACCAGCCAGTTTCAGGAACAAACTGAGGAAGGAGCCACACAGGCCCAAAGTGCTAACTGCTACTGAGACACAGTGAAAAACACAACTAGAGGAAGTCGAGCCTGAGTCGATGTCTTTCTGAGGGTTTCTGTTTCTGTGATGAAAATATCATAACCAAGAACAACTGGGGGAGGAAAGAGCTTATTTCTATTACCACAGTCCATTCTAGAAGGAAGTCAGGGCAGGGATCTGGAAGTAGAGGCCCACTCACTGGCTTGCTCAGCAAGCTTTCTTATAGCAGTCAGGACCACCAGACCAGGAGTGATACCATCCACAGTGACCTGGGCCCTCCCACCTGAGTCATTAATTAAGAAAATGCACCACAGACTTCCCCCAGGTTGATCTGGTGGTGGCATTTCTTCAATCGAGGTTCCCTCTTCTACAATAACTCTAGCTGTGTCAAGCTGACATAAAAACTAGGCAGTATAGTCACCCAGTCACCTGCCACTACTCCTTGGCTGACCTCCTCTGCTCAGTGTGAACACCCAGCTCCTGTGATGGGCAGCATGGACATGGACTACGGTGGACACACTGTATGACCTCTGGGAGCTCATGACCAATGAGAGGAGGCATGGTGTGATGGTTAACCTTCACTATCAACTTGTCTGGATCTAGAGTCACTATGAAACACACCTCTGGACATGTCTACAAGGGATTTCCAGAAAGGCTTCACTGAGGAGGGAGGATCTACCTACCCATGGGCTGGAGTCCAGATGAATGAAAAGGATGACATGAACTGAGCACAAGCAATTACCTGCTCACTTCCTGCGGGTGCAATGTGTCCTGCCACTCCACGCTCCCGCCACCACCACGACTACACTTCCTTGAGCTGTAAGCCAAGGTAAAACCCTCCCTTCTGGAAGTTGCTTCCTTTGGGTGCCTGATGACAAAAATAGGAGAAGTCACTAATCATCACAAGAATTCTGTGGCAGGGCAGTGATGGCCCCTGCCTTTAATCCCAGCACTTGGGAGGCAGAAGCAGGTGAACCTCTTTGAGTTCAAGGCCAGCCTCATCTACAAAGCCAGCTCCAGGACAGCTAAGGCTGGTACACAGAGAAACCCAGACTTGGAAAAAAAAAATCTGTGATGGGGCCAGATGTAAGGTGTGGTATGAAGAGAGGCCTGTGTCCAGGGGCCTTTGAGGGAAGTATCCTGATTTATTCTTCCTCAGGGAGGAGGGCATATGTGTGATTTACTGCAGGTTGTCTGCAATAACTAAGGACTGGAAGCAACTAGAACACACCCACAGAAAATTGATTAAGCAAGCTAAGGTAGAATACTATTCATTATAGAATAGAGTGCATCTGTAATTGAGAGGGGGAGGTGGGAAGAGACATCTTCTGCCTACTGATAAGACACTCCATCCCAGATACACTGCTGGGAGGGCAAAGTGCTTAGTTACAAAGTGATACATGAGAGCACAAACTCCAAAAGAATATAAAAATAAACAGCGGCTGTCTATGGAAAGGCAGGGAGGGGTAGGAGAACATTTTCCTGTACTTGTGTGTATGTTTATCTTTTTTGAAGAATTTTAAAAGTGTGTGTGTGTGTGTGTGTGTGTGTGTGTGTGTGTGTGTGTGTGTGTGTGTGTGTGCACTCACGAGCGCGTGCAGGTACCTGCAGAGGCCAGAAGACGGCATCAGATCCCCTGGGTCTGGAGTTACAGGTGGTTGTAGGCTGTCCAACATGAGTGCTAGAAACCAAACTCAAATCCTCTGCTAGAGCAGTCGCACTCTGCTCCTATTTGCATGACAGTGACAACAGACAAAACAAAACAAACCCAACCTAGAAACTTTGTTTGACATTTCTTAGATATGGGGGCAGGGGGCCTATATAGTCTTCTACTATGCCAATGACATCATTTTCCACGCACAAACTTTCCTTACAAAGTGGTGGTGATTGTTTCTCATCAAGGGATAGGTCTATCTATATTCTATCCTCTTGAAACCAAGTAGTCCAGTAAACATGGCAGAGGCGATGCTATGAGATTTCAATGGCAGGTGGAAAAGATTATCCAGCTTCTACCTGGCACTTTTGGGACTTGTTCCCATAGGCCAGCTGGCATGCTGTGGGAAAATCCAGGTCATACCACAAGGTTCCAGATGAAAGCCACTGTCGTCTGCGAGCCACGGAGTGAGAACGCCTTTGAGAAGGGGCCAGCCTCAGCCAGCAATTGTCTAATTGTAACTGAGTGAGAGACCCAGAGCAAACCTGCCTAACCAAGCCCAGCCAAGCCCAGCTCCCCACACTGTGACATAATGGTAAAATGATTGTTTTAATTTCTAAGTGGTGACCTATACTTGCTTTCCTAGGGCAGGAGCTTTCTAACAAGTTTACCTTTGACTAGCTCACTTGGTGGTAGCAGAAACACCCCAGTGGGGCAAGGGTTTAGTTGGCCCTGAGGAAGAAGGAATACACTAGAACAAATGAAACATGTTGACTGCATGCTCATGGGTGTCACAGGAGGAAGCACACAATGGGCTGCTGGACTCAGAGACTCAGACTCTGGGAGGATATGTGATGGCTACCGGGATGCAGACGACACTCACGGAAAGGGGACCGTCGGTTTCCAGGCTACAGATGGAGTGGATAAAGAGGGGGCTGTGAGGATGTCCCTACTGAAACAGCAAAGGAAAGGAAGCAGGCTGGGGAGGCAAAGAAAGAATGGGCAGGGAGAATGAGAAAGTCCAAGAATGGCTCAAAAGACAAGAATAGCTTAAGGGAGAAAACCCTGCTGGAGGACACGGCTGGGAGAATGCCTGTAAGACCTGGCAATGTGGCGGTCACCTGTGACCGTAGCAGCTGTGTCACCCTGAACCGGGATGTTCAGCATCTCAAAGCATTCCCACCAACACTAATCTGCATGAGACATATACATATACATATATACGTATGTATGTATGTATGTGTGTATATATGTATATGCAATCATACATATATTATATGTGTATACAGTAACTATCTTTTAGATTTAGATTATCTTATTTTTGAAAACATAATTACATGAATTTCCCTTCCTTTATCTCCTCCAAATCCTCCCCTGTACCCTCTTGTTCTTTTTCAGATTCACAGCCTCTTTTTTCATTAATCGTTGTTACACACATACATATTCCTATATACATAAACAACCTGTTCCGTCTGTATGATGTTAGTTGCATATGTGCTCTCAGGTCAGTCCTGCAGTAACTGTTTTAACCAACAGTCAGGACGGGTACAGAGTAGAGCAGGGAGCATCCACAGGCCGGAGCTTGTGAGCCAGTTGTGATTTACTAAGTGGCTGCTGGAGGCCTCTGCAGAGCAGGGTTTGGGCCCTAGCATCAGTCAGTGCTGTCTGTGTGTGCACAGGGCATAGCAATAGGGCATGAAGTAGAGTATTTGTCATCTTGGTTGCTGTGGAATGCACCCCAGAACACAATTTAAAGGGAAATGGCTTCATTTTTCTAAAATAGTGGAATCTTGAAATCTTCTGATATAAATTCTAAAGTACCCATAACCCGAAGCATATGAACTTTAGCCACTAGCCTCACTGAGTAAAGGCCTTGTTGTGGTGGTAAATATTCCAGTAGACACAATTATAATAAGCACATGTAGTGTTCCTAGGATCTTTCTTATGCCCCACATTGCCTCTGATAACCCTCCTCTATGTTTAGGAAAACAAAATAGATGGGATGGTTAGGGAGACACAACTACCTGGTGAATTAAGTCAAAATGTCAGCATATCCACAGCCCCTACCTCAACTGTGCACTGTGCACAGCCATTTTGCGATAAAGAACTGACAAAATCTTTAATTGGAGATGGAGTGTTTCAGTAGAGAGGCAGTGACTATAAATCATTTATTTGGGCACCAAAAGCCATAACTACAGAAATTCCCTGACACTCTGGCATCAGCACCAGTGTAGTAAATCCAGTAAACAGTAAAACATGGCATCGGAGATTTAACCGTGAGTTGATACAAATGAGGTTAAATGTTTTCTCCCAGTGAATTTTTCTTTTGAATGCATTTCAGTGTACTAGAGAAATAGCAGGAGTAATCAACAGAAGGGAAAACACTGCCACGAAACAGATAAATCTGATTACACCATCAGGCATGCTTTTGAAGTGCTGGGTCTCAAACCACAGCTGCAGAACACTAGCATTATGACTCTGGTCAATATTCACTGGAAAACATCATATTCTTCTTAAGGTTGTCTTTCTCACACATCTTGTGTTGGCTACTACTTAATGTGGTCTTCAACCTGGTGTGACTGGCTGGGACTTAGTGTGGAATGATGAACTGGACTATCTTCAGCCTCCTACATGGGTAACACTTGTGGCCTTAAGCACAACAGCAGGCATTGTCTGTGATATGTCCTTCGCTTCAGGTTTTGTCTTCTTGAGATGAGCCAGTTTGACTTCCATCCACCAGGACCTGCAGCTTTTTGTCCAGGTGCCTAGAATCAGACCACTAACTCACCCCTAAGAAATGATGCCCAAACAATGACTGACAGCACTGGTGTGTGTGTGTGCTCGGTCCCCAGACTTCCTGAGAGGACAACTCCAAGACAGATCATCTGTAGCCACCAGTTAAATTCTAGTTGCCCAGGTTGGGCTCCTGCTCAACAGGGCACATCTTTGGCTCCATTCCCCTGCTCCCTGCTAGCACTTCCTAGACTCTCTCCCAAATAAATCACTCAGACTCAAATCCATGTCTCAAATAAAGACATATCAAAACTCCCCAGTATCTAGATGATTGAATGCACTTCATTCAGGACATATTGTCGGCTGTGCTCCCGACTTTGGCCAGCAAAGGTATGTGGATAATACATGGAAGTCTACATATAGAACATGGTATTCAATTTCTGAGGCATCAAAGCCTGCACAATAAGACAGAATTGTACAGGGGTGGTCCAATGCTGCTGCTGCTGCTACTACTGGTGTGTGTGTGTGTGTGTGTGTGTGTGTGTGTGTGTGTGTGTGTATGTGGTGTGCACATCCACATATCTTGGGGACAGAGAGTACCAAAACTCCATCAATGATGCTCTCAAAAGTTGTAAACCCAAATCAACCCCTCCAAAACCACTGGATACCAGGAGGGGCACTTGATGGGGGATGTCCTTCTGTATACATGTTTCTTTTATTGGTTGATGAATAAAACACTGATTGGCCAGTAGCCAGGCAGAAAGTATAGGTGGGGCTACCAGATGAGAAGAATCCTGGGGAGAGGGCACAGAGTGAGGCCACCAGAAGACACCATGTAGCTGAGGAAGGAGTAACAGATTCAGACCCTTCTCTGGTAAGATAAAGACCACGTGAAAAAAACCTAGATTAACAAAAATGGGTTAATAATTAAGAGAGCTATCCAATAAGAAGCCTGAGCCATCGGTCAAATAGTTTAATAATTAATGTAAGTCACTGTGTGTTTATTTGGGGCTAAATGGGCTGTGAGACCAGGCAGGACAGAAATTTCCATCTTCCAGCATTAGCCTTTTTTCACCTTAAAAAACCCAAGATTCTAAGTCCACAGGGCTGAGGAAAGCACATCCATAGGTGATACATTCAAGGGACCCAGAATATGACCTTGAACTACAGGCATGGAGGCAGAAAGCCACATCTGCTTCAGAAGTAGTCAATTGAGCATACTTCTAATCCTAGCACCCAAGTGTCTGAAGCAGGAGGATCATCACAAGTTCAAGACTAACCTATTTCACAGTCCAGCTATGGCTACCTTAACTCAAACACACCATAATAGTTGGTTGCAAGATTTAATTCAGGATAAAGCTACAACTAAGTACAAACAGCAGAAAAGAACATTATCTAACTTGCTTCATCTAAATATCTATAGGAATGACGTTAGGTTTTGAATCTAGAATGGCCCCCATAAGCACATGTTTTGAATGCTAGTCTCCAGCTGATGGTGTTAATTTGAGAGGCCTGGGTAGGGCCTAGTGAGCAGAGGAGACTGCCAGGGATGGGCCTTTGGAGGTTATACTCAACCTTTGCTTTCTTCCTGGCCCACTGTGATGTGTGCAGCCTGTGTAACATACTGCATCACTAGGAACTGAGCTGTGTTACCAAGGCTTCCTCCTCAGAATGGTGAGAGTCAGTCTTTCTCCCTTGAGTTGTTTCTGTCAGATACAGTGTGAGGGTTCAAATAAGATTATGGACTCTATTGGGAAATGGAGAAGAAGCCAATTGCCTACATTGTACCCACATCCAGAAAATCTGAGAGAGGATGAGTTAAAAAAAAAATAGACTAGGGGGCTAGAGAGGACTCAGCGGTTAAGAGCACATGTTGCTCTTGCAGGGGACCTGGACTTGAGTTCCAGCACCGATATGGCAGTTCACAACTGTCTGTAACTCCAACCTTGGAGGCTCTGATATACAATTCTGACCTCCACAGGCACTAGGCATGCATGTGTTGCACATGCATATATGCAGGCAAAACACCCACACACATAAAATCATAATTACTAGCAAGGTTTTAAAAAGTAATAGACTGATTAATTTGGCAGAGGAAATTTCAAGACAGATAACATTTAGGCTTTGGCATAGTAATTGCTGACTTTTATTCAGATTTACAATGAAAATGTAGAGCAGGAGGACTTGAAAAACCAGCAGCTTAGCTAGGAAAGGGGTGTGTTTACAGTTCCAGACAATGAGGCTATAAGTGTTTGAAAGATTAACTTCATTAAAAAGAGGCCAAACGCTTTGTAATCTGTAATGGAACCACAGGAAATAGGCCTTGAGAACACTTTTTGGGAATTCATAGCAATCCCCTCATCTATCACTCCAGTAAACTCAAAGATTTTCCTTTGGTAGGGAGGCACCCTCCAGAGTACCCTGCTCACCCACAGATGCTTAGGAAAGTGCTTTTCCTGGCCCAGCAGCTGAAGGACATACTGCATGGTCCAAAGGGACCCAGCTTAATGCCAGAATTTGGCATTGCCCGTAGGGTCTTAGTTTTGTAAGCAAGTGGAATGTAAGTTACAAAGTCATGTAGCCTGGCACTCAGATTTTTAAGGAAAGCCTAGTGGGGCAGGCTATACAGAGAGGGAGGGTCAGATTCCTTACTGGGGGGGGCTCATAATAATGTGATGCATAAAGGCTTTGAAGTAAAGTCTAAGTTTCTAGGGAAACCCAAGGGATCTTAGAGGTGTCAGGGGTGTAGGACATCTGTTGAAGAAAGTTGCAGGTACCAAGTAGAGTCTACCCAATGGAGAGGCCATGTAGGCTTCGAACAGCAAGCCCATCAGGGTGGGGCTGCACAAGCCTGTTGGAACTCAAGATGGAGTGCATGCCCAGATGCTAGCTGTGGAGACGCAATAGTGCAAGTGTGCCCTGCTGTATTTCAGCCCTGCTTAGGGGCAACTACTGCTCCCTACAGCATCATTCCTCTTGTTCCAGCCAGCGTCAGTACTTTGGGAGTTTTGAAAAAGCAGGAACAAACTGGTAAAAGCAGGTTAAAAGGGGAAGCTTTGAAGGTTAGACCCAGGCTCTGGTTTCTTCCCCTCCCTCTCAGCTTATTGGTCTACCATGAGGAACTGGGGTGGTTTCTTTTCTCTTTCCTGGCTGTCAGTCACGTGAACAGCCACTACTGTGTGCCCCCACTGCCGCAATCCCTCCACCCTTCCCACAATGATGGGCTGAGACCAAATAGACCTTCCCTCCTCCCTTAATCTGTGGTCCCAGTGAGGCAAAAGTAACCAACAGGACTGATACAACAACACAGAAAATGCGAAGTCATGAAAATGAATTCTCCATTGTCCCACTGCTCACAGGATACCACAGGAACCCCAGGCAGGCTGCTGTTCTGAATAGCATCAATCTAATGGCTTCTGCTCTCTCTGCAGGTGGGGGCTCGGCTTCATGCTTCGGCACTGCACACGCCTCCACCTGTGTGGTATCCCGTGATCTCACTGTCTCCCTACACAGTTCATTCAGGCCATGCCCAAGTTTTCACCATCACAGTGATGATGGGCAGAGTGTCATTCTGCAGAACTCTCCACTTTCTGGACTGTTTTCTTAAGGCAGAATTCCAGACGAAGCTGAGAGGTAGTCGCATTTCAGTGACTGCCCCTCCTTCCACAGCTCTCCGAACTCTTAACAAACGCGTAGTGGGGAGCAGACATTAGCATCCTTTTTTTCCCACAGACCAAAAAAAAAAAAAGCAGTAAGACAGAAAGCGGCCAAAATAGTTTCATAAAAGAGGCCAGATGGGAATTAGAAGCTAAGCAGGCTTGGCTACTAAGGATAGGCTTCTTGTGACAAACACCTACCTCTGATCTTTAAAATGAGCACCCAGAAGTCAATAACAATTTCTAGCTAGACTCCTCCGTGCCAGGTACTCGTGCTAATGATCACCTGCTCACGAGCTCCCAGCCTCCAGCAGCCTTCTCTCTGGCAAGGGCCTGCCTCTTACAACAATGCCATTCTCCCATCTACCCCTCACTGAGCTCAAACTGAGGCTGTTTGCATCACTTGTTTTCACCCTCTTCCTCTGCATCCTCCGGAGCAAACACCCTGGCCGATGGAGTGCAGATGGCGGCGTGCTGGTGGCTATGGTAGGACACAATCACGCTGAACCCTGCTTGTCAGTCTTGTCCCACACTCTGCCAATCCCCAGAGCGCTGAGATGGGGAAGAATCACCACACACATTCTCACTCTCTTCTGCACAGGAGTTCCAGCCCCCTGTCTGTGACTGGTCCTGCCTTGGCACTTGGTTTTCACAAGAGGCGCGGGAGCGAGGTTGGGGGAGCTGATGGAGGTGTAAGGCAGGGGGGAGACTGGCTCTAATTTAAAAGCATCTTAGGAGCTCTAAAGAGCTTCAGGTTGACTGATGGACACATTTACTCCTTGGCACCCCTTTCATAAATATCTACCACTTAACATGCACTTTCAGGAGGCATAAATACCTCCTGCGTGTCAGCCTTTATGGAAGGGAGATTGCCAGAGCTATTTCTTTGCTCCATGGCCATGAGCCACACGATTACAATCCTATTAAAGCTGTGCCCTGGGAATCCAGGCCTGCCCCGCTGGCCTGGGTGGCAGTCAAACACTCCCTACCAGGAGGGGTCGGAGCCTCCCGTGCCTCTGTCCTTTGCTCTGGGGAAGTAGGCAGCTCAGCTCTCTAAATAAGGTTGCCATTTGTCAACATCCGTAGCCAAGCAAATTATGTTAGTCTGATAATATTCAGGCATAGAGAGAGAATGTTTTCCATAGGCATTTGGATCATGGCTTACCCGTAGAAGGTAGACATGGTGTCCCTCACAAGTGACTACTCTAGGAAGACCAGGCTTACCCTGATACCACTAGCCTAGCCAGCGTACACAGGTGCAGATAAACAAGGCCCACCCTGGGGGTCAGCAGCAGGTACTGTTGCCCTTCCCTCTCTGAGGTGACAGGCCTTGGCCGTCAAATGTTAACATTTATGTGAGCCTTCAGCCTGGTAGGCCTAGGCATAGGATAAAACAAGCCCTCTGGGCACTCTGTCCCTCAAAAGGAAGAGGGGTCCAGCACTCACCTCACCAGATATGCCCTTAGTTGAGTCAGGGCCAGCTGTGACCTTGATGGAGCCTGAGATGGGCAGTAATGACACCTGAGACAACATGCAACCAGGAACTGCATAGTAAACACTAGCAGCGAGCATGAGACCTACTCTTCTGCTTGGAAGCTGGAGGCCCACCATTTTAAAAGTGTACTTCTCGGTAAGTTCACCAGAATTTTTACAAAAGTGATCTGCAGTGGTCTTCGAAGGTGTGTGATGGCATGAGCATTCATTAGCCTCCAACCAACAGTATTTGCAGGCCCACTTTCACCCGCTGTCCTGGGACCCCACCTTGACGATTTGCTGCCGTGTATCTGCTTATATGCCCATGTCTGTGTCCAGGTTTCATGTGGGTCAAGACAGCCATGTCTGAGTCCCCACTCAAATCCCTAGGACCCTGGCTGAGGTATCTGTGTGAGGAAATGATACAGGCAGGCAGGACAACAGACCAGGTCAGTGCTAGGACCCAGGAACGTTTGGTCCCACAGTTGTGGAAGAGCTCCAGGCAATGGAAGCGGCACTGGGGCCTGCAGCCAGGCATCCCACCACATGAAGTCAGAGGAGATGACGGAGAAAGGCTCATTTGCTACAGCTGTGCCTCAACAGCTGCTGTGAGTCAAGATTTCAGGGGTAGCTGTGGCCAGAGGCGGGGCAGCAAGGAACAGAGCTGGCTTCCCTGGGCAAGAGGCCAGGCCCAGAGATGGCACCTCTGGATGGCAAGACCAGACAGTTATGACTTCCGGATGATGTGGACACACCTTCAAGCCAGGCACTTGTACCCTGAAACCCATCACCTCAGAGAACTTAAGACTGCCAGGGAATGCCTGGCTATCTGAGACTGGGAATGCAGATCAGTGGAAGACCCTTTGCCTAGGATGCATGAGGTCATGGGTTCAATCCCCAGCACCACAGAGGGACAAAGAAAGAAAAATGCCCACCTACGAGGGGAGGTGGTCTCCACTGTGACTTGTTAACCACCACCCCATTCAGGGGCTGCCTGGCTAATGCAAGGGGTGGGAGCTGCTGGCCTAGGGCCTGCCCTGTGAAATGGGATCTGTCCATCTTTACTAGGGAGCGGTGATAAATGAGCAGAGACAGACACTGGTCAGGACAAGCCACTTTATTTAAGAGCTCTGACAGCCCAAAGTGGTTTAACATAGATGCATGGAAGATTTATCTAGATGATAAAACACCTGCACTCAAAAGGCACATAAATTATGATTTTGCAGGTTTTATTTTTCCTTTACGAGTAACATTATACAGACTGAGCAGGTTATATTTAGGAATGTCTATGTATATACATATATGCATGTGACTGAAATTAATGAAAAAAAGGCCATGAATTTGAAAAAGAGCAAGGATGGGTATATGAGAGGGCTTAGAGGGAGGGGAGGGAAGAGAGAGGTCATGAAATTAAATCTTAAAAAGAAAAGAAAAAATCTTACAGTTTTAAGTAATAAGAGAAAACCACATGAGGCTGACTGCACTTCATACACATGGCCTGGTTGTCTAAAGAGCCTCTGCTAACGGACAGGCCTGGTTCGGAACTGGGGACACCCATCTGTGACCTTCATTTTCCATGTGTAGTCATGGTCCATGGGAGGACTGATAAACATAATGCAATACCAACGGCTATTGCTAAGCACTTTTCCATACCCCATTTGTGTGCTAAGGCTAGCCCTTCAGGTACTTATCGTGCTTATTATGAGTTGGGTATGATTCCTGAAATGAAAAAATAAAATAAAATAAATGACTTTAGTCATAGGCTGTGTTATGTGACTGGAAAGCCATGGGGTTATCCACCAGGGTGCCTCCTACATGAAAGCTTCAGTCCTCTGCAAATGTTTAAGCACATTAGTTATTTTTCTCTGCCTTCATACTCCTACTTAAAACACACACACACACACAAAACTTTATACTCCTATTTAAAACACACACACACACAACTTCAAAAAGTTCTCGGACTTATTTTCATTTGTTTATTCATTCATCTGTTCGGATATTTTGAGCATGGCTGCCTAGTGCAGGGCTTATAAAGTCCCATCGCTCCCAAGCTACTTGGTGAATAAGATCACCCTCAGGCAATTATCAAAGCCATACTACTATAGTCATAAAGACAACAGGTCAGTTAGAGCAACAGTAGCCCCCTGTAGGGGACTCATGCAGTCATGAGTTAAAGACAAATCCTTAAGGCAATTTTAGATCTGTGGGTTTTCTCCATTTGTTTTCTTCTTTTTTCTCTGGCCCAAGTTTTCTCAGTCTCTTGGGCCTTCTGACAGCACAGCTGGATAGAGGTCCACTATCATACAGAACACGCCTCTCATTTGGAGGCTGGTGCTTTATGAGGAAACCATTGCCATAGATAAGTTACCCCCACTAATCATCCCACCCAGCTCCTCATCCTCCACCACACTTCCCTCCCCACCTCATCAGTGTCTGCCAAGATAAGGAAGGGGCAACAACAGTAGCATAGTAACTTCCTACATGCCGGCTACATGCCAAGTATTCTGGGTACTCAAGATTCCAATGGCCTCTAGAGCACGCACTATTATTCTTGCTTTAGTTTATTTGGAGAAGGAAGGGGCAGGGATGAGTATTTCTTCAGAGCAGAACAATATGCCAAGACCCTGCTAAGCCTGCACAACCCTCACCACCCAGAGGACAAGTGACCTCTTCAGTGAAAGCTGGGAAGCTGCAGGTCTATGGCCACCATGTTGAAGTCTCTCTTCCAGTCTTGGCCAGCACACTGCCATGGCTTGTGAGGGGAACAGAGGTGCTGTGCCATGGCCATTCTTCCTCCTCTCCTCCCAGCATCCTTTTAATAGTCCTCTATTGACCACAACCCTCCCATGCTACCAGGCTCCTCCCTTAATTGTGCTCCCCATTCTGTTCTCATAGAGAAAATCCCAAGTCTGTATCAATACTGTGAACAATGACCACAGAAGACATCATTCAAAACATAAAGCATACCAAGCTTCTTTCTTTATCATTATTGTTACATACATATATGTATGCATGATTGTATGTACTGATTATTGTTACACACACACAAATATATGTATATATATATATATATATTATAACAACAATTAATGAAGAAAGGCCATGACTGAACCGATCCTCAGCTACGAAAATCATATGTCCGAGGAGAATGGACTAAGGAAGGGGAGACAGACCCCCAAGTTCAGTCCTGAGGAGCCTAGCCTCCTTGTAAGGCATTCCCCACCCCCATCCCTTGCACCCCACCCCCACCCCCTCCGAGCCTGCTGCTGTCCTCAACAGTTCTGGTAGCTGCATTCCACAAACCCATTTCCCCGTGGTACAAGCAACCCCATTTTAGAGCAGAGGCAAGGTTGAGGAACTGCTGTGACAAACGCCATGACCAAGGCAACTCGGGAGGGAAGCCTGTATTTGACCTATGTTTCCACATCACAGTCCATTAATGATGGAAATCCAGGCTGGGGTTGAAGCAGAGGGCTCGGAGGACAGCTACTTCCTCGCTTACTCTCCAAGGCTGGCTGAGGTTATACAACCCGGGACCACCTTCCTGGTAGGGGAAGTTGGAAGCCGTGTGGTGGAACCGCCCACAATGGGCTGGGCTCTTGCACATAGATCTTAAACAAGAAAAAAGCCCTGACACCCTTGTCGCTAGGTTAGTCTGACAGGGTATTTTTACCACCGAGGTTCCCTCTTTCCAGATGAGTTTCGCTTGTGTCAAGCTGATAAAAACTAACCATCACAGGAACTCGCAGGCTCTCTGAAGGCCAATCCTACTGACCCTCCTTCCCCAGCCCACATTGCTCCAGAGAAAACGCATTCCTGCGTTTCCACCCTGGAATTCAGTGATTCACCACGCAGCTTTAACTCGACAGGGTCTGCAGGCGGGGAACTTGATAAAACCTCTCCAGCACTCTGGGCTTTTCATCTGCACAGTTCGCACTAACTTGAACTTCCACACTTTAACGTATGTGGTTTATCTTTGCTGTAGGTCTCCCCTCTAGTCTGAGCTCGGCGGGGTGGCACGCTCCTTAAGCCAATGGAAGGAGAATACCGCATAACACACTGTAATTGTTGCACGCTTATTTTTAACTGACGGTACACATGCTGCAGGAGGGATCCGAACCCGTGTCACGCTTATACCGTCGGTCAGAAACGAAACTGCGGCAGGCACAGTTCTGCGCTCGACAGCTACCTGACGCACTTGTGCGCGTGCGCTCCCGAGTCGCTGCCGCCGCACGTCACGTGGGCGCGGGAGGAACGCGGGATCCAGGACCTCGTGGGCACCCAGGCGGGCAAAAGCAGGCCTCCAAGACCGTTGTGCTTACCTGCGCGTCGCTTCGCTCCGCGGCGGCACCAGGAGATTCTCGGGGACCAACAGGGACCACCGACCTGCTGCTCAGCCAGGGAGGGGATCAGGTTATTCGCCTTGACCCAGGCTGGGGGCGGGGCCTAGCGGGAACTTGACCTTGAGCTCCCCGCTTCCTGCTGTGGGCGGAGCGCGAGGGGTAGGCTCCGAACCTTGCCCCCTCCCTGAGGGTGGGTCCAACGGAGCCCCGCCCCTCTCACCGGCCCACGACCACGCCCAGTGCCCCTCCCCTTCTCTTCAGGTGCCCAGTACCGTTGACCGTTACTGCTTCGAGTTTGTTTTTATTTTTCGGTTTTGTGTTCCGTTTATTTTTTTAGATAACTTTACTCACTTTTTTTTGAAGTGTGAATTAAAAGTATGTCAAGCAATGTATGAACACTTCTTTACTTATGAAAGCCCCAAACCTCACTTGCTCTGTTCCACCTACAGCCCTTTTTCATCAGTCCCTTCTTAATTTTCACGGTCACTTCTCGTCGCTAAAAAAAAAAAGAAAGAAAGAAAGAAAAGAAAACAAAAGCTTCCGTAGCGATTTCTTGATTTATCTATTGACTTTCTGCCGTGTTAGATGAGGATTTACGCTCTTCCTGTGCCCTTGTCTCCCTCTTCTGACACGTTTATACCTCTGTTCTCCAGCTCTGCCCTGGTGAGGATGAAGGTTGAGGGGGATGGGGTCCTTAAGCTCACACAGTTTGGGGGATGGGGAAATGAGAGCTATTTTAGAAAGAAAATACAATTAGGGCTTTCTACTGAGTATATTCATTCATACTAAGAAATTGCAACCAAATCCTTAGAGATCGGGTCTTACTCCCTGAGGCCTTTGTATAATTTAGGACCCTCATTTGCTTTGCTAATACAGTGTGTAGCTTTTCAGCCTCCCCATAGCCCTCCATAACTGCCTAACACAAGGATCTTGTGGGGAGGAGTCTTTAAGACCAAGTTCACCTGCATCTGTCAATGCTTATGGAGCATGCAAAAAATAATAATTATAATGCCATGGAGGATGATGTCAAGGCTCTGTGACTGCTGAACGTTTAATCTGTCGCTCTTCCTAACCAGTGACAAATGGACTCCCGGGTGTGGGGAGTGCTCCATGAAGCTGACACTGGACCCCGTTGCTGTCTCCAGCCCCTTACAGTCTTCCCACACTCTTAGGAAGGGCCACACCTTTGTCTTTAATCAATACGTGGGCACACAGGTAGCCCCCACTAGTACCCAGGAAAAGGGTACCTCCCCACTCAGGTAGTAGACTGCATGCCCTCTGGGTCCATTCTCAGGACTTAGGGTACAATCTGTCTCCATAAGGTGACCCCGAGCAAGCAGCTTTACCTACTCCAGTTCCGGTTTTCCCTAAAATCAGCAGGAAAAAACCCCCAACACACTGGATTTGGAGGTTTAAGTGGCTTAATAGCTGAGTGTGTAGCGTCCTTTCGCTAGTCTCTCACTGATGTCAGTTTGTGTGCCAGCAGAGTAGGTGGTTTATCCCAAGCTTGGAGACTTTTGTGAATGTATGTAGCATATGGTACTACAGGTTGGTTCACTCCCATAAATTAATCAAAGGCCAAGTTTTTCTGAGTCAGGACCTGGGGCTGGGGAGGCAGAGACTAGACAGAAGAGAGTTTGAACAATGACTCCCACAGAACAAGCATTCTAACCTGTGCCGGTGAAGACTAGGGCCTGGCTGAGGAGGATGCTGGTTTCCTTGGACAAGAAGTAGTGTGTGCTCTTGGAAGGCAGTGAGACCCTCACGTAACAGCCAGGCTTTAGCAGACGAAGTGGGGAGAGGCAGGCCTGAGAAATCCAGTCTGGGCATTCTAAAGGGGAATAAGTGGGTCCCTTGACTGTGGTCACAGCTGGCTGCTAGATCATAAGTATAATGGGAGCTTCTGGGTAAATTTAATTTCTCTACCACTCTGTTCACTAAAGGAGGAAGTCTAGGAAATGACATCCCAGAAAAGGCAGGGATTTGATGGAGAAGTGTCTGTCTGGGTCTCTCATACACAGAGTACAAGTAGTTGAATGGAAGTAGTTTATTCATGAGATATAATAAGAATACAGCTAAGGAGGATGGTATAAAGGGTAGGGGAAATGCTCAGTGAGGAGGCACTGTCAAGCTACCACTCCTGTTTAACAGGTGATTAGAAGTGTAATCTTGAAGGAATGTTCTAGAAAGCAGTATGCAGAACAGGGCTTGGGGTTATCCCACCCAAGGGGATCTGCAGGAGGTAGGTCCCCAAGGAATAAAAACAAGCTGATAATTCAAAATTTTTTCTAGGTATAAAATTCTGATTACCAACATGAGAGCAACACTTGTGTAACACTGCCCCATTTTTGTCTTCTGTCACCCAAGAGGCTCTGAGGCTGTCTCCCTCCGTTGGAGTTCTTTGGGCAGCCATTAGTGTATAGCTAGCTGACAGTGATGGTCTTAGGCTGTGTTCTGAGGACCTTCTGAAGAACTGGTCCTCAGAAGAACTGTGCATAGGACCATTGACTGACCAACATCCACACTTGGATGAACCCTTCTTAACTTGTTTTCTAAGCCCTCATTCAGAAAGAGCCAGCTTTGGTTGAATAAAAAAAAGGATGTGTGAAAGAATATTGGTAGACTTTTAAAATGACTAAAGATGGCAGGCTTTTCAACCACTGCAAGTGCTTCAGAAGGAGGGTACCGTCTTAGAACCAAAGACCAGACAGGTAACATTCATGCCAAGTCTTTTCTTCATGGCTATTGAAGCAGGCCTCCACTAGAAAGCCTCTATGTGAGCAAGACTAATCCTTTCAAACCCTGAATCAGGCCACACCACACAGAAGCCTTACTGGCTTTCATCACAATTGGGCTAAGATCACAAGTCTCCCTCATGACCCACAAGACACTCAAATGATGCCCTGCACACTGGCCCTTCCTCACCTTCATTCTCCTTGGTTTTGCTGTGCTTCCTCTGACACTGGGGGGAGTTTTACTAGGAAATGTCCCCCATGCAGGTGTTTTTGGGTGCTTGATCCCTACTTTGTGCCTTTTTGGTAGGCTGTGCACATTTTAGAACATGGTGCTTAACCGGCAGACATAGACCACACCACCGGGGCAGGCATTGACTGTTAGAGTAACTGGCTTCTGAGCCTCTCTCTGTTTTCTTGATCTGACAAGCTATGAACAAAGCCATACCCCAAGCCCCCACCACAATCTGCTTTGGCCACCATGTCTCCCCCCAACACACACACTGGCCTCAACCCTCTGAGCCATGAGCCAAAGTGGATCTTTTCTCCCTTAAATTGTCCACGTCAGGTGTGAGTCACAGTCACGTTGAAAAGAGTCACTGATACAGGCACTCTGGCCGGCACAGCATTTCCTGTTCACTGGTGGGATATGCCACTCTGCAGACCACCTGCCCAACTCCTTAGCTTTCCATTCAATCAGGCTGCCCTCACAACAGGGAAACCTCACATACACTACCCCTTCCACAGTATTATTCTTTTACCTGTCTTTGAAGCACATTTCTATGTTTTATTCTATACTTTAGCATACAGTCAGGAGGGTCTGAATATTTCCCCATACATTCCCCCACATCTAGGACAATGCCTGGGACTCAGCACATATTCCAAAAGTATGTGTTGAATGAATGAAGGACTGAGTGAATGAAATAAAACATTTCAGATAAGCATAAACACAAAATAAAAGTCATTCTAAAATTCAGCTAATGTAAACTAGGTTCGTTTCACACTACGAGAAATTGTTGGAGCACAGAGGGGAAGAGGAAGAGGCTGAAACGGCATCCCATAATCTGACTCATAATTACAGCTTGAGTTTTTGAGTGAGAAATTTTGCCATATTACATTTGACCCAGTGTCTGTGTTAAATATTTAAGTAAAGGTTAGCTTGGAAGGCTGCATACTCATTTAAACATAGTAAAGGGGGGGCAAGGTTCCCCCGGTCATTTGAATAATTCAGCATGGTGTTCTATGGCGCCTGCTGGTGTTTGAGACCCCATGATGTTAACTGGTTACCTGAAAATAGAGGCCTTGATCAAATATTTAAGATCTCACTTATTTTCATTTTTTACATATTTTTGTATTTCTGCTTCTCACTTTGTTTTTACCCCTGCAATCGCGCAGTTCACACCAAAGCTAATAGAAATGTTTCATGGATTATTAAATGTAGCTAAGCAGTAAGCTTTTTCTAGAACATAAGGCCAGACTGAGGCCACTCTGCTGTTTTAACAAAATATTTTTTTCCTTGAAGGTGCAGACTCTTGGCTTTACAGAGCAACTCTCCCCTTCCACACTGAGTTTTTACAACTCTTTGACACAGAAGTTCCAGACAGCTCATGCTCCCTGAGACCTGTCTCACAGGTGTAATTCAGACGGTTACAATCAAACAGGGATGAAATGACCGTGTTGCAATTAAGACAGGAAGGCATCAACTAGTGCATGTTTGCTCCTGGAAACCTTGTACTGTGGTACCACCCAAAGTCAAGAGGGTCTCAGTATCCACCTAGACCTGGCTGTCCTGAAGGGCACCCCATTTCTAAATTAGCTTTCCTAATGGACCCGCATCCAGACTTTGATGTTCATTTGAACCTCCTTGGTACCAAAACAGTCAATCTGTAAGTGATCAAAACCTCCGTCCTCACTGAGAAAAGAAGACACTTTGGGACTAGCCTATCATTTGGAGGTGAAAACTAGTGCCCTATGACAGGAGGTGATTTTTCTCAAGGTCACACAGGTGGTCAGGGATGACCTTCATGTGTCAGTCAAATTTTTTCTTGTGTGTTATAAGCAGCAGAAATATCCTCACTGAGTAGAAGGGACTGCATTGGTATGAATGGCCCTTCAGAACGTACAGGCAGACGGGCAACCTGGACTTAGAGGTGGGGAGAAGCAGCTCTGAAAGGCTGGAATACGAACCTTTAGAAAAAAGAGCCCTAAGTGGAAATGGCCTAATTGGTATTTAGGCTGCAAGGATAGAGCATAAAGCTCCAGGTGCTTCTTCTGACCTTTTCACACCCACACGTGGGGACAAATCCGAGAGAAGCCCTCTGACTGGCGGATATTAGGATCCACTCCACCATCTGGGGAAGTTGAGAGTAAGATATCTACTTTACTCTCCTTTTGAGACACATTGTGTGTGTGTGTGTGTGTGTGTGTGTGTGTGTGTGTGTGTGTGTGTGTGTGTGTGTGTGTGTGTGGTGGTGGGGTCTTATTCCCAGTGGAAGCCCAGAATGCTCTTAGAGGAAGACAAGGACTAGAGAAGCCACATATGATGGCAACTTCATCTAGTTTAGAGCGGCAGCCCTCATGTAGCTGGAAGTGGCTGTGAGAGGCAAACTGGACTTGGCTTGGGTCAGTTAGGAAGGCTTTGCTTTCCACATACAGGATGTGTAGCTCTGTTTCTTCCTTGTTTGGCCATGGAATGTGGATATGGTCCTGGAGGCCAGACATGCATGTTAAATCTATGGGATGACAACAGAACATCTAAAACTCTCTGCTAAGAATGGAAGAGTAGGCAAATGAAGTCACATAGGTTAAATGCATCATGAGCAGCTGCACTGGCTCTGAACTTCCTGTCCATGACGTCTTACAAGAAAACTGAATGCTGACTTGGCTGAGTCACTGATCTTAGTAACGCACAGTCTAGAATAATCCCACAGTACAAATTGATCCTCATCCAGCTGCTGTAGTCTGAATGTAACTGGCCCCCATAAACTGGTAGGGAATGGCACTATTAGGAGGTGTGGTCTTGTTGAGTAAGGTTGGTCTTGTTGGAGGAAGTGTGTCACTGTGGGGGTGGGCTTTGAGGTCTTTTATACTCAAGATACTGCCCAGTACCTCAGTTCACTTCCCACTGCCTTTGGATCACGTGTATTAACTCTCTGCTCCTTCTCCAGCACCATGTCTGCCTGCATGCCACCATGTCCTGCCATGATGATGATGACCTGAAGCTCTGAACTGTAACCCACCCCAGTTAAATGATTTCCCCCTGGAAGAGTTGCTATGGTCATGGTGTTTCTTCACAGCAATAGAAACCCTAAGAAAGAGGTATCATTCTTTCTACTTACAAAGTCACAGTTCTTGACTTTAAGGTCAGGTTGAGGTTGTATTATACAAAATTCTCTATCAGATCAGACCCAATATAATTTCTGGAGCTATGGAAGAGGGGATCTATTATGGGAATTGGCTCCCGTGACTATGGAAGCTGTGAAGTCTTACAATCTGTCGATCTTCCGCTAGTTGGAGAGACAGGAAAACTGGTGGAATTTAGTCCGTGTTTGAAGGCCTGAGAACCAGAGTGAAGAGGCTAACAGCTGGGGGTGGGGAGCAGGTGTAGGTGGGGCAGCAAGAATACTAGGATAAGCTCCTGAAGGCAGGAGAAGAAAATGTGGGTGCCCAACTCAACTCAAGAAAGGACAGAGGCAATGAGGGAGGGAGCAGGGAGGGAGGGAAAAAGGGTCCCTGATTCAAATGCCAGTCTCCTCGGAAAGCACCCTCATCCTCATGTCACCCAGAAATAATGTTTAACTACTCTCCAAGAAATTAATTCAGTCCATTTTCTAAAACATGTGTGCACACAGCCACATGAGTGCAGGCCTCCTTGCATCTCAGAAGGAAGTGTTGGGTCACTTCAAGCTGGAGTTATAGGTAGTTGTGAGCCACCTAACATAGGTGCCAGGAATCCCACCAGAAGAACAGCAGGTGTGTTAATCTGCTGAGTCATCTCTCTTGCCCCTATAATCCATTCTTAGCTAGGATACACTAGAATGGCAAAGACTGAGTTCAAAGGACAGCAAGGACTCAGGCCTTCTTGCCCTTCCTCTCAGACCTGTCCCCCATCTGCTGTGACAACTCTCTGGTGTATCTTCATCTTTCTTGTTCTCTCAACTCATAAAGAGGCTCAAGGCTCTCCTATCTTAGAAAATCTCTTACCAGACACCTCTTTACATCTTCACCTCCTCTTCTATGCGTTTCAGAGGAGGGCTCTGCCCACATCTTCTCTCCTCCACTTAATCCTCAGATCCCAGCACCTACTGTCTGTCCTTGCCTGCACCCAGAACTGCCTGTCTGTCAGTTCCTCCTAATCTTCCCCAAACCTGTGTACCACACTGGGTGATGGTGGTCCCTGGCTTCATAGGTGACAAGTCCTGCTTTAGCTGTGACCTTGCACTCTTTCTCTTCTTTTTGTGTCCTGAGATGCACTTTGTCTTGTCAAAATATACATGACTTTGGTACATTATCGAATTTTGTTTGAGCTCAACGAGAGGTTGGCCCTTGAAGCAGGATTACTTCACCCCATTTCAGACCCAAGTATGTTTGTCTCAAAGTATTCTCCTTGTCTTAGTGTGAGCTGGGCCTCCTCATCCATGACAGGAAAGGAACAAAACTTTCCAAGGGTAAAAGCATCACAGTTTTGAAACACAGTTAGAAGGCAAACCACAGAGGCTACAATTGTTCATCCGTGGTATAAAAGAGCTTCCAGTGGGAAAGAGAACCTGGGATTCCAGCCATGAGAAGTTCATCTGTGGAGAGAAAGCTCAGCCGAGAACTCCAGTTGACTGCCTTGACTTTCCTAGTGAGTATTGTGAACACCTAATTTGATAACATTGTCTCTCTGTGGTGCCATTTGTCATCTTGCATACAAGCCTCACCAGAGGGGACATTCTGTTCTTTTCCCTTGATCCTGCCTTCTAGCTGGCTGCCTTAATTGGGCTTTCTAGGCCGTTTCTGATGGATGCTTGCAAGCCCCTGATTTGGTGATGTTTTTCTATCACTCACTATTTATTTTTTTACTTTTGCTTGCTCTGTAGTTAATGAACTCATTCATCCAAATGAGAGGTCTGGCAATTATAGATCATTCTGTGAACACTTTAGAGCATCAGGACTGTCCATCAAGTCACCACACCTACCCTACCTGGCATGATCCTATACCCCTCTTTAGAAACTGAACCATGAACACAGACACTAAAAGACACTTAAAATGGTGGGCATTCACTCATTTCCACACCCAGGTCCTGCTGGGATTGTGGAAGGACTTTGTACATACTTTGCTTGTGTGACCTTGAACAAGTTGCCTGACCTTTCAGAACCTCTAAAGCAGACTATAAATACCTCCTTTTTAGGGCTGCTGGGAAGATTAAATCAGATATTGGACAGATGCATAGAACATTGGAGATTTTTATTATGATAAAGCAGTTCATGCTAGCTAGGGACAATTTGGAAAATTCAGAAAAATAGGGATAAATAAAGTTACACCGTTCCTTGTCACCTAAAGATAGCTGGTGTTAAAAACTTGGCATATTTCCTTCAAAGGATGAAAGCATGCTATTTTTAAAACCGCAGCTGTTTCTGTTTTGGGGTGGAAGGACAAGGAAAGCATTTGTTTGGGAAGACACCTTAATGGGCTCGTTAGCTCCCATCTCTTGTTCTCCTCGGCTAGTCTGTATGGGAAGCGTTGGATAAAAGTGTTTCCTGAGTTCTCTGAATATTAATCAAACAAGTTTTTCAGTGCTCCCTTAGAAGCAGGGGTATTCCATACCTGGGGCTCTGGAAACCGGAATAGACAGGTTTGAGCATGCTGGATTGCCTAAAAGCTCACCCAAGACAGAGGCATGCTGGGAGAAGGTGAGGGATGCAGAGAGAGCATGAGGCTGGCAGAGATAGAGGCAGACTAGGAACGGACAGAGGGCCCCACTGCTGGTTTTACATCAACTTGACACAAGCTAGAGACATTTTAGAAGAAGGAACCTCAATTGAGAACATGTCACCCACTAGACTGGTCTGTGGGTGAATTTGCAGTGCATTTTCTTGATTGGTGGTTGATATGGGAGGGCCCTGTTCCATGTGGGTGGTGCCATCTGTCCTGACTACTGACAGTCCTGGGTGCAATAAAAAGGCAGACTGAGCCAGCCATGAGGAGTAAGCCAGTAAACAGCCCTCCTCCATGGCCTCTGCATCAGTTCCTGCCTTGAGTTCCTGCCCTAATTTCCCTGGATGGCAAACTACAAGCTAGAAAGTGAAATTAAACCCTTTTCTCCACAAGTGGCTTTTGGCCAGTGTTTGATCACAGCATGGAAATCCCAAGATGGTGACAGAAAGAGCTTTACTTCTCTGCCCGGGTCACGCCCCTAGCCATTGCTAATTAAAAAACTTTTCGTAAAGCCTATCCCACCTGACAACCTGATGTGGAGGGAGCCCTGGAGAATGCAGGAGAGAGACACTTACCCTGAGAGAGATGGAATGTTTAGGAAGAGGGACAGGACACACACTGGGCAGATGTGGAGTTCTCTCAACAGGGATTAGGAGCCCAGACAAGGGGAGGATATGGAAGATGAGGCCAGCAGCGGTAACTACTAGAAAAAGGGATTCTCTTTTCTGAGAGTGTCCTTGCCATCTCAAGGAAGAGGCTTTGGATGCCATCTTTCCTATGTGATTTAGGCTTGAGATAGTGTGAGATAATGAAGAATTCTGTTCACTGACTTGCAGCAAGCACACAGCATTCTAATGATCTACAATGACATGTGTGTATGTAATCAACATAGTTGAAAACATACTGCCCACATGCTGTGAAATCTGCTTCTTCTTCTAATGCATTGCATCTGAGATTCTCCTGCATCATTAAAAGCTCTCCATGAACATTACGTTATCATTTAAGGTTTAAAAAAAATCACCTCACCCTCCCCGTACCTCCTCTGGCTCCTGCTACCCACCTGTTTTGTTTTATGAATTTCTCTTGGCTGGGCTGGAGGAGGGGCCATTGATGAGGACTTTGGGGAGCCCAATTATGGAAAACATGGGCTGAGTCACAAGTGAGTGATTGCCACATTCTCTCTGCGTTCTGGACCTGGCACGAAGATGCTTCCAGAGTGCAGGTACAATTTTGTTATTTGCTGGTGTGGTTAATGAAAAGATGAAATTGGAGCCTATGAACACAACATGTAGGCAGTACCATAATTAGCCCTTTGGAAGGTGAAGAATCCACTTTAAAATAAAAGAAAATAGCTTTGCTCCCACGATGAAATGGCTTCAATTTTCCAGCTAATGCTGAACCTGCAGGGTTTCTGTAATTATGTCCCCCAGGTCTTTTGTTCACTGTAATTCCTTCCTTTCTTTTCCTCTTTCCCCCTCTTTCTTTCTTTTTACTCCTAAGTAAATTCCCTTTGGTACAAGAAAACTGAGTAACACTATTTGCAAACAGAAGGAAAAAGCCA
Organism: Mesocricetus auratus; assembly: GCF_017639785.1. Lineage (NCBI taxonomy): Eukaryota > Metazoa > Chordata > Mammalia > Rodentia > Cricetidae > Mesocricetus > Mesocricetus auratus. Next base: position 36,439,385 of record NW_024429267.1, on the reverse strand, counting down.
CCCCCCCTCTCCCCACACACATGGAATGCATTTATCCTGAACTACAAAAAGAAAAAGGTGAGTATTAACTTCTTAACTTACTGGAGCCACGCTGTTTAGAATTTAGCAAAACTTGGCCTGGAAAGATTTTTCTGTTAGTGAGAGGGCAAGTGCCCTGAACAAGGAAAGGAAGAGTTTGGAGGATTGACTGGCATTTGATGTGGCAAACTGCAGGCAAAGTGGGCAGCCAAGGGGGTGAACCCTGCCCAGACAAGACTTAAGACTAGCACCTCACTTCTGTCTGCCTCACTGTCCGGGTCTGTGAATATGTATACCCCTTGCATGGCCCTCTCAAACACGTGACAGTACCCCAGCTCAGAACTGAAGCATGGCCAGACCTCAATAACATTGTTTATTTCTTTCGTCTTGTGACCACTGGATGAATGAGTTTAATGATAGAATGTCAGCTGACAGGGGCTTGTTGGCCCAAAGGGACTCTTGGACTCCCCAAACATAGAAGACCATCAGAATGGGATTCTTGATTTTCTCAGAGCAGTTCTCTTCAAAGGTTCTGCAGTGAATAATCCCACATAAACTATTGTCCCAGTCTTATAGAGGCATAACAATTTGCCCAAAGCCACAAGTTCTTGTCAGTGACTGAACATAGATTTAAATTCCACATCATCTGGTCCCAGCCTCCATGCTCATCTCTCTGCATATTTGCTCAAACCCAATACTGACTGCCAGGGACTAACTTTTCATCTGTGAAATTGACATGTAGCTTGTCAAAGAGGTCAAGCAAAGGACCCTTATTATTAGACAGACCAGACTTGAAGCTTCAGACTTCCCTTCTGTCTGTGCAACTTCACACAAAGAACTTAACATCTCCGAAGTACCAGCTATAACACAAAATATATCTGTCTCCAAAATGCCATGTTCACAAAAGAGCGCATTTTAAAGGCAGTGAGCATGGTGCCAGATATATATATATATATATATATATATATATATATATATATATATATATATATAGTGTGTGTGTGTGTGTGTGTGTGTGTGTGTAGAAAAGAAGAAAATAAATCTTACAGGACTCAGTTTTCTCCTGCCACCATGAGGGTCTTGGTCGAACTCAGATCGCCAGGCTAGGCAGCAAGTGTCCTTACCCACTGAGCCACCTTGCTGTCCCACCTGGCATCTGTTAAACATCCAGGGAGACAGTAACACAGTAACCTTTGTGATATTGTCCATCATGTTATTGTTATGAGGATTCACTTAGGTCACAGACAAAAAAGACTTTATAATCCAGTAAGCCCTAGGTCCAGATTGGACCCTGTCATAATGTCATCTATGTCCATGCCCCTCTGGTGATAATGGCCACCTTACTTAGTAGTCCAGAGTAAGAAAACCCTCCCTACAGTCTCCACACTGCACTATCCCCGGAGTAAGAGAACAGTTATCATGAGGAAATGTTTGCACAAGGCTTCAGCAGCCAACGTTGCGGCTTAAGCCACAATCCCCTTCCTCACTAGGTTCTCTGCAGGTCCTAGTCAAACAGAATCCTGGTCCCTCAGCACACAGCAGCACTGAGAGCTGTCAGGGCAGCGGGAGTGGGAGCGGCTGATCTGTGATTACAAATTCACTGCGGATCACCAGCTAACAAAGCATGCCCTTTGGGAAGACTAAAAATTGACTGCAGTGTCAATTTACTGCCCCAGCCTGGGAATCTGTGCCCTGATGTGGGGATGGGGACGTCGTTGTCTTTGTCAGACCGAAAAACCAGGTGGTGGTTGTAGCGGAAGGTCAGATGGCATGGGACGCCAGTGCCTGGGGATAGATTTCCTTCTTTCTTCTTCCTTCCCGCTCCTTCCCTTCTCTCCTACAAAGAATCACGGAGGAGTCCCAGTTTAGCCACGTTCTGGTGGAGGATCTGAGTCAAGTTGCCTGGCTGCGGTCTCAAGAGAAGTAAAGGACCATGGCTTGCATTGACCAGCGTGACAGTGGGCCTTGCTGGTATGAAATGCCTTGACGCCAAACATTTCAGAAGAAATATCAGCCTGATCAAGCTCTTAGGAGTTCTGGCTAGACAGAGGAGGGGCTTAGAAGAACCTGAGCAGTGGCCCATGATGTGGGAAACAGGAGCTATTTGGCATGAATGGAGGACAGCACAGAGAAGGTGAAGCAAGAGGGAGAATCCGCAAGTCAGGTCAAGAGAAGTGTGAGTCAGCCTGCTCTGGCAATTTCAGGCCTCAAGGCCCAGTGCTGCAGCTTGGTAGTTGGATGTGTGACTTTTTTTTTTTTATGTGGAGACTCTTGTTTCCCGACCTATACAAGTGGTCTAACCTCTGCTTCATAAGACACCTGCGATGGTGAATCTTCATTGTCAGCATGATTAGATTTGGAAACCCTGCAGACCCAGCACTGAGGAAGGAAGGCCTTCCCTGGATATGAGTGTCACTATTCTGGGAGCTGGGACCTGCTCTCTGGTTGCTATGTAAGCATGGGGACTGGAGTTTGTATTCCCAGCCCCTGTGTAAATGCCAGACAGGCATGGCAGTTCACCTGTACCCACAGCTTTGGGGAGGTAGTCATAGGATCCCCAGAACAAACTGGCTAATGAGGCTAGCCAAATTGGCAAGTTCTCACCTTAAGTGAGAGACTTGACCTCAATGTTTAAGGTGGAGAGCCATTAAGGGAAATACCTAATGTCAGCCTCAGGCCTCCACATGCACAAGCACACATGTGCACGTGCATGTACATATCCAAGCACATATATATTCATGTGCACACCAAACATATATGCACATGCCAAAAATAAGGAAAAAAGAGAAAATGAGCTGCACATGAGAATTTTCCTCTCTGCTTTCTGCAGGCTCGGTGTGACCTTACATCCCGTTGCCATGACGTCCCCAATACACTGGACAGTATCCCCTCAAAGCATAAACCAAAACAAACCCTTCCTTCCTTAAGTTGCTTTTGTCAGGTATATAGTACCCTTCCAAGCCAGGCAATTATAGATGGTACCCCATTCTCTTCCACAGGCATGGTTAGTGGACCACTGTGGAGTGGGAAACCAAGGATGGTTGACCAGTACTCTTCTCTCTAGAGCTATCAAGTCCTTTGAAATCCATGCTACATGAGAACAAGAGAACTCACCAAGAACTGGTGGTCTCTAACTTCTAACCTCTCTGTTGGGGTAGAGTTGAAGGGCTCACTCTGCATTTGTGCAGGTGGATTGCTGTGTGACTGCCTTAGGAAGGGTGGGCATGTTCATAGGCTTAACAGAATTGGTGCATGTAAGTACTGGCTATATCTATATAGTCTTATTAGAACAGAAGTTCTTTTGAGGGGGACCAGGTTGCACCCCAGCATCTTTCAGAGTCTGACTCAGAGCCCAGAAGTAGGGGACTCAGTCAGTACATGTGCATCTGTTCCTCACACTCTCCCATCCCATTTTCTGTTTCTTCCCAGTAATCATTCCCCACTCCCCTCTGAAGGAAGCCTTACATCACAGGATGGTAATCCTAAAACTATGTCTGCCTGTTGCCTTTTCAATTTTTTTTCCCATTGCATCCAGGGAAAATGGTGATAGGTTTGGTCACCATTTGGTCACACCTAATTTCCTAGAAGGACTTCCTTCTATGCTTAGGACAGAATGGCATCATTTTGTTAGGCCTCTGAGGCCTGGGATAGTTGAGAGCTGAGTTTCCAGAGCTCACACCACAGGAAAGTTTTGTCTCCAAATATTCTGAAAACCATGTATATTACTTTCCTCTTCCAGTCAGTTTGTCTCTTCTAAGGATCCTATCCTGAATTCTCCCAGTGTCCTTCCTCCTTTCTGTAGCATGGGCTTCCAGAAACTTAATGCTGATGCCTGGTGTGATCTCAGACACACTAATGTCTGATGCCTGGTGTAACCTCAGACACATTGATGCCTGGTGTGATCTCAGGCACTTACACTGATGCCTGGTGTGATCTTAGAACCTTACTCTGATGCCAGTGTGATCCCAGACACTTGCACTGATGCTCAGTGTGCTCTTTAGATACACTGATATCCAGTATGACTGGGCAGTCAGCTCTGTAGTGAACCGAGGCTGGGCCTCTGGTTTTTCTGCTCTTTCTGAAAGGTCAAGTTTACTTTGTGTCTACTCTTGCTGTTACCCATTGTAAATCCCTCCCCTACTCAACTCTAAAAAGCAACAAGTGGCATGATTTTCCCCAAAGGTCTCACAGGAAGATGGAGGGGGCAGTTATACCACATGTCTGCTACAAACTTTTCTAGGTATCCCTTTAAGTCATTGCCAATGTCCTCCACACCTCCCTCTTTCTAGATCTTTCCTTTTCAGCTTTTCCAGAGGTGCCTTTCTTTCTTATACAAATCCTCCATGTTGTATAACCCCAGGGATTCTGTTCAAACTATCATCTCCTGTCCCACACAAAAGGCTCTGGGATGCCTTCTAAAGAAACCCAGTACTAGCATACCAAAGCCAGACCATGAGGACTAGCTACCCCAGACCCGGACCTTCTGTCCTACCAGATCAAGCACACACTAACAGGGAACACCCACTTCAGGTCTTTGGCAGAGCAGCCCTGATACCAGGAGAGGGATGCCTTGGGGCCATGTTCAACATTGTCCTTTTTTATAAATGGAAGTTCTGCAAACTAAGGTACTCTGCCAAGTACCCACAGCTGCCAAGAGGCATGGCTGGAAACATGCCCTTTGGAATACCATGGTGCTCATCCTTTCTTTTATAAATTTTTATTTAATTTAGAAACAATCTTGTTTTACATATCAATTCCAGTTCCCTCTGATAGTTTTCTATCTTTTTTAATTTTTTAAAATTTAAATTAGAAACAAGCTTGCTTCACATGTCAGTCCCAGCTCCCTCTCCCTCCCCTCCTCCTCCGCACTCCCAGCCCCCCACCCAATCCCCACTCCTTTCCCCAGGGAGGGTGAGGCTCTCCGTGGGGGATCTCCAGAGTCTGTCATTTCATTCAGGGCAGGACCTAGGCCCTCTCCTAAGTTTCCAGGCTGAGAGAGCATGCCTTATTGTGGGATGGGCACCCAAAGTCCATTTGTATGCCAGGGTTAAATATGATCTACTACCCAAAGCCCCATAGATTGCCTAGGCCTCCTCACTGACACCCACATTCAGGGTGTCTGGATAAGTCCCATGCTGGCCTCTCAGCCATCAGTCTGGGGTCCAAGATCTCTCCCTTGTTCATGACAACTGTTTCTCTGGGTTTCACCAGCCCAGTCTTGTCCCCTTTGCTCATCACTCCTCCCTCTCTGTCACTGGGTTCCATGAGTTCAGTTCAGTGTTTAGCCTCTGCTTCTATCAGCCACTGGATGAAGGCTCTAGGATGGCACATAAGGTGGTCATCAAACTCATTATCAGGGAGGGGCACTTAAGGTGGTCTCGCCACTATTGCTTAGTTTGTCAGTTGGTGTCATCTATAGATCTCTGGAGATCTCACTAGTGCCAGATCTCCCCTCAAACCTAGAATGACTCCTTCTATTATTGTATCCTGCTGTCCTCTATTCTTCCCCCAACTCAACCTTCCTGCTCCCCCAAGTCATCCTCCCCCTCCTCTTCTTCCCCTCTCTTTTTCCTAGGTACTCATCCTGTATTTGAAGCTCAGAGAGGAAGATCCTACTCTGTCATTGTTTTTAAAGATTTGTCACAATGTCGTGCACTTACAAGAGACTGAATAAAGAAATTTCTGGCTCAAAGGCGAAAGTCCTTCCAATCAGTAGTGATTCTGCATAATTCCCTCCCCATGAGAGATAGCAGCATGTTGGTGCATAGGCTACGGTTGCAGATGACTTGGGTACCAAGCTGCAGGCGGCTTGAGTACCACTGACTGCATAGCCTGGAGTAAGTTGCTTAACCTTTCTGTGCCTCAGTTATCACATGTGTAATTTTAAGGGAGTTACTATGTATAGTTATGATTAAATAATAGATACACACACTTAACAACAGAGCATCCTCTTTAGGAAGTACCATACAAATTTATTTATTTCTAGACATTGTCTGTCAGTATAGTCTGACTGGAGGAAAGGTGAATCTTGAACTCATTATATAACTATGTTGCCCAGTAGCCCATGATCACAAATTCATGGTGATTCTCCTGCCTCAGTTTTCCAAGTGCCATGATTATAAGCATGTATCATCACACCCAGCTTAAGTTATTGCTATATCTGGAAATATTAGGTTCTCTGGTTTTGACATCTTGGCAAAGTTAGTAAAGACAAAAAACAAGTTGTTTCATTCAAGAGGCCTTCAGGGCAATGCATTTGTGCCAAATCTTTTCAGTCTTGGCTCAGGTACAACTTTGGTTGTAATCGTATTTGAGTCTCCAAGTTCCTACAGTAACTACAGCCTTCCTCAGGCCTGGCCTGAGGGTGTGTGCTGACTTCCACAGCTGCACTAGAGTCAACTGAACACAACAGGTCAGAGCTGGGAGAGAAGTGCACTCCCTTCCCTCTCCAGAACTTAACAGAGGCATAGAATCCCTTGGCAGAGTAAAGAGAGACTGCCATTCATTACTTTAGGGCACTTGGTAAATAACAAAACAGGTCCAATATCCCAAGCCTTGGAAATTTCGTGAGAAAATCCAAGTTGCTTGAAGGAGGAAGTTAGCCAGGAGTTGGTGGCACACGCCTTTAATCCCAGCACTCGGGAGACAGAGGCAGGCGGATCTCTGTGAGTTTGAGACCAGTCTAGTCTACCAAGCAAGTTCCAGGACAGACTCCAAAATAATACAGAGAAACCTGGTCTCTAAAACAAACAAAAAAGAAGAAGAAGAAGGAGGAGGAGGAGGAGGAGGAGGAGGAGGAATTTGCACTGGAATTTTGAAGCAAATAGATAACTTTATAAAATAATACACAAGCTACCAAATTGTATACCTCGCTTCCACTAACGACTCAATAGAAGAGTGGAAATCACCATAGTCCCTTTGTCTTTAATATCTCAAATGTTTCACAGCTGGCTGTAAGACCAGGCCACTATCTTCTTCTCTTGTACATTCTCTCCCTCCATCTGGTGTTGGATTTCCCACAAGCCCCTGTGGAATCTTCTGCTTCTGCTACAGACACAGCCAAGGTGACTGCCATGGAATATGTTCATCCTGCCCCTTTTCAAATCTGAGAGATCCATGCCACACTGGTCCTGCTCCATCTCTGAGTCCACAAACAAGAACCCTGCAGGATGGAGCACCTGGTCCATCTCAAAGTTATACACTATTGGGCTGTTTGTTGTGCTGTTCAAATCCATAAATCCAACAGAGAAATACAAGGAAACTCTTCAGAGGGTGGGGGATTTCCCCTTCACCACAGAGAAGTTAAGACATGCCCATTGGCTAATTTCCCTTCTCCAGCCAAACCATCATAGCCCAATTTTCAGCTGGGTAACTCTGGTACCTTAATGGGCTCTGATGATGTTCATTTTTGTTACCTTCGTGGCTGACAATTTCTTTGCCGGTTTAAGTTGCCTACAGACTGAAATTGGTTAGTTCTCATTAGAAGGGAAAAGGTGTAGTCCTGCTTTCCACGGCATTCATAAATCACATCTTCAGGTGATTTTAGCATGCTAGAACATTTCTGAGCACAGGGCCTGATGTGAATAATCCCCAGGATGTGGGTCTGTATCAGTCAGCCAGAGCTAGAACACTTCCCCGATCCTATCTGTGATTCACTGAACATCCGTGCTGAGGCACAGACAAAGGTGAATTAGTTCCAGACAAAAATGCATCAATGCTCTATTGAATAGTCAATTATTAAACACATAATGGAATCCGTGGTTAGCAAGGCATGCCAGAGATGTGCTGTGCTTGCTCAATGTCTAAAAGGAAGAGGAAGCCAGCTGGTAATTTTTGAAAAATGAAACAGTCCGGTGATATTTATAATAAACTTGAAAACACATTTTCTCCCTATGATTTAGGCATGCAGTTTCTATTCTTTATTCACATTTTTTTCTGGTTCTTTCCTTAATTAGGCTTTGGGACAGTTGAATCTTAAAATTTAATACTCAGTGGGTGGATTGTCCCAAGTGGTAAAGCACCAAAACACCTTCACAGTTTGAGTTTGCTTTGGCCTTTAGCCAACACAACAGCAACTGTGTGTGGATAAGGACGTGAGTGTCTGAAACTCATGGGCCCCATGCACAAAAGAAGCATGGCTGAGCTCATCTGCCCACCCTGGATCCTTGGCCTCCAGTCTCAGATGGATGCGAAGTACACTTTTATGCAGTGTAGGCTTGACTTGCGCTGAGCACACTAACACAGAAACTGCTAGGTGTTTTGGGTATGAAGTGCTACCCTCACATGTTAAGATCACTGACTGAGTTCGATGCCAAGAAGAGGCACCTTTGTTGGTCCTGTCCTGCATCAACAGGTGAGAGCTATTCAGAGTCCAAGCTGACATGTGTCTTTGGCTAAGTCATATCCCCTCTCTAGTTCTACTCATCTGTAAAATGAGTAGACTGAGTTTTAATAATAAAGTATTATTAAAACGGCTTGTTTATAAAGACATTGAAATCAGATGGCAAACTTTAGAAGTATGTGTGGTTTGCTGCACAGTCTTAATTCACCTGGAGTGATTTAAGACAATTGTTTCTTTTCTCTGCCATTATCCATGGTTCACTACTTTCTTGTCCTTTCCAGTTGTTGTTAGACTGAATCTGCGCACCAATTCCTGGAACCAATGTCTGTCTTCCCTAGGGAAGGCCTTAGGCAAATCCAAAGGAGAGAAGGGGGTGTGTGTTTCTCTTTCTGATCCTAGCAGTTGAGGATGTGGGCTGCCTTTCAGACAAGCACATCCTTGACCAAAGGGTAAAATTTCTAGAGATGTCACACCTTCTGCCTAAACAGGTAAGCCAGAAAAGGACTTCTGAGGATGGCAGGTTTAAGAGAAGGCACTGGAGGGCCTGTCACACAGGAGGGACCATGAGATGGGACCATACCTTTCCCTGGAGCCTTGTACTGAAGCTGAGGAAGCAATGTTCTGAGATGCTTTGTCTCTAGACCTCTTACTCCTTGTTTATCTGTCCAGGAAGTTTTAAGAAGCCAAAACCTAGAGTCCCTTCTTGTTCTCACCTCAGTCCCCAGGGAGAAGAGAAGAGCTTTGCGTTCAGCGTCCTCATACCCTCCTCTCTTCATACCCCTCCCCTGGGCACCAGGGCCTTGCAGCAGCCTTCTGAACCAGGCTTCTCATCTGGGGAAGGATAGGCTACCCTGTGACAAACCTACCCAAATCCCTGTGGCTTAGACACACATGAGTCCATCTCTCACTCAGACACAGTCTAATGGGGGCCAGCAATGGAGAGTCACCACCTAGTCACTCGGGGACCTGGAGTCCATCTTCTTAAGATGTCATCATCTTCACAAGAGTCTTCTGAGAGCTCCACACAGTCTCAGATGACATGGGCTTGAATTTCTTTAATGAATGGCACCTTTCCTCACAGACAATTCCAGAAGCTTGTCCTATCTATCTCCACAAATGATTATTGGCACATACTTGCATGATAATGCCATAAGATTAGGACTGGACTTGTCTGTGTTGCACTGGGTCTGATAATGACCCTTTGCATTTATATAGCCCCTTTATTTTCCAAGAGTGTTTAGATTTATGAGCTCACGTCAGTCTTCCAGAATCTGAGAACTGATGGACCACTTCCTTTCTGGAGAAGTCAGACAGCTAGACTCCGCACCTCCACTCTTCCCTTACAGACATTGATGGCCTATCTGCTGATGGTCAGGTGTGAGAGACAGCAGAAGGACTGAAATGTTATATCTCTGCTACATCCTCCTCCCTTCTCCTTCTGACCCATCTAGACTCCCATCACGAAACTCCTTGTGCCAGCCTGAAACCCATGCTTCCATATTCACTGTACCACCTGAGATCTTGGAGAGTCCAGGATTCTACTGATGTAGTGACAATTCTTTTGACTCCAATCACACATTTAATGGCTGTATTCTATGTGGAACATATCGGGTTTTGATTTGGGGTAGGGAGAACTGAATGTATCTGTGAAATTCCCAGAAAAGATTTTTTAAAAAGCTCTTTAAAATGTGCTAGAACTGTCAAAAGTAAGAGATTTGGCATTTTAAATTGTTAAACACAAATCATAACTCTGTTTGGTATGAAGCAAAATCAAATTGCAATTTTTAAACAAAAGACATACAAACAGAGATTTGAGTTAAGCAGGGTGATTTGCACACATGTATATTTCTTGCTCTCCCCTGAGATACCAATAAAATGACAGAAAAAATAAATTCAAGTGATATAAATCCTTCACATGATTGGGAGTGTGGGAACGTGGGCGGTGGAGACAGTGGAATTTTATGTCTACTGCAAAGGAACCAGAAAGGACCTGATCCCTCTTCACCTAGAGGTAAGGGGGGTTCAGGATGAAGAGATTAAGATTCCTTCAAGGTCAGGTCGGAAGCAGAAGAGAGACAGACCGCAAGTATGTATAGAGAACAGGTGGACTCTGGATCTCCCCTTCTTTGACCGATCACAGGAGATCAGTATGTAGAAACTGTATTAGGGAGGTCCTGAAAAGAACATTCAAAACTGAGCAGAGGGACCTCTAAGGATGACACCAGAGACAGAGGGACCAAGTGAAAGCCCACAATAGATAGGAGAGAACAGCCCCCCTCCTTGTCCAGGTCCCACAGGAATGTTGTCAGCTTAGCTGTCAGATCTCATATGTTTTGTGATTCTAAATATTTTCACTTACTGTGTAGATAAATTCCAGGACAGAGAATAAGAGCAGACACAAGACTCTCACCAAATTAACAGCAACAACAAAACAAAGAGGGAAGAAAAGAGACAGAAGTTATGGGCTCAATATATGATGTATAAACTTTGAGATATAAACCCAACTAATTGGAAGAGGAGAAAAGGGGCCAGGGATAATGAAAGAGAGTAAGAGAGCAAAAGATTGGTGAGAGGAAATCATTGAAGAGTCATTAATGTAAATGCATTTTACATAATTTACATAACTGCTCAATGTAAGTTGTTGATAGAAAGGCCTGGGCAGGTGTTCCGTACCATGAATGAATTAGCTCTATGATGGTTAAAATATTAGAGATGATGTGAGGATAAGAGAGAGGGAGGGAGGAAGGAAAGAGGGAAGGTATATATATATATATGTGTGTATATATATATATATATATATATAGAGAGAGAGAGAGAGAGAGAGAGAGAGAGAGAGAAGCAGAGTCATATAAAAATAAGTGGGAATCAGAGTGTCACCAGACTTAAATGTATAGCCCAGAATGTTGAATGTTGTCAGATAAGGTATACTATCTTGAGAAAATTCTTACCCACCTAGAATTGACCAAACTGTCAAGAATAAAACAATTGCCTCTTGGGCATCTCTCCGATTTTTTAAGGAGGGTGTGAAAATATGATAAATAAATGAAGGAAGGGAGGGAGGGAGGAAAGGAGGAAGGAAGGAAGGAAAAGTAGAGGAGCCAGAGAGGAGGGAAGGGATCCGTAAGTTGGTGAAAGCGTGCACTGGGATGAGAGTTGTGCAGGAGAACAAAGAAATGGTTTGGCACACCAGGGCAGTGGGTACAGGGATCTGGGAGAAACATGGCCAGAAAAATACTGAAACTTAGAGATCTGTCTCGTGTACTTGACTGCAATGAGAACTGTTGTAGATCTGGGCTGTGCTTGGTTTGAGTTAGTGATTGATGCCCAGAAAAATGAAACCAGTCAACCAATCAACCAACCAAACGAACAAAAAGCAAAAATACATGGAAAGGAAAAAGTAAGGTGATCTCAACTTCAGCGTGTGTGTGTGTGTGTGTGTGTGTGTGTGTGTGTGTGTGTGTGTGCACATGAGTGTGTTAGGGGTGGGGAATGCTAGAGGACCCAACCCATCACCTTTTTTTGTTGACATTTTTTTTGTTTTTCAAGACAGGGTTTCTCTGTGTAGCTGTGGCTGTCCTGGAACTCGCTCTGTATACCAGGCTGGCTTCGAACTCACAGGAATCCACCTGCCTCTTTGTCCTGAGTGCTGGGATTAAAGGCGTGTGCCACCACTGCCCAGCTACCCACCACCTTTCTAAGTAGAAGTTGATATGATAAGGCTTAAAATAGGCTCTGCTTTTAAGCATCTTGCTTAGCAAGATGCAAATGCTAGCAAGGAAAATGTTCAAGAGATGGATTAATTTCACTCTGAGGTGCTGGACTGCAGTGTGGGCAGTGCAAGGCAGTAAAACAGGCAAAGCTGGATTTTAAAAGTTATTTCTTTTACTTTTTGATATAATTACATTATTTCCCCCTTCCCTTTCCTCCTTGCAAACTCTCCTATATACTTGCTCTCTTTTAAATCCAGAGCCTCCTTTTCCAATAATTGTTGCTAAATACAAAACATGCGCATATAGGTGACATCGTGCAGACTGATCAGACTGCATCTAGGTATTTAGAGCTAGACATTTTGATGTCAGAAGCTTGCACCATGTGGGGCCTTTCAAGAAAGAGAGTTACACAAAGGAGGGGTTTGTCTAAACGGGGGCTCAGAAGCCGAACATCAGTGGTTTTTGGTGCATCTACTACTGAGTTCTGGAGCCACTTGGTCACAGGAAAGAAATCCATGTTGCTCATCATCGTGTGCTAGCATCCCGTGTGCTACCACATACACACCTTTAAAAAGGAAACAGTGAGCGTGCTGTTGAAATCCAGCTGACACAGCATTTCAATAACCCTTTCTTGGTTGTATGTCTGCCATGGGGACAAAAGATTTGGCCTTGTGGATCATTGGTCCTTCCTTGGTGGATGTCGTGGTCTGGATGTGAGTTGTTTCTATACAAGTCCATGGGTGGTACTGATCTGAGAGGCTGTGGAACTTTTAGGAGTGGAGGGAAGTCACTGGAATAAGTGGGTTCCAGGAAGGCGGGTTATATAGCAGGTTTCACTCCTGTGCCCCTCCTCTGTTTTCCTATTCTCTTGGATGTCAGCAAGTGGCCTCATACATCTGCCACCGCATCTGGGAACCACTCGTGTCACTGTGACTTCCTCACCATGATGCTGAACTGTATCCTTAAGTTGTGAGTCAAAGTAAACCCTTTCCCTCCTCAAGTGGCTTCTTGTTGGGAATTTGGTCACAGTGAAGAGAAAATAACTACCCTAAAGCACACGTGTAATGAGCATTCTTCCCACCAGCCTGGTCCCAGAGCCACATCAGTCCCAAATGAACACGTAGGACGCTATATTAATTATGAAGCTGTTGGCCATTTGCTATGGTTTCTTGTTGGCTAGCTCTGACTTAATTATTAACCCATAACTGCTAACTTGAATATTTCCACATGGTCTTCTCTTACTGGAGAAAGGGCCCAGACCTCTTACTTCTCTCACATCCTACATGGTGACTGGCTGTGCCTCAATTTCCCAGAATCCTCCACCTCTCCTAGTCCCACCTATCTTGATTTGCCAACAGTGCTTTATTCATCAACCAATAAGACAGTCATATACACAGAAGGCCTTCCTCCATCATGTGAGGTTGTTCTTTACCCACTTTAAGAGGGCTGCGGTGAATTTCCTTGTTTATGGCTGCTTAACTAAGAGTTCCAGTAATTACAAAGTTAAGACAAACAAACTCCACCTCCCTTTTGTTGCCCTGCCCCTGTTCTCAAGGTTCAGTCTTTTGAGGCTCCTTGACATAATGGTAACTCCTCATAACTCCTGCAGCCTCGTGGAAGTTCTGGCTGCAGCGGGCAGCATTGTGGGTGCTCTGTGCCAGGTGACAGAATCAGGTAAGAAATCTTGGTGAGGTGGAGCCTCTCCTACAGAAATACAGCTGGTCCAGCCCTGATTTCTCCAAGTCACCTGCACAGAAGGCCTACATAGAAAACTCGGTCAGAAATGATTCATCCGTGTTTGATGTTCTAAATGTTCTGTCCACATTCATCAGCCACATAACGAATACCATTGTGTTCTGTACGCTGCGCACTGGACAAGCCTCTGCACTGGAGGGAGTGACCACTGGAGGGATTTCAAATGAATGACACCTGCCCTTGCCCTGAAGCATCCATGATGGGGCTCAGGCTTGCCAGGTTCAGCTCAGTCTCGTGGTTGCTCCTCATGCTCAGGTTTTACCTGGGCCTTCAGCCGCCATGGTCTAGTTTTCAAGTTAGTGGTGCTGACATACATTGGGCATAGTCCCACACCTTCTGGAAGGCCACTGTCTTGGTGGGGGACTTGGGAAATAGGCAAGGGGTCTAAGTTGAATTTGCTTCTGAGGAAGCTCCAGTCCATCTATGAACACAAAGCACACTGTCTAAATTCTGAGCTGGGTGGAAAGGAATTCTGGGCAGGCAAATAAAACAATCATACCTGGGGAATTTTTTGTAAGTGGGATTTTGTCCTTTTTCTTTGCTGTAGATTTATTAAATTTACACACAAATAAAAAAATCTAACGTACAGATGTTCTGTTATTATCAGCATTATTGATCAAATAAACTTGAATTTGCAGTCACTGCAGTTTCCCCCCTTTCCGTAGTTTGGACATACACACTACTCTGTGTTGGGGATACCTAAATAACTGCTACTACATGGTGGAGAGCCAGCCTAGGCTCCTTCTGGGCAAACGTTGAGGACATCCAGGCTGAGGAGGACATCCTTCCTCCTTGGTCCCAACCACTCCAAAAGTCCTTCCATCAATTCACAGATTGCAAGGAAATAAAAGGCTGCTTCCCTATAACTCAAAAAATAAAAACCTAGAGAGACAGATATTGGGGTTCAAGGTGATGGTCAGATAAGAAAGGCAGCCAGCCAGCAGCTCTTACCTCTATGTCAGACTGAAAGGGCGATCAGGCTAGCTCTACGAATTCTCAGACTGCAATCCCATTTTACTGCCTCTCCTCAACATGACTGGAGAATAAATCTTCCATGGAACCCCTTGATTCTTCCTTTTATACCTCCCTAATGCTGGGATTAAAGGTGTGTGATCCCAAGTGCTGAGACCACCTTTGTGTGAGCTGTTTCTTTTAGAATTGGATCAATTGCATGTAGCTAAATGTGGCCTTGAATTAGCAGAGATCCATCTGCTTCTCCCTTGAGTCCTGCAATTAAAGGTATGTGCTACCACCAAGTGGTTCTATAGCTAGCTAGTATGGCTGCTGGGATTAAAAGTGTGTATTGCCACTGCCCGACCTCTATGGCTTGTGGCTAGCTTTGCTTTCTATATTCTCAGGCAAGCTTTAATAAATCATAAATAATATATAATCACACTTCCCCACTGGACCATAACTAATAGAAATCGGGATGTTTTGCTGTATATGATAGTGGTCCAGAATCTGACATACAGCAGGTACCCAGGGGTCCTGCCTGCACCAAATGGGGTACCAGCTCTCCTCTGCAAGCTAGAATGGACACCTGCTTCCCCTGCAAGCTGGCTGGGTTAGTGTGAGGGTGGCAGTGAGGAAACAGGTGAATGGGGATAGACTTGGAAGCATAGAAGCTTCCCACAGGTGTGAGTCATCGCCAAATCCATGGGCTCTAAGACAGATGGAGCCATGAGCCCAGAGACAGGTGCCAGTTTTGCACTTCCTTTAGTTGGTTCCTTCTTGCATAGTTGTTGAAAAGACAGGCAGCACTGGTCCTGTAGGCCTTGGGGACCCCTCAGAGTCGACTCAGAACACATTCAGACACTGAATTTTCAACACAAATGTTTGTTACTGGAGGAAAAAGGGTAAGGAGTGTGTATGTCTCTGGATTGGGCAAAGGTGGATCAGGCAAAAGCAGCAGCAGTTTTGCTATTTTGTTTGTTTGTTTGGTTTGGTTTTGTTCCACCCCCCTCCCTTATTTCAGGAATTGATTTTTTAAAGAGAAAATGGGAAATCTCTCCTAGGGTATGTTGGTAAGTTCTTATTGGTCACGTTAGCCAGTATAGCCAAATAATGAATTTTGATTGCTGAACCTTGAGGTGTTTAATCTCAGGAATAAATCAGTGGCCAAATAATGGAATAGACCCGGGGCAAACTTTAGCAATGTAATCTGATGGTTTAGCAAGGCAGAGAGAAGGGGGGTGGGCAAGACCTGCCTGCAATGCTTGGTCCTGCTACAGGGCCTTTCAGGTCCCCTTTATGTGGTCAGTGTAGGAAGGAGGGCGTGGTGGGATGCTGTCCTCGGGTACCACCTGACCACCGATCATCTGCTTGAACTGTCTGCGGCTGTGATTATCTGGAGATCTGTGCAAGGTTGGGACTGTTAACGTTCCACGTGCAGGTGGGAGGGACTCATGAGGCTCTTTGCCTCCCTGAGCATGGATGAGTAATTTATGGTGTCTGAGCTGGAGAGATTTTTCTTCACCTCAGGTTGCATATGCTCCCAGAAGCAACCTCAATTAAACTCATCAACTTACCAAGCTAGACTGAAGGAGAGTCGTCTTTTGGCCTGTTGCTGGTTTCTATCTGGAATGAATAGGCATCAGTCCATTACTCAGAAAAAAATCACACAAATAGAATGCTTAATCTCTCCACCTAGAAGTTAATTTCTGTTCTTCTGACTGTTGGGCATTTTTTTTTGCTTCATCTTAAAACTTTAAATTGTTGTGAAAAATATCATACGGTTTGGGGCATGGGAACCTATAAATATTTTAAAGTGACTAGTTGTAGACTTGATTAGAATAAAATATTTACAAAATTTAATATCAATCAAAGACACTCTATTTCATACTGAAAGGGGCTAAGGTCCAAGCATACAAATAACACAATTTAAAAATCAGAAGGAAATAGAAATAGATAGCTATCCAAAGAAGATATAAAAATAGCCGGTAACTGCACGAACTGGTGCTCAGCACAGCCAGTTAGTAGAAAAAAAAAACATGCCCACATCTAAGCATTTCACCCCCACTGGCTACTTAGATGGATAACAAGCTTTGGCAATGATATGGAGACACTGGAACATTTCCACGCTGCTGGTGCGAATGTAAAATGGTACAGCCACTTTGGAAAACAGTCTAGCAGTTACTCAAAATGTTAAACATAGAGTTACATAAGACGTAGAAATTCCATTTCTAAGTGTACACCTGCAAGAAGCAAAAACATATGTCCACACAAAAACTTGTCTTAGGGTGTTTGGAGTTGCATCACTCATAACAGATAAATCATGGAGAAAGTCCATGTGTTCATCAGCTGATGGAGCACATATGGTAAAGCCACACAGTGGGATATCATTTAGCCACAGAAGGAGTGACGTTCTGGAAGGTGAGATAAGCCAGTCAACACTGCATTATTCTATTAATATATAATGATCACTAGGCAAGTTTGTAGACACAAAGCAGATTAGTAGTTAGCTAGTGGGAGAAGCAAGGGGGAAGGAGTCACTGCTAACGGGCACAGTTTGTTTCTAGGTTGAAGACTGTGGTTTTGTCACACTTGTATGAACTACGTCAACTCTAACTTTACTTTATACTGTAGCGGGTGAATTGTATGGTGTGTGCATTCTGTGAATCTGCTGGTCTATAGCACTTGAATTCTGAGTTATTTCTGGGAAAAACTGGCACCTTCTGTCACTTTGGGTTGCCCAGAGTAGTAAGCCCAGTGATAAGTACCAGGAAGCCTGTTCACACAGAGATTTATCAGATCATAGACAGATATGCCACAGATAGGCAAACAATTCCAACATCTGTGTACCATTATCAACCTGCCTATGCAGACGAGCATCTGTGTGCATGCGTGTGGCTCTCTTTCCTGTGTGTGTGTGTGTGAGAGGGAGAGAGAGAGAGAGAGACAGAGAGAGACAGAGAGAGAGAGACAGAGAGAGACAGACAGAGAGAGAGAGAGAGAGAGAGAGAGAGAGAGAGAGAGAGAGAGAGAGAGAGAGAGAGAGAGAGAGAGAGAGAGAGAGAGAGAGAGAGAGATGCCGGCTCCTGGCCCCACATGGTGCTTGTTTCTGACCCTTGGTAGTGAAAGAAGAGGTGGGAGGTGGTTTCAGCCTTTGAGATCGGATAAGACCCTGACTGGGATCCGCAGTGCTAGCTCTCCCAGGAGTTTGCAAGGCTTCAATCCCCTTTCAGTTTCGGCCCTTCTGTCCCCTTGTCAGTTGGGTTGTTTTGGGTTCTGGGGCCACCTTGCTAGCGACAGTGATCCTCCAGCGCCCCCACACCAGCCTTGCTTCTAACTGTGTCAGCAGTCACACGTGCTAGAGTGGAGAAAAATCAGCCCTGGTTCTTCTCTCCTCTACTTCCCAACCCCAAAGTTTTTCAGTTTCCCTATGGCCCAAGGAAAAAAGGCAGAACAGGGTGATTAGAGTAGGTAGAGGAGGAGGAGGAGGAGGAAGAGGAGGAGGATGAAGAGGAGGTGGAGGAAGAGGAGGAGGACCAGATGAGGAGTCCAGTGGCTTTGGCTGTAGGAGTTGTAACCAGCTAGAACCAGACTCAGCTTCTGACTAGGGGTTTGAGGAGGGTGGGACAGCAGCAGACAGTGAGCTGGGGGCATCAGCTGGTCACCCTTGGAGACATTTGGGTGGGTGGTGCCATTACAGTCACTACTTTGGGATCCTGGATGGCAGCAGGGTCCTTTCTTCTGGGAAGGAAGCACCTTGGCTGTGGTCCTCTTTGTGTCTGGAGACATCCTGTCCCCATAGGCCTTATACCCTAGTGACGCCACCATCACAGCAGCCGCCCATGTTCACAGCAGTCAGCAGTTCAACTCCTTACCTATCTCCATGAGGGAACTGACTTGCTGCCACTCTGCAGATGGGGATGCAAAACCATGGAGACACTTCTAGAAACTGCCTAGGGCCCCACTGTATTTGAAAATGGGGCTCCATTTCTTTCACCCCATGTTGGAAAATTCTGTGACTGTCTAGATGTTCTCTTCTCTGTACTGGAGTCTCATCCCTGGCAAGCCTACCAACGGATGAAGGTACTCACAGTGTTTGCTGACACTGGAGATTTGCTAAGCACAGCAGTAGGCACATGTGGTTAATCCTACTTCTCAGGCTAGGCAATTGGACAGCTACCATCACACCAATACCACAGTCCCAAGCACTCCTCGAAGACAGCTTCTTCACAGCTACCCAATATACTCTCGGAAGTGGTTGTGGTCACTGGCCGGATTTCACGCATGCTCACTCTCCGTGACCCCTCCCTGTGGTATCCATAATGGAGTCTCTGTCAAAACGCTTGTTAAGTCTATTTTTAAGAAGTCCCATTTAGCATAGAAGTGATGCCAGAAATGCAGGCTATAAAGAAAGACGACAAATGATCACTTCCTCTTCCAGCTCCATCCCGGGCCTGGAGCTCCAAGGCTTATGCAGAGTCTATTCTTGGGCATCCGAGACAGAAGCTTCCTTTTCCCCCCTCCTCATTTTTTTTTATAACGCCAATCAAAATGTAATGCTATCAGCATTCTTTGTGTGTCTATGATAGTGCATGAGTCAACGGGATAGAGTAGCTTGTTATTATAGAGGCAAAGATAGAGTGTTACAGTATAAATACATCTAAGTAAACAAAATCAGCGTCTTCCTGAATCCTGCTTCCCCATAATGTTTGCGGGGCCCTATGGAGTGCTGGGGAAGACCCTCAGGGAATGTGTAATGAAGAACCCAGATCGTTTGTAGCACTTGATGCTGTTTTAAGTGGAACGCTACATATTTATACACTTTCATCCATGTAATCACTCTACCCAATCAGCTCTATTATCGTCTCCATGTCATAACGAGGAAACAGGTTCTCAGAGGTTAAGTGGGACTGGGAATCAAAACCCAGGCAGTCAGGCTCAAAGTGGGAGCTCTTAGCCCTGCATTCACTGCTTGTTAAAGGCATGTCCAAGGAGGCCATGCTGGCAAGGCAGGGATAGCCACCCAGACATGGTGGAAGTTGTCGAGTGGCTGTGACACTTGGAAAGGGCTTTGCTTCCCATGGTCATCACCCCCAGGACACCCTCCAAGTGCTGTTGTGCTTTTTCCTACTTCACTGCAAAACCCACTGTTTTCTTTTTGCCTTGTGTGGTGGCTTGAGTGTGCCCCTCCCTGCAGCAAATTCACATGCTGAAAATTGGACCCCCTGAGTAGCAGTGTGAGGAGGGGATGTCTAAAATGAATAAGGGAAGATGTACCCTCTTGTCCTTATGATGAGGTCAACGACATTAGGGTATGAGCCTGTCATTGCATGGGCTCAACCCTGCTTGTATGTCCACTGTTGGGCATGGAGTGCTATGGCATGAAGGTCCTGGCCAGGAGCTAGTGCTCTGGATTCCCCATGCTCAAGGCTCCTGAGACAAACTGACTACTATTGTTCCTATCGGCACTCTGAGGTTCCATCAGAGTGCACAGGACACATGACGGCCTTTTGTTCTGATCCACTCTAGATCTATGAGAACAGAGCCATCTTTGTTCTATGTCTGCCCCTGACCTGCAAGCCAGGACTGGCCCCACATAGGCGTTCAATTCACTGAACTGTGTTGTTGCCACAACACGGAAAGTCATGGAGAGGACAGCTCAGGTTAGGTAGCCACATGAAAAACAGCATAGCAATGTGAGGGGACAGGAATCTGTAGAGGACCTGAAGGCCTCTGGGACACCAGGCCAGAAAGACAAGATTGCCAGGCCTTGAATGTCAGGCAGCAGCATGAATCTGTATTTGCTACCTGGAAAGTCTGATTTGGGAGACGGTGAGGATGCTGGAAAAACCAGCGAATGCAGATGGGGTCCGTTGAAGGATTCCTTCAGGCTCTGATGGGATGAGAGAGACTGTGAGCAGGATGTGTCCCATGCTTCTTTTGGGCCACCAACCAGCCCCCAAATCATGATGCAGAGACTTCTTATTAGTTTTGAATGCTTGGCCTAGCTTGAGCACATTTCTGGATAGCTTTAAAAAACTTTAACCTGTTTCTCTTTATGTATCTTTCTTCTGTTCATCTTACTTTCACTGCTTCTGTATGTCTGGTTGGCTGGTGTCTGCCTGACTCCATGCCCTCTTTCTTTCCTCTTCTCATTCTTCCATCGTTCCTCTTGAGCCTAGATTTCTCCTCCTATTTATCCCGTCTCTACCGGCCAGTCCCACCTATTTTTCTCTTGCCTAGCTATGGACCATTCAGCTTTTATTAGACAAACCAGGTACTGTAGGCACTCAAGGTGAAACAAATGCAACACATCTTTTCATAATTAAATGCAGCACAAACAAAAGTAACACACCTTTACACAGTTAAGGTAATATTCTGCAGCATAAAGAAATGTAACACATCTTTGTCTAGTTAAAATAATATTCCACAACAAGGATGCTCTGAGGAGGAAGCAGAAAATCAGTTTCTGGATACCATCCATGCTGTGAAGTAGGCAGAGACCCCAGGGAGTGCTGCAGTGCCCCTCCCATCACCCTCTCCCTTACCAATGCTGTTATGGAGGGAAAACCAGGAGTCCCACTAAAAGTCCTTGCTATTAGACAGCGCCAGACCCACACAGTGTTTCTCATCACAGATATCTTTTCTATCACAAGGACTGAGCCTATGAGTCTTTATGTTTTCCGCCAGGCTGCAGTTTCAAACATTATTTTTCTCCTGTGCAAGGAACCCAGGCTCTCCCATCATACGGGCAAGGGGGAAGAGAATTGCTCACGCTCAGCAGAATTGACTCAAATGCCAGCCCTGATTTGAAAACAGCCTGTCTTTGGGAAGTGAGTTTCTCCCTTATAAGCTCTTTTGAGTTCCCAAGAGAAGTTGAATAATCATTTATAAGAATAATAAAATCGTCTTCTCTGTTTGACAACATATGTTTCCCAATAGACTTGGCTGCGAAGCCGGTGCTGATTCTTGGGACTCTGTTTCGCTAACAAACTCCATCCCTTAGCACAGCAGAACTGCTAGGGTCACTCAACAGTGGAGGCCTGCCCACAGCACCCCTTCAGCTTGTATCGAGAGGCAGAAGGAAACTAGACGGAAGTGGGATTACTTGTGGGCTTTCCCTCCTTCCCCCGCTGTTGTCTAAGTACTATCACCTAATCTAAATACTCCCCTTGCCCCCTCATATGCACTTCCCCGGTCTAGACTGTAGTTATTAATTTTGTGAAAGGTTGGGCTAAGGGATGCCTAGTCGGTTGGTAAACATTATATCTGTATGTATCAGAGAGGGTGGGCCCAGAAGAGATTGGCACTTGGGGTGAGGGGGTTGAGGCTTTGTGGCCCAGGCTAGCCTTGAACTCTTGATCTTCTTGCCTTAGCATCTCACATCTGGGATTACATATGTGCATCATCTCATCTGTTGAGTTTGGCATTAGAAGTGATAGATTGAATGAGGGCCAGTCTCTTTACCAATGAAGGTGAACATGACCCAGTCTCAGAGGCCAGGCCAGAACAGAGAGGCAGAGAAGGGCATATTCTTCTTTGTTCTTCTAGAACTGGGACTTTCATCATCTCTGGCCATCAGAGCTCCTGAGTCTCACGCTTTGGGTTCTGAAATCTGTATCCACAATCTATCCTGTTGCCTGGGGTCCAGGCTTTTAGATATGGACTGAACCGTTTCACTGAACCTCCTGGATCTCTGGTTGGCAGATGACAGATAGGAAGTTCTCTTGGCCTCCATGACATGAGCCAGTTTCAATGATAAACCCACCCACCTCCTATTGTATCTGTTTCTCTAGAGAACCTTGGCTAATTTATAGACCTCAGGTTTGTTCCCATTTACTGATGCCCTTACGTGAGCCATCACTTGAGCTATCTGTGTTAGCCTTGGTGATGTCTCTGATCCTTCCCTTGAATTGTGATTGAAAAGTACCATGGACAGAAGTTTCTGTGCTGCTTGGTCCCACAGTCATTTAGTCCTAAATAAACACACAGAGGCTTATATTAATTGTAAACTCTTGACTGATGGCTTGGGCTCCTTATTGGCTAGCTCTCTCTTAATTAACCCATTTCTATTAAGCTGTTTATCTCCACATGGTCTTGACTTAACAGTGATGTCTGGGCCTCTTGCTTCCTTGGCAGCTATATGGCATCTGTCTGACTTTCTCTATCCCTGTTTGGATTTCCCGCCTGACTAAATCTTGCCTGTCCACTGGCTGAAACAGTTTTATTCACCAACCAATAAGAAAAACAAGTATTCACAGCATACAGAAGGACATTCTCCATCAAAGTTCATTTTTACCCAAGCCTAGGGAAGAGGAGGACATTCACTCTGTGTGTGTGTGTGTGTGTGTGTGTGTGTGTGTGTGTATGTGTGTGTGTGATGTAGTGGGGGTAGGAGTAGTTTCTAGGTAACTGGCTCTGGCTCTACCATTGACTGACTTATATAAGTGAATAATCCTGCTGAGACTCAAATTTCGTATGTATAAAATGAGAATGACAACAACAAACTCATAGGTTGCTATGTTAAAAAATAATTTGTATGTCATTTTCCATAGTGCCTGTCATGTAAGGAAGCTCCCAATTGATGGCATCTGTCATTGTCATGTCTTCCTCCTGCCTTCTTTGTACCATCATTTCTCATATCCCTACAGCTATTATTAGTCTGAAGAGATATCAATGTTCAGGGAGAACTCACTAAGCTCAGTAGGTTTATTAACAAATTTAACCTGAATTGTATTCATATTTATACTAATGCAATCATAAAATGTAATTTTAATGGAGAAAGTGGTCTATGAAATCGGAAATGCCTAGGGGTGGCAGTACCTAAGACCCATGGAATCAAAAGTGCCCCACAATGTTATAGTCAGGATCTGGTCCAGTACACATTAGTCGACAGGCCCATCTATGGGGTGACTAGTAGCAGTGTAATGATGTCTCCAGGATAGGGCTTTTCTGGAGCTCAGGGTTCAGTGTGGGCCCAGTTGCCCAGTAGGAGCTTAGGAACTAGGAACTAGGACCTGGTCTTCCAAGGCAGAGAAATCTTCATGTTCTACTTAGCATGCCAAGGTATGTCAGTCACTTGACTAAAGGTTTTTGAAATTTTCATACCTAAGAAATGTGAGCATCAAGGACCTGGAAGAATAAGATTCAACAGAAAGGAAGAGATATCATTTGTCAAATAGACATTAGACATGAACAACTTGGGAAATGGAAACCATCCTTTCCTTGGGCAAGAGGCAATAGTTCTAGCAAAGTTGTACCAGACTTCTTTAGAGCCATTGGAAATAACATCCTGAGAGTTAAAACTTGGCTCCTAGACTCACTTCTAGCTACTTAATTCCAAAAGTAGAAGCCATCTGTTAAAATCCTCCCCACGATGCCACGTTCATTGGGAGGAGAGGGAAGGAGTTTCAGGATAGCACAGCCTGGATCCATCCATGGTCCCCTTTCTCGGGACTTAGACCCTAAACACTGGGAGGTCCTGGTATGCTCGTGGCTCTGAAGAGGTGACATCATGAATTTGGTGGTGCACTCATATATGGGGTCATGCTTAGGAATCTTTGGAGGATTTCACTATTACCCAAGAAGGACTTTGCCATGGAATCTTCTTTCCATTTTAAGGTATTGGGTGGCTTTTCTGTCACTTCTGTCAATTACGCTAGTAACTAATATTTACAGAACAGTTACTGCTCAGTAAGTAGTTTCTGTACACATCTAACCCTGAGCAACTTTGTTATATTTATTTATTTAGATTGAATAAATATGCGTGTACACACACTGCCATGGCACCTGTGGTGTTCAAAGGATGACTTGTGGGAGTAGGCTCTCTCTTTTCATTTTGTAGATTGTGGTGCTATGAAAGAAAATGGCTCTCAAAGGGAGTGTCACTATTAGGAGGTGTGGCCTTGTTGGAGGAAGTGAGGCACCGTGGGGGTAGTGTTCAAGCCACTCCAGAGTATTGCTTCCTTTCCTGTTGTAAGACTTTCAGCCCCAGCACCATGTCTGCCTGCACACCACCATGTCCCACCATCATGATAATGGATCAGACCTCTGAACTGTAAGTGAGCCACCACAGCTAAAAGTTTTCCTTTATAAAGGTTACTGTGCTCACCGTGTCTCTTCACAGCAATAGTAACCCCAACTAAGACAGAAGTTGGTGTGAGCTCTGGGAATGACCACAGAAAGGAAGGGCTACGACTTAATAGTGATGTGTTTGTGTGTCACGTTTACAAGGGGTCAGTTTTATTGGCTGGTTTTGTGCGCCAACTTGACACAAGCTAGAGTCATCAGAGAGAAAGGAGCCTTAATTGAATAAATGCCTCCATGAGATCCAGCTATAAGACATTTTCCTCAATTTGTGATCAGGGCGGGGGAGGGGGGCAGCCCAGGGATGGGATCCTGTAAGAAAGCAGGCTGATCAAGCCATGAAGAGCAAACCAGTAAGCCATTCTCTTTCATGCTCATGGCCTCTGCAACAGCTTCTGTTTCCAGAATCTTGCTGTTTGAGTTCTTGTCCTGATATCCTTCAGTGGTGTACAGCAATGTGGAAGTGTAAGTTGGATCAAACCTTTCCTCGCCAACTTGCTTTATGGTCATGGGTGTTTGCTGCCGCAACAGAAACCCTAGCTAAAATACAGGTCCTGGGATTGAACTCAGGTTCTGCTTGATGATAAGTGCCTTTATCCACTAAGCCATCCTGATGGCCCTCTCATAACAACTTTGTGGGATACTGTTTTCAATCTTCCAGCTGACCCATGAAAAGATCTCACTGTGAACCCTTTGATATTTCATTTGTGCTTTCAAAATGCATTAAATTATTATTACACAGCACTAGCACAGAAACAACTTAGTGGCCACAATGTTCACCAAACCCTAGCTACCCATCATATAACTTACACGGATGTCCTTTGGCATAGGTACTATTAGAATTCACGTTTTCCTGCTGAGGAAGCAGAAGCAAAGTCTAGTGAGGTAATTTGCCAAAGGTCAAGTGCCTTAAGCAGCAGAGTCGGCATCAGACACCTAGCACCTTCCTCCAGAGCCACTGCTGAGTGTCTGCTGTTCTTGCTGGTCATCTTCCCTCCTTCATTTGTGCCAAACTCTTGGTTTGTATTTCAGCAGCATCATCTCTCTCATGCTGGCCTGTCTATCATTTGCCTATTTATTTATTTTTCCTTTCTCTGATCTCCATAATTAATCAGCCTATGCTGTCTTCTATGCTAAGAGTTTTATGCAAAAGTGAGAACAGTAAAAAGTTGTTAGAGCCCAAATGGAGCTCTTAACAGAGTCAAATTGTAATAAAAACTATAAATGGAAGGGACTGTGGAGAAGATAGTACATGCATTTGGACCATAATAAGCAATGCTACAACAGAATTTTCCAGAACTACCACATTGCACCAGAGTGCCCTGGTCTTACACAATAACTACATCTATAAGGCCATTTGCCCAGCAATTGCTTGTTCAACCTTGGACTGACACCATTCTTATTATTGATCCCCATAGCCATGATAATTGTTCTAAAGTAAATAATGGAAGCCTCCCCTTTAAAAACTCTTGTCTTCATTTCCCTCCTTGAACATGCCCATAATTTACTGTGACATGCTTACTCCCATGGCAGTGTTCGTTCCTGATTAAATTCATTATCTTTGGAGAATCTTTGTTTGTTATTTGGGGTGACAATAGGCTTGTCTCTTTAAAAAATGTATAGAGGTTCTCATTTGTATAAAAAGTAATGTCCCATAAAACCCATTCTGGTTCTGACTTTTCCCATTCAAATCTATGCTTTTAAATCCATCCATGTTGATTTATGTGTATCTAGTCCACAGCTTCTCACTGTTGCCTGGCATTTCATTCTCCAGTACATTTCACTTAATTGCCATTCCAATGATGGATCCCTGAGCTTAATCTCCTACTATTAGAACTAATAACACCATTGGTAAACATCCTCACACAGGTTCCCTTACAAGACACATGCAGTTTCTTGGGTATGTAAATGGAAATAGAATTTTGCTACTTCTGTAAGAAGTACATTATTTTCTTTAAGTGATATCAGTGTATTTTACTTAAAAATTTTTTACTCTCTGTTTTTCTTATGCTTAGAGCATAAGCAATGACCTTCAATGTCTTGTTAAATGGGGCTTTGGACAGCAGAGGCTACTTCCTTCTTTGCTGTTGTGCAGTGAATCTTGATAGGGTCAATCTCTCCTGCCTCCTGTAGACTTGACAGATCATAGTTCTGGGGTTACAAGTGGCCTTGTCCTCCATTAAGATTTGGTTGTACTTTTCTTTTGAAAGTTTACTATTGTTATTGGGGAAATAGCTAACATCTAACTCTTGATTTTAAAGCATTGGCCTCCCTTGCATCTAAACAACACACAGACACAGGTGGAGGTCAGTGGGCAAAAAACAAAAACAAAAAACAGCAAAGGGCAAAGTGTAACTGTCTTGCCTCTAGGGAGTTATATAGCAGTTCTCACTTGAGCATGAACGTTGCTGTTTTCTTTTTATTTCCTTAGGGTAAAGTGAGATTCTTTGATTAAGAATATATTTGGGTGCCTTTGAGTGCTTAGGCATCATCCAACCAATTAGCATTTTTGGTATCAGGAGCTTATGTGGTCAACTCTGTACTGTGTATTGAATTTCATTTATTTCAAAGTTTTCAAGACAGCCTCTCTTTCTCATAAGAAGGATGTGCATTGGAAGCCTTGGGAGTCTCCGTGATGCCAGTGTTGCTTCATGAATGCGAGCTGCAGGGAGCAGAAGAACGGGTTTTCAGTGAAGACAGATCATCCGACAGACAGCCGGAAGACAGAAATGATTGAGGTGGTCTGCCTCCCGTGTCTGTGATAGGCGCCTGAGATCATGAACTTGAAAGAAAACAAGGCATATGTGGCTCAGTTTGGGAAGTTTCTGCTGGTGACTCCTGGTCATTGTTTCAGGCGTGTATAAGATGCTACATCTTGATAAGGATGGTGTTTCTTGGGAGAACTGCTCACTTTCTGACCAGACCAACTAGCCAATCAGCTTTACACTCGGCATCCCACAGCGTTGCAGGTGTTGGACCAAATGATCCCAATTCCTTGCCATGGCATGACAACCATGGCCTTTCATTTGATTGCTGTTAGAATTACTCCCACCTGGAAACCCCAAGGGCAGTCTTTGCCATCCACATTCGATCTGCATTCACATCTTCTGAGGCCCATCATAATCACCCATAAAGCTCTGTTTTAATCATTCTAGGTTTTAGTTAGTCTGCTCCTCCAAGC
This sequence comes from Mesocricetus auratus, assembly GCF_017639785.1. Classification (NCBI taxonomy): domain Eukaryota; kingdom Metazoa; phylum Chordata; class Mammalia; order Rodentia; family Cricetidae; genus Mesocricetus; species Mesocricetus auratus. Next base: position 36,411,343 of record NW_024429267.1, on the reverse strand, counting down.
TTTTCCAAAATCCTCCTGAAAACCAATTCAGAAGGCATCAAAATCCTCCCGCTAACCGATTCAGAAGGTGTTTCTACGTTGTCAGGCAAGACAGTTATAGCAGAGCTCACTCCACTTCATGGTAGCAATTTTCTCTGATAGCTTTCCATTACTGCAACAAATTCCCACTGTAATCGGCTTATAAAGAGAAAAGGTTCTCTTTAACTTACAATTTTGAAGCTTCAGTCCATGATCAAATGGCTAGCTACATTACTTCGGGACTACATCCAAGCATTTCAGTGTGTGTGTGTGTGTGTGTGTGTGTGTGTGTGTGTGTGTGTGTGTACAATGTGCTGGAGCCAAATGGTTATCAAATACCATCAGGGCTGAGAAGAAGAGGGAGACAAGTGAGGATAAGAGAGGGGAGACAGAGACAGAGAGAGAGAGAGAGAGAGAGAGAGAGACAGAGACAGAGACAGAGAGAGAGAGAGAGAGAGAGAGAGAGAGAGAGAGAGAGAGAGAGAGAGAGAGAGAGAGCCTCGGAGATCCTAAAGTCCTCTCACGGGGCATACCCTAGTGATCTGAACACCTCTCACTAGTCTCCACCTTGAACATTTCTATTTGTATAGCAGCACACAGAGGAGCAAGCGTCAGTTTATTAATGAATTAGTCCTCTTTCTTCAGAGTTCACATTGTAGGTAGGAGTGAGGGACACCATGTCACAATTCAGCTTTGACAGTGGGGTTGGTACCCAACTAACACGTGGATGAGACACTAACTAACAGAGAGGAAACACTAGATACAGGGAGGTTGACAAATTATTCTAACAAGAGAGATGGGGATGGCCTTTCTGGAGACTTGGGTTGTTTGCCCTGAAGGACTTTAACGGGGTTTAGAGAAACTTGAGTATGTGGGGCCTTGGATCCAGGGTTTCAAGTTTGACACAAGCAGGCGAGAGTCTAGTCCCCACAGCCTGAGTGTTGCTGAGCAATGTATTTACCCCTGAAGAGCATGTACAAAGCAGGGTGAGTAGTACTAATCATCAGGATATTTTAGTGTTGACTAGAAATGCATGTAAAATATTTTGTATATTCTGCCTCATACAAACACATGTTCACATATACTACACATGATTTGCACACAAGAATTCAGAACAGTTGGTTGTCAGAAGAAAGAATTAGGCACAACCTGGTAAAGTCCTAATTATGTTTTTAAAAACAAAGGCAGGGAACTAAACTCTCTTCTCCACAACATGTACTTGTACTAAGAGCAGAGTTGAGCGTGGGAGCAGTGGGGGTTGTGGGAGTAGTATGATTTACGTTTGGGTCATGTTCTTCTGATGGCTTCCTTTGCAGGAGGTATAGCTGCTGCCCCATGGAGAAGTCAGGAGTAGTTGAACTCTAAGGAGATGTGAGAAATCCCAAGAAACAGGAGCCACCTTGCAGCAGAGTGACTCTTGATTCATGCTGGCATCTCTCTGTCCTGTCCAGGTAATCTAGAGAGATCTAGACATTGATGAGAGCCAGGCTTAGAAAGGATTGCTTTCAGATGAGGCTCTGACCTGCAGACTGCCATTGAAGTCACTAGGATGTATGTTAGGACCCAGGGTGACTCAGTCTCTGGCTCAGCACTAACTGCAGAGGATGGTCTTCATGGCATGTATGACTGTGTGTTAAACCACACTTGGATCGCAATAAGTATGAAGCCAAGTTATAGCAAATATAAGGCTATAACTTGGGGGAAAATCATCTTTCTGAACCTTAATTTTCTTAACTGTAAATGGGTCAGAGGATAACTATATCAGGATTTTTAACAGAGTCAAATGAAATAGGCTGCATATTTTCTGGTGCATAGAAAATACTCCATAAACAATAAATAAAAGAAAACACATCGTGGAGAAGAGAGCACTTGAAAGATGAATAGAGATTTGCTGGGCATCTCTGCTAGTTGGGTTCCTAGGCAGAAGGGAGTATTTGAGTAAAGCATCCAAGAAATAGCCTGACATTCTAGGAAACTTGAAGCAGCTATGTCTGCTGGTGAATAATGTAGGGGAGAGGAGAGATGTGTGTGTGGTGGCACACAACAATCACTGCGTGTGTGTGTGTGTGTGTGTGTGTGTGTGTGTGTGTGTGTGTGTATAGTCATCTGGGAAACATGACTGCTCCCTTTGGGCCGGAAGTTCTCTGTGAATGGCATCATAGCATCCTCAAGAGTCTGGGTCTAGCCAGTAGCATAGTGAGCAAGGGCTATTAGCAAGCAACAGAAACCTTACTTTGCTTTAATCCATAGAAATTCCTAACCCTTGGAGCCACAGATCACCCCTTAGCCAGCACCCTCTGCTGGGTCCTAGCTGGCTACAGGCAGGTTGTAAATTGGGACATTCCTTGACTTTGGACTTTCTGCCATCTGGTTCCTAGCCAATGCATTGTGTGTGTGTGTGTGTGTGTGTGTGTGTGTGTGTGTGTGTGTGTTATGTGCTCATATGTATATAAGAGTAGGTTGAAATGGAGGCTAGAGGTCAACTTCAAGTATGGCTCCTCAGGGCCATCCACATTGTTTTTTGTTTATTCATTTGTTTTGAGATAAGGTTTCTCATTGGGTCCCATGGCTCTCTCATTAGGAGAGGCTGACTGGCCAGTGAACCCCAGGGATCCACCTCTTTCTGCCTCCCCAGTGTTGGTATCACACGCTCATATATTGCATATGTCATAGGAAATCAAATTTGTTGTAAGAATTAGACTTTTCGTACTAATGGGAAGAGTTGTGACTTGAAAGCCCACATTATTAGCTGAATTATATCTGTCCATATTCCCATGTTAAAGTTCTGGTCCTGGGCCTGAGTCCTGACATTTATAGGCAGGGGATTTACAGTGAGAATTAAGGTTAAATGAAGTCAGTTGGACAGACTGTAATCTGATAGAATATAGAATGCAGAATACAGCAAGGGAGGGTGGTTGATCATAAAAGGTAGATGGGGATGGCCTTTCTGGAGAGTCAAGTCTAGTTTTGCTTTGGAAGGTGAATAGGAAGTTTAGACAACACTTGTGTGCATGGAGTTATGGAATTTCATAAAGGGTTCAGGGTTTCAAGCCTGGCAGAATTGAGTGTGAGCATGAGGAGGGTATGTTAGGAAATAGATACACACAGAGGGAGAGCATCGGGGGCCAAAGAGAAGACAGCCAAGGCGAGAGACCTGAGAAAAACTCCTGCTGCTGGAGCCTTGGGCATGGACTTCTAGACCCCAGAGTTACGAGAAAATAAATTTCCATCATTCGTGCCCCCCTAGTCTGTTATGGCACCCAGTGGTGTAATGCTCTCTTCCCAGTATGGCATGGCTATTGCATTTTTGAGCTCTCAGCAGTCATGATTACCTAATCAGATCTGCACAGGATGGGGTCCATCACCATTCTGTTGCAGGGTGGGAAGGGCTCTGAGGCCCCACACCTCCCTGGTGACATAGAGACATTTAGCTTGCTGGGACAGCAAGGCTCTCCCTTAAGTGCTGTATATGCTTATATATTGCCCAAACTCCTGTCAATAATTCCTATAACCCCATTGGCTCACCAAGATAGGCTTGAGTGGGAACTTTTCTTTGATCTGTTGCTGGTTCCCAGACCTGAGATGAATGTGTGTTTTCTCACATTTCTAGGAGATTTTCAGTTACTACCTATATTCTGGACATGGATGGACATGTTGGAGCTTAGGAGGAAAGTCTGAGCAGATAGGTCCAGCTGTGGCAATGGAAAACTGCATGGAAGGAAGAAAGGTGTGCAGGCAGCTGTGATATCTCCATACGTGACATTTGCCTGGTTCCTGAGCATTTGGTGTTGGGTCTGAGATGATTTCTGCGATGGAGAACAGGGTTTGGAGAACAAGCTAGAACCCACCAGGTACGTGTTATTTCTGCTTTTCCTCAGAGATCAAAAGTGAGTGAGTGAAAGAGTGTTTGTTTGTGTGTGTGTGTGTGTGTGTGTGTGTGTGTGTGTGAGAGAGAGAGAGAGAGAGAGAGAGAGAGAGAGAGAGAGAGAGAGAGAGAGAGAGAGAGACAGGGAGAGAGAGAGAGACCACTTTACCTCCACTTTACAAGAATTTAACTTTTGATGGTGTAGCTCACTAACTTCTGTGACCTTCCATGAGAAAGGGAAGCCAAGAACCATAACCTAATCCTGGTCATGCTCCCTCGAAGGTTCTTACAAATGTGGCTAGAAAGAATCACATTGACTTTCACTGAGCACCCCCAAGAATTCTTTGTCCACTCTGCCTGTTTTCTCTTGGACATAGCTGGTGCCTGGTGGCTGCCCTGTCAAACAGGCCTCTACCTGATATATGCTGCACCCCTCTCACCACAGATCTTCTCTCAGAGGACTCTTTAGCTGAAGCCTCTTCCTCCATCTTCCCTTACTGGTTCTTGTCCTGTTCCCAGGTCTCACAGGAGCACGGGGCCTGAGCTCCCTCAATTTGACGGACAGGATGAGCAGGGAGAGTCTTGGTTCTGGCAGCAGATGACAGTGCGCAGAGAGGGAAACTGCTGGGCTCAGGAGCAGAGGGTTCCTGGACACCTACTTTTAAACATAGCCTGTTGCGACAAATTGTTATCTGAGTAACAGATTCATTTTCCAACAGACTAGGGTAACTTTATTTTATATCCCATTGATTTAAGCTGCTTCCTCAAGCTTGAGAGGTGGCCTGGAGTGGAGCCAGGAAGGGGATCTTAGATAGCACAGGAAAGGCCTTCGGGACACATGTGACTCTTATCCATCACGTGGGTCCAAACTGCACACAATCTGAATCCTTGCTGTTAGACACAAATGGCAGGGATTTTTATTTGGATAACACTATATAATCAACCAGATGTTTCTGAATCTCTTGCCTCAAGGCTCAGGCTATTGTGATGTTTACATTTCATCCTACCAGGTCCTGTGTATCTGAATAAATACATTCTGGAGAAGTATTTGAACAAACACTGAAGATGCCAAAGTCCTGGCTGCTGGCCCAGACAGAGAGCAGAGCAGAGCAGAGCAGAGCAGAGCAGAGCAGAGCAGAGCAGAGCAGAGCAGAGCAGAGCAGAGCAGAGCAGAGCAGAGCAGAGCAGAGCAGAGCAGAGGTGGTTCTGCACTGGATCCACACGCTCATTTCCTTATAAAAAGACCATTGAGGGCATCGAAGCAGGTTTTACCAAAATCCAAACAAGACTTCAAATTACAAAAAATAAGAAGGCAGATGTATCTTTGATAATATTGTAGCCTTTGGTGTGCTATTTAGGGCTTTAAATAGGGATTATTGAAAGAGAACTGTGGAATCCACTAAGAATGCGTTCCATTTCTGGCCTCCATGCTCCTGATCCTGAGGGTCAGTGGACAGCAAGCTATAATTACCCCTCAAGCGGTTTTAATGACAAGAGAGGGAATTCTGAAATCTGAGGTTGGACAGAGCAGGTGCCTATATTCACTTGGGTGTGGTCCACAAATCTAGTTTTCTCCAGATAAAAAGTCTTGAGAATTCCCAAGAGATGAGATTTCCTGAAGATGGAAATAGATACTATCTATTTTAAACAGTATGCAACCCTGGTCTTAATGACCACCTCTTTCCCACTTTTCCACTCTGTATGTTCCATAAGCTTTGGAGACAGAGATATCTGGAATGCTTTTTCATGTTTCCTGGGAAAACTCTGTGAAGGAACAATTCAAGCCTCTTTAACAGGTGTCTGTACAAATGCCTCCTGCCCTGTGGTGTATGTGTTGGAGAGAAAGTGTGTTTTGGGAGGTGGCAGTCAAGTGATCACCCTAATCAAAGCCATCCCGGGGTCTCCTCAGTCTCCTGACTATCCTACAGTGATGCCGATCCAGTTAACCCTGACACTGGGGCTCTAGAGGAAGAAATGGCACAACAAGCAGATATTGTGGGCTGGTTCCAGGCTGCAGTGCCTTCCCCTAGGCCAGTTCCATCTGGAACAGACACTGGCCAGGCTGCATTTCCCTGAGAACCAGCAGAGGGAGCAGGCAACAGAAGCCAAGACCTCCCAGGGCCTCAGATGGAGCATTAGCAATTCTGATTCCCATCTGTTTCTCTCTTTCTGACACCAACCAAGCACTGAAGGGGCCCTCCTTAGAGCTCTAGATGTAAGCCCCTCAGCAGCTCAGAGGGGTTCAGTCTCCCTTGAACTCCACACTTTCTGTAGTGAGCCTCCTACACAGAACCTACTGACCGGGTCCTCCAGAGTCCCTCACACAATGAAGACAACAAGTGTGCTGTCACAGACACCTGGAGAGGGAGATGGCCTCTCAAGAAAGTGACTATTTGAGGAGAAATGTTTTCAAGGGCAATATTAACAGAGCCAAGTGAGAGAGATTCAGTACTCACCAGAAAAACAAGTTAGATAACAGGATGGACCTTTTGGTTAGTGAGGGGCTCAGCATGGGGAGAGATTGTGAAAATCCCCCCCCACTCATTTTTATGGTCACTTATTTACTCTTACTTACTTACTCTCCATTTGTGGTATAATCTATAGTTCAGATGTATGGTGGGCACAATATTGTAAGCACACAGTTGACGGCTACTTATTAGGGAGATACCTGCATAATATCACTCAGATCAAGATATTGAACATTGCTAGAACCTCAGAAACTTCCTTTGTGTAATTCTCTAGGTGGTATCTATTCTCCCAAGGTCTTCACTAATCTGACTTCTGTCACCATTGTTGTTTTGCACTTGCTGAATTTATTGACATGCTCACATTTGAGTTTGGCTATCAGTGTTGTGTTGGGCACTCATGGTTCCTTCTTTCTTGATGCTGGATAGCATTCCACTGTGTCAATGCTTCTCTATTCTCCTAAAGAGTAGATTTTTGGCTTGATCAGTTCTTGGCTATCGAAGGTGGAGCTACTGTGAGCTACATAGGTCTTTGTAAGGATGTATGCATTCTTTTCTGTTGAATATGCATTGAGAAATAAAGCCACTGGTTACAAGACATGTTTGTATTTAACATAAGCTGATACTACCTAGCAGTTTGCTAAGTATTAAAGCAATTTTCCCTCCTGCAAGCAGTGAGTGGCTATGTTGGAGAGCTTTGAAGCCAGTACCATTTGGCTTCCTTCTACAACCTTTTAAAAATTTCCCTGTAGGCTCCATTTAGGTCAACACCCTGCCCTGGCCATAATGGGGGTCATGTATAGGGGTTTAGCAGAACAGGATGTTGAATATAGATGGAATTTAAGGTCAGGGGTGGTCCATAGTCAATGCTACGGACAAATGATGCTTGGCGCTGCTGTGATGTGATTCTCATGTGGTGGCTGATGTAACTTACTGAACCCTTAGCAAAGTTTGCTGTCTCCTCCAAACTTCAAAATAATGCAGTGTGATAGATAACATTATTCCTGTTTGGGAAATGAGGAAACTTGCACATCAGCACACCCTAGACACACAGCTAGTAGGGAGAAGGGGGCCAGCATTCATGCCCTTGTCTAAGTACAGACTTCATTCTCTTTCATTTTGCTATGCTGTTTATTCTTTATATATACATATTTTGGAAAAATCCAGAAGTATATGTGCTGGGTAGCCTTAACGTCAACTTGACACAAGCTAGAGTCATTTGAAATAAGGGAACCTCAATTGAGAAAATACTTCCATAAGATCCAGCTGTAAGGCATTTTCTTATTCAGTGATTGATGGGGGAGTGCCCAGTCCATGGTGAGTGGTCCCATCCCTGGTCTGGGAGTCCTGGGTTTTATAAGAAAGCAAGCCACAGGAAGCAAGCCAGTAAGCAACACCTATCATTGGCCTCTGCATCAGCTCCCATCTCCAGATTCTTGCCCTATGTTCCTAAGATGATGAACAGCAATATGGAAGTATAAGCCAAATAAACCCTTTCTTCCCTAACTTGCTTTGTGGTCGTAGTATTTCACTGTAGTAACGGAAACCCTTACTAAGACGGTATACAAACTGAAAACACAAAGCAGAAGCCAGGGTTGCAGCTGTTTGAGGCAACCACTATTGTAGGCACCATGTGCTTTCAGAGAATGTCTGTGTGTTTACAAACATAGACATTCTGAATGATCTCCTCGGGCCTGTGCCACGCTTTCTTCATCAAACAAAACATGGCAGAGAGCTTTCCACTTGGGAGTAGACTATAGCTGCTTTTGTTTTTTTTTTTTTGTAGTATATTAAGTGCTTTTCTTTTGACAGACATTTAAGTTGTTTCCTATTACTTGCAATTGTGAACAGTGAAGTCACAAGTACCCGTGGTACTTTGAACATGCTGGTATATCTGTGTGCTAAATCCCTAGAGGTGAGATTGCTGTGGCACTGAAGTTCAATGGTTGCCACACACCTGTCCTCCACGGGGATCAACCTCAGAGACATCCAGGAGATAGCCATCTCAGAGATTGCAAACATTCCTCATTACACAACTGCTCACTCAGTGCATTCCACCTGCTGCTTGTGAATGAAAGAACTCGGCCACCGGCAAACATGGCAGCTAATTCCTGCGGCAGCTCTCAGCTCCCCGAAGTGCCTCTCAGAGCCAGGGCTAGTCTTTAACTACTCTCTGATGCTTTTGTTCTGTTGGGAATGACTTCCAGGAGTTTGACAAGGAAGGTCAAAGATAGGATGTTCTTTTCCACTTTGGTCCACATAGCTCAGCTGTGAAATCTGAAAGCTGGTGCTTCTCATGCCTGTGGCCAGACTCCAGACAGAAGCAACTTAAGGGAAGAAATGTTCGCTTTGGTTCATGGTTACAGTAGAGTTTTAGCCCATCATGTTGGGAATGGCATGAAATGGGGAGTACCTCTATTAGTGGGGGCAGGAGCCTCTGGGGATCCTCACATGCAGGCTTTACAGGAAGCAGAGAGCAGACCCAGAAGCTGGGCCAGACTATAACCTTCATAGTTTAGAGTGACCTATTTTTCCTAGTAGGTCCCATATCCTGAAAATTCAACAGCTTCCTGGAGCCACCTACTGAGGATAAAGTGTTCAAACACGGGACATTTCAGACTCAAACTGTGATGGTGTGTGAGTACAATTTAGTCATCACCAAGTAAACAGACATCTTTATCAGCCATTCACAAGACGGTTGCTCCTTGTAGCATTTCCCATTGTGCCTTTTCTCCCTATCCTCTCCTTCCTTCCTTCCTTCCTTCCTTCCCTCCCTCCCTCCCTCCCTCCCTCCCTCCCTCCCTCCTTCCTTCCTTCCTTCCTTCCTTCCTTCCTTCCTTCCTTCCTTCCTTCCTTCCTTCTTTTGTGTGGTACTGGGGACTGAACCCAGGTCCTTGGGCATGCCAGAGAAGTGTTGTACTGAGATACACTCCCAGTCCCTCTTTATTCCCCCAAACAAAAAATCTCAGCAACAGTTAAAAGAGAACCCAGTGGGAAGAGCCAGCTGTGGACAATGATGGACTTACCGCTGATAGTTTCAGATGAAGGCCAGAGCCAGGTGGAGAACTCCTGACTGTCAGTAGCAGATGCTGTCTCTATGCAAGAGTTCCACCCCATCTCCATCCTCAGGCAATAGTGGAAGAGAGAAAAGGTACTCCTTGTGGTACTGCCAACCACAACCTCCATTTCCATTTTATTGACTTATTAAAATGAAATCCAAATGTTTCATTCCGTTCAATTACATTTATTAATGGAAACTAAAAGCTTCTGAGGGTGGTGCTTATTTGAACATATGTTCAACCATCAACCTTTGAGAGCCTGTGGCTGAGGAACATGGGAAGACAAGAGGTTGGGATTTTAATAAACATTTGGTTCTTCTTGTCTTCCTAACAATTAAATAAAAGAACTCTACTCTTCTAGGGGAGAAGTGTCCAGTTTAAGTCAGAAAACTCAAGGAAACAGCAGATGCCATCTAGGAGCATTAGCAAAGTCTACAGCTGTGGACCTGAGTGCAATTAGCCTCCTCCCAAAATTCTCTTCAACTTGGATTTATTTCTTGGAAGTTTTGATATGTTTTCTGAGGAGAGCTATGAATATTGGTATCCACAAAAGATCTGACCAGTACTTGATTCACAGACAATGAATCTGAATCTCAGGAAGATGACCAAAATGCCACAGTGACTATCTGCAGAAGAACTCAAACTGACAGATGACTGGCTTGGAGGCTGATGGACTGGGCTCACCAGAAAGCATTTTAAGGATGACGTAAACTCAGGCTTTGATCTGGATAATTGATGGAATCTGGCCATGTAAAAAGGAGGCAGAAGCTGCTGAGGCAGAGGATAGTGATAAAGCCAATGTGTGGGAACAAGCCGAAATGAGTCCTGGAGGTAACAAGCATAGTAGTTTGACCTTAAAGAAAGGCTTATGTAGGATGGTGGGGAATGAAGTTAGAAGTGGGCTTGGCGCTTTGGGAAAAGAAGCCTAAATCATTTTCCTGATATCTTTTCCTTGGGGGTTAGTGCCTGGGGTGTGCCAGAGCAGACATGTGGATGCTCTAGTGGTGCAAAAAGCTGTGGATCTCGATCTGGTCAGGCAACTCTTCCCCCAGCATCCCTGTGTTGTTCATTGTGATCACTGCTGAAGATCTGTGCAAGAAAGCATTGGCTCTCTCTGGGCCATGAAGAGTTCCTTGTTCCACAGGGCAGATTTGGTCCAGGGTGAGAGCTAAGAAAGATCTCCAGGAGACAAATGTCCCTGGAGAGACATATTCTTGAAAAACTTAGAATGCACGGGGTAAGATTTTTTTTTTCAGTTCGAAGTCAAGAAGTCAAGAGGAGGGGTGGGATTCTGATAACGCAGTGACGAGTTGCCACCATGCATTCAGTGCTTTTTGAGAACTCTACACACAGGGTTTCTCAACTGTAACATGGTTGGCCATCTAATTTTTGTGTATGTGTGTGTATGAGTGCAATTCTGTGCACAGTAGGTTGGCAACAACCACACCAAACCACACCATGCTGTGTTGACCAAACTGCCCAGTGTCCACTGGGATCACAACTGCCCTAGGTGAGAATCATTGTCCTACGAGGTAGGTGTGACACAAGCCTCACTTACGTCTCAGGACAGTGAAGTGGCTTCCTTAGTATGACTTACCTAAAAAAAATGCTAGAAATTGGTTCTGAATTCAATCAGTGTGGTCAAACAACTTCAGGTGAGAGTGTTAAAGGTCAGAAAGAATTCCAGCAAGGAGTTGAGGAGAAATCGCTGCTGAGTTGGATGCCCTGGAATCTAGGTTTAGTCTGTGCCTTGGAAAGGGTCGGAGTGACAAAGTATCAGAGCCCTACCCAGGAGGAAGGAGCAACTGGCAGACTACAATTATATCAAGATAATCACTGAATATTTAAAAGCTAAAGAAGAAAACATTTATTTTTCCACAATGATAGGCTTCCATTTTAGAAGGGACTATTTAGGGTGCTTTAGATTAAAATTCATTTGGTAGCTTAAAAGTTGATAGGCTAATAAAAACATGGCTTTCTTATAATTCTAGAGATGATATTTGTGTCTCTCCAAATCAAATTCAGGCCTCACATGGCTTCTGTCACATCTATTGATCTGTCAGTTTGACTCACATTGGAGTATTATAAAGAAAATTTATAAACCCAAACATCTGGTGAATCAGTTAAAACTCACGTTTCTTCTCAGGGCATCTTCCCTGCTTGTTCCAATTGGTTTCATGCTGTTTCTGAGTATTCAATTATTTATTCGTCAAAGTGATATTGCTAATTTAATAGTTCTGAGTTTGGAGTCAGAGACCTGTAGATAAGAGCTATGCACTGATGAAGTCCAGGGTGAGCATGAGCACCACCGATTCCTTCCCAAGGTATTCTGGCAGGATGGCAGGGCTTCCCTGTGTGGTAGAGTGTGGGCCATCCCAGGAATAAGACACCAGAATGTGCAATGGCTCAGGAGCATGGCAGCTTGAAATGCTAGGGGGACTGCATATCAGTCTGCACAGGAGAAAGTAAGCATTCCAGAAAGAAAGCACAAATTCCAGGCAAGTTGCATCCCACAGGTTCCTGAATTTTGGACTCCCAATCCAGCATCACTTTTCCTGTGTCCTCCTACAAAACCTTCTTCCAATTCTGCTTGTCTGTGCTCCTCCTTGGACCTTCATGGTTCTCAGAGCCCAACCCCTCATTTATTAATCTCATTTTTGCCAGCAGAAGGCAGGTGCTTCCAGACACTCAGGAGGTTGGGTGCCAAGTTGAAGGCCTGCTTTGGCTATAGAGCAAATCCAAGGCTATCTTGGACAATTTAGTAAGACCCTATCTTTAAAAAAGTTTTAAAAGGTCTTTGTGTGTGTGTGTGTGTGTGTGTGTGTGTGTGTGTGTGTGTGTACATGAGGGGGCATTAAACTCAGTGATAGAGCATTCATTTAGCATTTGCAAGGCCTTAAATTCAATGTCAACACCAAAGAAATAGAGGAGGAGGATTGGGATGAAGTGGAGGATGAGAAGGAGAAGGGGAGAGGGTGGATGGAGGAGGAAGTTCCATTTTGCCTTCAAATCTGATTTTCCTCCTCCTGTATCTTGTATACTGCTGTGTGATATCAACGTAATTTCAGGAGTCATCAGAAAATTAGGCAACACTCTAGAATTCATTTTTCCCTCCGAATCATAGCAGACATTAAGCCAGTAGGTTATTTCATCCAATTCCTCTGAGAATCTGAAGCTTCCTGTCCATCTGTCTTAACGGTTAGTTTGGGATTCATTTTATTTTATAAAGACAGCCACCCTTAATCACCAGTTCTTTCTCAAGGCAGGGCAGGTCTTAACTTTTTAACCTCCAGTCCCGACTTTGTTTTTCTTTACTTATAATATTCAGCCAAATTTCCAAGGTAATATTTAAAATTTTCAAGTGAAATCTCAAGGTGCTTCATAGTTTCACTTCTGCCACTCTTTTCCATACATTTCTCAATGACAGAGACCACACACTGCAGGGGAGATGTCTACAGAGCTTGTCGAATCAATTGAGTGCTTTGATTCTGTGGACATGATGTGGAGTGGGTTTTAGGTTGGAGTTGGATACTATGTCCTCACACCTGGTTAGTCTGTTGTTCTGATTGACGACATCTAACTGAGACCTTTCTCCATGTTCAGATATCGCTCATTTTCTGGCCCTGAGAAGGTGAGTTCCCTGTCCTGTCAGCAGATCATTATCGAATGTTCTGCCTTATATCTCAGTAGTTGCCAGGCATGAGTGGCCTTCCTTTTATTAACAAGCTTTGCTGATCTCATAAAAAGGAGACTTGAGCTTTACTCTAGTGTATCAGTGAGAAAATAGAGCACTAATAGATCTTTATTTGGTAGTAATAAATTGATGTAACCCCATAATGTTTGCTGTACCATTTATTACTTTATTAGCAGTAACAGTATCGTATGTGCTAATACATTTAAAATATACAAAATGATTCCTCACGTGGCATCTCCTTTTTAATTTTCTCTCTCTGTGGGGCTGAAACATCAGCTGTCATTATTTGAGAGGTAGAACAGGAATTTCAACAAGAGTCCAGTGACTTCTCATCCCAGTGCCTATCAGACAAGGGTTGTAATGTCTTATTTGGAAAACAATTTTCCTTTGTAACACTGAAGGTTCCAAAGTCTTCTCCTGTATCTTTTCTTTTATTTTATCTAAAGAAAGCATTTGAACTCCCCCTCCATTCCTTTGATTTCTTAACTTACTCTTAACACTGGTTAAGAAAATATTTCAAAAGATAACAGCTAAGATTTTAAGATTTTTTTTTCTGTCTGGGAACTTTCTAAAGATTAGTCAGACATATTTCAGTGTTTTTCAGCCTGGACAGTGTTCCACTTGTCCCCACCACTTTATAACCCAGTCATTGTCTTCAAATTCTTAGCTGAGTTTCAATTCTGCTAGATGTGTTTCAAACAGAGCATCTACAGTTAGCATTACTGCATTAGACCGGAATTCCTGAAGAAGACCAGTTCATGGCACATCCCTGTAACATGAGCTTCTGGCCCAACAGGTCCTGTTGCCCTTCTCAGGTGTTGGCCAGTAACTAGGGTTTCTTATTGGCTAGCTCTGTCTTAATTATTAACCCATTTCTATCAATCTAAGTATTTCCATGTGGTCTTATCTTACTGGGGAATGCCGGACCTGCAACTACTTTGCCTGCTACATGATGACTGCTCAACATCTCTGCAGTGAAGAGAGCTATTTCCTGTTTGTCCCTGCTTACATCCTGATTCTGCCCAGCTATATCACTTCCTGTCTGGCCAATCAGTCAATCAGTGTTTTATTCATTAACCAATAAGAGATACATATATGCAGAAGAACACTCCCCATCACATTCCTTTTACTAAAATAAAAAAAAAAACTTCTCTGAGTACCTAAGGGCATTCCTGCTGTTCTTGGGTGTCACAAGATTATTTCAGCCCAAAGAACTCTGTCCACCAGCTATATAACTTCAGGAGAGTTAGCTCTTCATACTTTATCCATGGCACAATAGCACCTAGCCCAGAGTTGTTGCTATGCATATTGAGGATTTACTTAACATAGTAGGTGAACAATAGTTACTGGTTATTGAATTGAAGTTAATTGAAACATATAGAATAAAGCAGAATTGAATAAAATGATGACCAAGGAATTAACCCTTGTGAAGATTTGTAGGTTTTAATATAGAATAAAACATCACACTCTCTAGGCCCTAGAGTCTAGAACATAATGTTGATATCTGGTATAATTAATAAATAAGCCCCCCAAGAACCAAACTCAACAATCTAGGATATTGCAGACATTTTAGTAGATGTATAATGTGTCAAATTTCATTTTGGAGTTTAAACAAAGATCAATTTACAAAAGACAGGCCTCCCAATTCTTTTAGGAATTGGTTCCCCAGAAAATGAGGCAGGGCATTGTCTAGTGGATTATGGGTCATTTACTGAGGAGCCATGAAATCCTCTTAAAATCTAAAAAAAAATCTCCTTTAGAATTTCACTTTTCATTTAGAATAAGCCTCCACAGATTCATAGGGTATTGCAAAGGCAGTACAAAAAATCCCATTTTGTACAACACCAATTCCTCAGAACCGTTGCATCTTACGTGATAGGCACATAATGTAAAATCACAGAACTGACATTAGTACAATGTGTATGTAGTTTCCCCTCTGAATCTTAACCCCTAATTTCTGAGAATGTGGAGGAGGGTTCCAGTAAGTCAGTGGAAAGGCTGCCCTGAGCACCCATTGGTTGAAAAGCAGCTGGCTAGATTATACTGGCCCCTTTCATACACATGGGACCCGTAAGGGTGATGTCCAAGGGAGTTGGAAGGTTGTCCAAGCTTGCTACAATCCTCAGGCATGAAGGAGATAAAACATTTCAGATATTGAGAATTATGTGTGGGTTTTCCTAATTCCAACCTGCCTGAGACACCATTACGTAGCCCTGTTTATGAAGCTGCAAATAACCCACTTCCTCAGGTGTCAGTGATGGTATTTTATAGGGGTTTAGAACACCTCATAAAGGACTTTTATTCAGCATGCTTAATTTTAAATAGGTCCTTAAACTGTAGGGCATCTAAATGCCAGTGTTCATTGAATATATTTATATGCTTTCTTCAAGGAGAAAAGCAGCAAGAATGGCCAAGACAGAGGGGAAAAATGAGGCCCCCCCTCTTCTCAGAACTTCCAACAGGAAGGACTAAAACCAAGTGAAGGTGTTTGTTTGATTAGCAGGGGTGTGGAAGTCAAGGGTTGAGGTTGTGGTATAATCTTCATTCTGCAAATAACATGTCAGCCAGGGGGTGACAGGCCACCCTACTAATATGCAGCAGGTTTTGTGTGACTATAGAAGAACCTGTGTGGATCTAGAGCCTACTATGTGCCAGATTTCTTTAGTACTTAGTCTAATTTCCTACAACCAAGATAGAAGGAGATTTTACTTGATTGGCCCTCCTGAGAGAGTAGGAGTGAGACTCGATGTATCAACAATAGATTCAAACACAGGCCTAGGACAAAAGAGTTTCATGTCTGTTTATCCTTGTGGATTCTTTGGCAATACTTTTTAAAAAAAAAACACATAATAGGTTGAGAAGAGGTGAAAAAAACTTGTATGGCAAAATGAGATCTTTATCATAAGCATATGACCAGTGCCAAGTCTGTAGTCTTTGATCAGTGTTAACTATCATAGTTATCTTGTTATTTTGATTACCAAATACAGAGCACTTACTGTGTTCAAGGCACTCTGCCAAAAACTTTGGGAATCTCCTGGTGTTTTGAATGCCAAGAGACAGGAGCATGGTCATGTTACAGATGGTGGATAATAGTCAGTGTACAGAAAGGTTAGCCATGTAGGACACACAGCTAGGCCATGGAAAAGGAGAGGGTTCCACTCCAAGCAGCCCAGCTCCATGGCCTCCATTTTGAGAATTATTCTGTGCTGCTTGAGTTTGTTGAGTGATCTCTGGAATGATGTCATACTGATGGGCTTTCAATACTGTTATCTCAACCTGGGGATCTCACAGCTGAGCTTGAACTGGCCTGCCTGGAGAGGTGTCACATCACATCTAAGGTATCATTTTCCAGGTCTTCATTCAGAGGGACTGGATGAGCCTGGAGGATGCACAATGTTGTGAAGTTGATGCTACTTCTCTAAGATGCCTCTCTGAGCATTGTGGGAAAGGGAAGGCCAGGTGGGACTTATCTGGCACCCAGCATGTGGGCTGTAAGAACATCTCCATGACTCTGTCCTTCATGTCTTTCCAGTAGAGTTGGG
Organism: Mesocricetus auratus; assembly: GCF_017639785.1. Taxonomy (NCBI): domain Eukaryota; kingdom Metazoa; phylum Chordata; class Mammalia; order Rodentia; family Cricetidae; genus Mesocricetus; species Mesocricetus auratus. The sequence continues at coordinate 36,394,700 of NW_024429267.1, read as the reverse complement.
CTCATCTCCTGATCCATCACTTATTCCTGCCTTCTTTTCCTGATCCTCTAGGCAACCCTACATTTGGTGATGCTCTACCCAGCCCCGGTCCTCCATCATTGGTACATAACAAGTGTAACCATGTAGACACACAGTCCTTGTATTCAGAATGCTCCCATATTTGTAATTTAATATTCCAGTGTTGCTGTCTTGAAATCCACTATTGTTTATATCTAAATCTGGGACATGGATCATGTGGGAGCTGAACTTTGGCTCATATGTGGTCTCACCTTTGAGTCCTCTTTTATATGAATTCTCAATTGCCCACCACTCTCAAGAACACTACCTACTCTCCTCTTATCCCTGGGCTATACAGTTCAGGAGGAGGGATCAGGTTGCCTTGCTATGAGGAAACTGTGGTCTGAGATTATCGTCTGCCCCTAAAGGTCTAGATGCAGGTAGAGGGAGTGCTATATTAGTGTGACAATATGGAACAGGTAGAAACTGTTGTCATTCTGGGGTATACATGCCATAACACATTTGGAAGAGACTCACAAAGGCCTCTTTCTCACTTTCTCCATCTTAAATCCAGCTGCCAAGCATGTCCTAGTGTGGAGGAAGCAATATCTTGAGTATGACCCATTGGCTGTGAATTGAGGCATTGATCTTTGAGGAGATCTGATTGACTTACTGGCTATTGGCCAAGACTTGGTAGTTTCATTTTTTTCTGAAATGTGCAAACTATGTGGTTGCCCTGATGAAACCTTCAGTTAGACAGTTCTACACGAAGACTGTGGGCCTGCAGTGCTCAGAACTGTGTGACCCTTCTTTACATCCCTGGCATGGTACCAGCACACAGTGGAGAGTAGACATGAAAGAAGGAGCTGACTCGTGTGGACTCTGTAGTTCTGTCTTCTCTGTAAAGCATCTGAAGGCGAATACATCAAAATGAAGCTTCTATCTGAGAACTACCTGAACTAAAGATCATGAGTTCTTCTTAATTTGACACATTTTTACATTCACACATTCATTTATTTAAAAAAATAATTCCTTCCTGGGATACTCCAGAGGTACAATCCATCAACGTGTCGTATTTGTGAAGACTATCTTCCTAAACAGTGATAAGGCTTAAGATCAGGGAAATAGTGGTGGTAAGGCAAATCCCTTCTTCTTGAAGCTCATTCTACAGTGGGGAAGGGCCTGAGAACAGAAACAGCAAGAACATAGCATCATAGCATGGCAACTGCTCTCTGGGGATGTACAAGAAGGAAGTCAGGGAGCAAGATGTGATCTGCTCAGATCGGTGATTGCCTCCCTTTTCAATGTGTCCTTGTAGTGTGAAAATGGCAAAATTTTAGCATGAGAATAACATGTGCAAATGTCATCAAAAAAGATGAGAACACTCTTCCTTGGATCTGAATATTCCACTAGCAGGGTTTCTACAGCCATAATTGTCTCAATGAAATGACTCCATAGACTTTACTTTTTGATTAGGGAAGACAAAGAACAACATTTGAAGCTCATTTTCTTGTGGTTGTTGAGAACAATAATAAGCATGTCTTTTCTTTGCTGTGAAAGATAGTGACATTAATGAAAGAGAAGGATGGGAATTCTGCTTCTGGGCACAGGAGTTGTGTGAAACTCCTTGCAGGGAAGAATACAGTTCACACTTGCATATGGAGGTGGCTTCATTCAGGTACATGCTTGTGAGAAGTCCGGGGAGCTCTGGCCTGGACCCTTAGGAACACAACTCCACAAATGCTCATAATCATATATTACAATGATCGAGGCAGGCTTGACCTGGAAGGGTCTACATCCCAGTCACATATTACTTTATCCTAGCTGCATCTAACAAGGTGAGGAGGAGTAGTTGGTTCAGTTGTGTCTCCAGGAGTCACCACCATCTAGCTTCTGATCCCACATCATTCATCCTATGAGATCACTATGCCTGCAGTGTAGAGAAGCTGTCCAAGATAAAACTGGTAGCTTTGTAAGAAATGCCATATCATTCATCCTATGAGATCACTATGCCTGCAGTGCAGATAAGCTGTCCAAGATAAAACTGGTAGTTTTGTAAGAAACTCAGAAGGCTCGCCAGGTACTGGGGTGATGAGAGGAGGCTGTGCCACTTGGAAGAGTGTGTTTTTGTTCCTGACGTTCTTTGCATCTACTGAGACTTGGGCTGTCTTCGTCATCCATTAATTAGCTCATTTACAAACAATGTACTAGACACCCACAGATGTGTCAGAACTTCATGCAAGTGCCAAGGCTCTGGGTCCTTTCCAATTTTTGTGGAGCTTCTAGACCAAGGGTGAGACAGAGTGCTTTGTGATTTCAAGGCTCTGCTAGGAGTTTGCCTAGAAGTGTGTGTGTGTGTGTGTGTGTGTGTGTGTGTGTGTGTGTGTGTGTGTACAACATTTGGGTTGGGGTGAGTTTTGGACAGGATGTATAGGGCTCAAAAGAGACTTCAGAGAAGGCAGAAAGAACAAACTGAATCCTGAGAGGTGAGGTCCCAACACTGAAACATGACATCTCTAAGAACCTTGGTAGCTTAGAGATCTGAAGTCAAGCCTCAGCTCTGGTAGCTAATAGCTGTACGGCCATCGGCAAGTCACACTACTTTTTTTCTGAATCTCCCTTATTTCATCTGCAGAATGAGTCTAACAAATCAGACTTTGAGGTAGCACGCCAGCTTGTTCATAATGGGTGATGCTGAATGGGATGATTCTTAGGTGTGGGGCAGAGGAGGGAAAGCATTCCAGGCTTTAAGAATGGTGAGCATACAATGTGCGCTAGTGAAATGGCTGGTGCCTGGTGAATTGGCTGGAGTGTTGAGAGCAGAAAAGAAGTAGAAGGGTAGGGTGGAAGGTGACAAAGTGGCATTAGACGGTACTTCTGAAGAGCCCATTGTCACAACAGTGTCTTTGAGAATGTTTAAGCCAAGAAATAGCACAGTAATATGAGTCACTTCTACCTACATGTGCTGAAAACACATTTTTGGAGAACTTGTATCTTGATACCTGCAGTTAGAGAGAGAGATTGAAGTGAGGGACAACATTGTGGTCTATCCTCCCTGCTTTTGTTGACTTGGGTGTCTCTGTGAGTGTTGGGTGTTGGTCCATTGACACATCTCTTAAAGAGTGAGGGGACCACAACAGTGGCCATGTACCAGGAACACTTTTTTAAAATTAAGTTAAAACTTGGCACACAGAATGAAGCAAGACCCAGTTCACTAATTAGACTAACTTCAAAACAAACAGTGTCTGTGGGTTCAGTACATGGTATGGGGAAAATACCAGCATGTCTAAATGGGAAGGCATAGGAGCCATATGTTGTCTGCCTCCATCCACACAGCTCCTCCAGACACATTTGTTCATCCTGTGTCATCTGAGGATGAGTGACAGGGAGACAAATGTATAGACCAGTAATGAACAGATGCACAGCTCACAGCTACAGCTGTCCTGGGACCTCTGATCCTACTGGCTAATGGCAGCTTGTCAGCCTGGTGAGCAGGCTGTCCTGTCTCACTACAAAAATCCTAGAATGCCACCCATGGTATTAGAAATGTTGTCCTTTTTTGTTGGATTTTTTAAAGTCAGGTAGCCATGGCTGTCCTGGAACTCATTCTGTAGACCAGGCTATAAGTTCTGTTCTTAATGTTGAGTTCTTCCCTTACTTGCAGGCTAATCCTAAGTAATGACATCATATCTGATTTTGACTGTATGATGCAGGTATTTACTATATACTCTTTAAGTAGGCATGGACCTTTTGTTTCAGTAAATGTTTCCTGAGCACTTACTCTGGCTTAGACTATGTGCTGGGCTGAGGAGTTAGGAGGATAACTAAGATGGCCCTTAAGGTTGTCTTAGTCTGGCTGGAGGGAAAGCTCTATACACAGCTATTTCAGCCTTGGATACCATGGCAATTGGAAGGAAGCATCTGACTTAGTGGAAGAAATAAACTTCTGGGATCAGCTGTATGTCTATGTGAATCAGGAGACAAGGTCACATGCTAGAGGGATGTGTGACATGGTTGATTGTTGCAGGATATTTGATAACACTGTGAAGATGTGTTGCTGTTTTGCCTCACCTGCCTAAACACCTTCTTACTGGTTTAATAAAGAGTTGAATGGCCAATAGCTAGACAGGAGAGAAAATAGTCAGGACTGCCAAGGAGAGAGAGAGAGGAACTTTGGGAGAATTCAAGGCACATGGGATCAAGCAAGCAAGACATGGAGGGAGATGAATGTACAGAATGGAGGAGAGGAAAAGAATCATATTGCAGAATGTAGACAAATAGAAATGGGTTAATTTAAGTTATAAGAGCTAGTTGGACACAAGACTAATTTAAGGACACACTTTCTTAATTAATAATAAGTCTCTGTGTCATTATTTGGGGGCTGGTGGTCCAAAGAAAATCCAACAAGAAAGACTGGTTATAGTTGATATGGAAAGTAGGGGAGGCAATTCACCAGAGATTGCTTATTGACGGCCAAGAGCTGTCTTTCTGAAGATGACCCTATACACTTGTTACTTTTCAATCAGCATTCAGCACACAAGATCTAGTGCTTCTATCCCATGCTCCTGCATCCTGTCCATGGAACTAAGAAACTGGTAGGATGACAGAGTCAGGGTACCAAAATCTTAGGGGGGTCTCAAGCTAAGTGGATGCTCTGTATGATCCAGAGAATGACCTATGATAATGGTGCTTTCATATTTAAATGAATGAGTTGATTACATAGACAACAAGCAAAAGTAAAAGAATAAAGAGCAAGCAGCAGAGAGAAGCTGTGGCTCCATCATATAACATCATCAAATCAGTTGCTGGAAACGTCCAGTAGAGATGATGGGAGTAGGCCAATTGAGAGAGCACATGAAAAGATACATCAAGTTGAAGGATTATAAACATCCAAGAGAAATTAACCAGAAACATCCCATTGAGACAGCCAGCTAGATTTCTCGATCAAGGGAGTTGCAGGCTGAGCAGAATGTCCTCTTGGGTAAGGCTTCCAAGGAAAAGCAAGTAGCATCAGATAGTATCATCAAATTGGGCACTTCAAATCACCCAGCAGATACAGACTGAGGCAGGGTTTCCCTTGATGGATGAGCGTCCCATGGCTTGACGTTTTGGGATAAACAGTAGTAATGCCTGTTAGAAATGACTCACCTTATAACTGTTCTCAGGAACATACTTCTTTTGTTTGTTTGTTCTCTGTGCTGCCTTTGGGGGTCACGGGTCTGGGAGTGTAGATTGAGTAGCCTGATAGCAGCAGAGAACAGGATGACCTCATGGGCAGGACAGTCGATGAGGGTTGCCTGTGGATGCCAGGGCTCACCTCTCCACCACCTCTGGCCCTTTGCTGGCTGCACCTCTCACTCACTTTCTGCCTAGTCAGAGTTTCCCTGCTTCCTTACAGTAATGGCCATTGACAGCTATTGACTGGCAGTGACAAGGCTGAGCTGAAGGTGAGAGTGAAGGATTTCCTACACCAGGCAGAGCAAGTGATGTCCCACATAATTGTCCAAATCCTAAAGCCTGGCACTGCCTTTCTTTCTACTTCTACCTCTCTCTAGAAGGGACCTCTTTGAATGCCAGGCAAGTACATCTCCTCTACAAGGGTTGACTTGACTACATCAACACACAGTCCAATAGCAGGTGTGATCATTATCAACATTTTACTATATCTTTTGCAGGAGGGCGCATAAAGGCACTCACCATGCAGCCCACACTCTCCTAGAAAACATGACCCCCGTACTTTACCCTCCAGAGTGCAGGGGGCTCCTAGTATGCTTTAAATCACGGGTTCTCTAGCTGGAGCATGCATCAGCACAGTTGGAAGGCTTCTTGAGGCACAAACTGGGGAGCTCACTCCAGCATTTCTGGTTTGCAGATCCAGGAGAGAACTGAAGAATTTGGTTTCAACCAATGAACAGATGTGGCTGGTGTGAAGTGACAATTGATGCTTAGTAGTCCAGTAACACTTTTGGTGGACAAGGGGCCTATTCACGAGCAACACACAGTGATTTGATATGCAAATGCTTAATAAGCTGCTGGCCATAAGTTAATGGAGAGATTCTGTTGTTGTTTTCTGCTGAGTGTCAGGGGAAGGAAAGAGGAGAGTTTCAAATTGTTGGGGCAAATTTTATGATGGTATAAAATATTGAAATATATCAACTATGTTGGCTTTTTTCCTCCCTGTTAGTAAATCAGCATACAAAGTACTTAGAGTAATATCAGCAATATGTCAAATGCCATGGAAACGTTTATGATCATTGTAATGATTGGAACACTGTCCTTCTGCTGAATCCCACCATTTGTACACAACTTATTTTCCTAGATTTTGAGGAGATAGCAATGAGCACTTTAGGCATTAGGCCACCAGAGTTTTCTGTACTAAATTCAAATGTTAATAGCAGTGGATCATATATCTCTTTTGTGTTTACACTTCTTTGCACTTACTTAAAATTTCTGCCGAAAACACATATTATTTACCACAAAAAGCAGGAAACAATGAGTTTCTTGGACTTAGTTACAAAGCTTGGAGAAGAGGTTATACGAATGTGGGTGAATCAAAGGCAGCCAAGCCAGAAAAATTTCACTTCAGGATGGATGTTTTCTCTTTGGCTGAATGGATTATATCCATCATTCAGACAACGTTCCATTCTCTATACCCTAGCACCTCCTGAGACCCCAGCACTATGCACCATTAGACAAAAATCACAGCTGTCTGGGAGACACAGGATGGAATAGCTAGAATCTCAGGGGAGGGAGGGTCTGATGATGTTCTTGCCTCCTATGAGGGAATAGTCAACAGGCCTGATTTTGAGGGTCTTTTTCAAATAGTTACATATGCTCTAATGAAGATGATGGCTGTTGCACTTAGAGGCTAGCACTCTGTGATGTTTTGGTATCAGAAGACCCAGGGTCAAAGCTCCCTTCTGCTTTTTGGGTTACACATGTAAACCATAGCACCAAGTGTCCACCAAAATTAGAAGAGACACCCTTTTAAAGACAGAATTGCTATTAGTTCACAAAGGGGTATCTCACACTATGCTAGAATATATGCTCCATGCTATCACACTGTGTGCATTGAGATGAAATATGGCCTCTTAGGAATGGGGAGCTTCCACCTGCAGATAAACATTGCTACTTTGAGGGGTGGGAAGTAAAGCCCCAACACTAAGGGAAAGCATCCTTTAATATAGTAAGATGATCTGAATACACTAGGCAGCAATGGCATTCTGTGTGAAAGGGTGTGTGGGAGTCAAAAGACTGGGGGGTTTGCTTATTTCACACTTGACATGCGGTTTTGCAGATAACGGTGCCATTTTTCCAAGAGAGAAAAAGAAAAACACATGTATAGCCAGGCGGTGGTGGTGCACACCTTTAATCCCAGCACTCGGGAGGCAGAAGCAGGCGGATCTCTGTGACTTCGAGGCTGGGCTGGACCGACAGCCTCCAAAACAAGACAGAGAAACCCTGTCTCGTAAAACAAAAACAAAAACAAACAAATAAAGAAAGAAAGAAAAACACATGTATAATCTGCCCCTCAATGCAATAAATACGCTGACATTTGGGTGTCTTTCACACACCCCCAAAAGAAGAAATCTTGGATGGTTTAAGATCAGAAATGGCTTTTGTTGTCTGGTGTGTTTATTAAAGTCCACAGGTATCTTTTCCAGAGAGGAGATAACAAGAATGGGTACGAACCAAATGGTCCACAGAAGTGGTTCCCAACATGTAGGTCGTGACCCCTCCAGGGGCCACATGTCATATATCCTGTATATTAGATATTTACATTATGATTCATACAGATAGCAAGATTACATTTATGAAGTATCAGCAAAATAATTTTATGGTGTTTGAGGGGGGTCACCACAACATGAGGAACTGTATTGAATGTGCAGCATTAGGAAGGTTGAGAACTACTGCACCACATGGTTCTAGAAGACCCATTCTGTGGTCCAGGCTTCATCAATCAACTGTGTGACTTTGGAGGAGTCAGTAACATCCCAAGATTCATAATTCTTATTTGTAAAATAAGAGTCACAGTGATGTAAATGGAGTCCTTAACTGGTCTAGATAATAAGAGGCTGGAGACAGATATAGAGGGAAATACTGAGAGATCAGAGAGAAGGAGCAGGCCACAGCATACCTTAACTCCTAAGCATTTCCACGAGAAGAGTGATTTCCTGTTTGTCCTTGCTTATTTACTGTTACTACCCAGTTACATCACTTCCTGCCTGTCTGTCCAGACCTCCAGACCTCTATGGTTAGCTAGTGGCAAGCTCCATTCTCTGACCCCAAGACAGGCTTTATTTGTGCAAGAATGATATCACCACACAGTGATACTGAAGAGAGATGCCATCACACAAAAGACTCTTAAAGGAGCTGTCTAAATCAGTCACACCTTATGTCACTAGTAGCTTCAGTTGCCAACTTGATATACCTAGAAGGAGGGATCGTCACTTGAAAAATTGCCTCCTTGGATTGTCCTGTGGCCCATGTCCATGGGGCATTTTCTTAATTGCTAATTGAAGTAGGAGGGCCTAACCCACTAACACAGTGCCACCGTGAGCAGGTGATCTTGTGTTGTATAAGAGAGCATGCTGAGCAAGCCATGGAGAGCAAGTCCGTAAGCAGTATCCTTCATGGTCTCTGTATCAGTTCCTGTTTCCAGGCTCTGGCTTTGAGTTCCTGCCCTGATTTCCATCAGTGATGGACTATATAATCTGTAAGGTAAAATAAACCCTTCCTCCCCAGAGTTAGCTTTGGTCAGTGTTTTAGCACAACAATAGGAAGCAAACTAGAATGCCAAATGATCCGTTGTAAAAATGACATTTGAAAAATAACCATAGACATTTATGAATTTCCATTTGTGATGCCACTAGGTGCTAAAATCTTCCACAAATGACACTGCTCAGATGAGATGGAACTTCTGTGGGGTTTGTGGTTCATCTTTAATTTAAAAGACTCTTTTTGCAGCCTATGACATGTCTCTGCTTTCTTAGTCCCCACTGCTTATTGCCTTTTATTTGTCTCGGTGTCTATTTATCTAGCATTTATGAGGCTGCCAGTTGCCATGTTTTTTCTTTTCTTTTTCATTATGAGAAGTTTCACATTTATAAAAAAGTAGAGAATATGGAATAACAGACCCCCTTTTCATCACCCAGCTTCAGAGAATATCAACCGAGTGCCAGTCTTTTCCTCCTGTAGTTTTTACCCACTCTTTCCCACACAATTATAGGGTTATTGAAGAGAGAATCCAGATATTGTATCACTACATCCCTATGCCTCTAATAAGGGAAGGAATGTTTAAAAAATCATAGCCATGACATTATTTTCATATCAAAAAATTATCAACAATTCTTCATTTTATAAAATAACCAATTTGTACTCAAAATTCTCTGGTGCTTTATATGGTCTTTACAGTTTGTTTGAATTAAAGTATAAAGTTCCTATATTGTGATGAATTGATATCATGTTTAAGTCATCTTAATGTATTGGTTTCCTGTCAATCAAAGTCATTTATCTTTGTAATGTATCAGTTGGAGGTCCTGGGTCATTTGATTTGTCCTGGAGAGTTCATGACACTTTGGGTTTTGCTAATAGAGCTTCCTGTGGTGCATGTTAGCATATTTAACATAGTTAACATGCACCTGTTTGCATATTTATTTATCTATTTATTAATTTATTTACTTGCTTATTAAGTTTTGTAAATTGACAGCTAGATCTAGAAGCTTGCTTACATCCAGGCTACTGCTGGCGGCCTCAGCAGCGTTTGTGTTTGCATCAGGAGGCAGCAGTGTTCAGAGTTTGCATGTGATGCTGCAGACGTCGATGCTCACTGTCTAGATCCATGAATTTATTGGAGTTGGCAAGATGTTCATATGCTAATTCAGTCCTGCCGCCTTCGCTTATTAGCTAGAATACATCTATAAATGGATAATTCCCTCCATCAACTCTGCAGTTACCCTGAGGGATAGTTCATGGAAAAACAAGATAAATGCTTGATTATCTCTCGCTTACCATTTTCTAAGATAATTAGTTGGTTAATTTGTGCCTTCCAATGGTAAATAGTTTATTCTTGATTTTTATAAACTCATGAATTTAAGGATATTTGATGTCTTTTCTTCCGTTTCAGTCATTATCGTCATTGGCTGGTGGGAACATCTTTAAGCTTTCTCCCGAGCCCTTTTGATATTATGCTAGAGGCCTTTTAAGAGTTTTCTTGCTATTCAATTTTGAGAAAATGTCCCCAAATTGTAGATCTTGTCTCTGAGTTGTCATCAAACATTTCTTCAAGGATTTCCAGTTTCATTTAATGTGAAACTGAGCTCGGTGCCATGTCTTAGCCCTTGTTTCTAGGCCTTCTTAATAGGTAAAAACCAAGGAAACAGGGATGCATAGGTAAATATATTTAAGATTAAATTTATTGTGAGTTAATTCTGCTGCTACCTACTCAAATTTAGGGTTATAGGATTTTACTTAGCCTCATTGATCATCTGTCTATATGCCTTTTCTCCCTTACCGAACACATCATTTTTCACTGTCACTACATAATTACTCAGCTTTATTGCAATACACACTACTGCAAAAGCATCACTGTGTAAAAAGCACCACCAACTCCATGATACAAAAACTTACACACTAGTTTAAGAATTATTGGTAGATACCTGTAACCAAACACTTGGAGGAACAGGCAGGATTGCAATTTTGAATTTAAGGCCACCCAAGCAAGGCTTAACAAACAAACAAGCAAAAGAGAGAGGAGGGAAGGAAGAAGGGAGGGAGGAAGGAAGGGAAGGAAAAAAAAGGTAGGGTGGAAAGAATTTAAGAGCCAGAGGACAGGGAAGAATGATGTCAGGAAATGCAAAAGCTGCTATCTACATATGACATTGTCATTGCATCTGCAACACTCAGCTGCTATGGACACCTGACAAGATTAGGCCCTGAAGCATCCCATCATGGACAGAGGTGCCCACCAGACTATGGCACTTCCTGAGGAGCTATGACCTGATAATGATTGCTGCAATAAGAGTTGGTTTTTGTTGTTGTTGTTCTGTTTTGTTTTTCCTGGCTGTGTAGTCAATGAACTGGATGGCTTCAGAGGACTAGGAAGTGAGATACCAGACGGCAATGAGGGCCAGGTGAATATAATCCCATTACGTTATTATATATGCTTTAAACTGTCAAAAGTAAAGGAGATAAACAAAACCAAAGGCACTGTATGAATTAAACAAAGCAAAAAGAAGTTGGCTGTTGATTCTAATTTTAGGCTATTTTCCATCAGAGATCTAGGTATTTTAAGACATCTTAACAGAATCTGCCTGGGTGGGTATTCTAGCCATAGAATGGAGTTAGGTTCACTTACTTTATTTATATTTTGATATTTAGGGATTACTTTCCTAAAGTTTAATGTTGTCTCATATATAATATTTACATGGCTCTAAAATTAAATTAATAAAGCAAGGTATATTGAGAGACTACTTTATACATGTATATTTTAAAAATTTTTATTAACTAATTTTACATTCCAACCACATTTACCCTCTCTCTTCTCCTCCCATCCCCTCCTCTCTCTCTCCCCATGACCTTCAATCCACTCCTCCTCTGTGTCTGTTTAGAAAGGGCAGGCCTCCCATGGGTATCAAAAAAGTATAGCATGTCAAGTTATAGTAAGACTATGTATCTCCCCTTGTATTAAGGCTGGGCCAGGCAAACCAGTATGAGAAATAGGTTTCCCAAGAGCCAGCCAAAGCCTTAGAAACAGCCCCTGCACACATTGTTAGGAGTCCCACAAGTAAACAAAGCTATACATATATCTGGTCTAGGTAGGTCCCATGCGGGGTTCCTGGCTGTTGGTCCGGACTCTGTGAGTTCCCATGAGCCAGGTTAGTTATTCCTGTGGGTTTTCTTGTGATGTCCTTGACCCCTCTGGCTCTTACAATCCTTCCTCCCTGTCTTCAGCAGAATTTCCCCAAACTCAGTCAAATGTTTGACTGTGGGTCTCTGCGTCTGTTTCTATCAGTTACTGGATGACGGCTGTATGATAATAATTGGGGCAGTCACTATTCTGATCACAGGGGATGACCAGTTAAGGTTACATATCCAGTATTGTTAGCAGTCTTAGCTGGGGTCATCCTCGTACATTCTTGAGAGTTTCCCTTGTATCAGGTTTCTACTGAACCCAAAATGTCCCCCTTTCTAGTCATCTCTTTCAGTACTCTCCCCATCCATCCACCTCCTAATCCAATCTCTCAAGTTCCCAGGCCACCCTGCCCCCAGTCCATCCTGTCCCCAGTCTACCCTGCCCCTAGTCCACCCAGGAAATCTCTTCCATTTCCCCTTTCCAAGGAGATCTATGCATCCCCCTTGGCCTTCCTTGTTATCTACTGTCTTGGGATCTGTGGATTTTAGCATGGTGTCCTTTACAGCTAATATCCACCTATGAGTGAGTACATACCATGTTTGTCTTTTTTGATCTTGGTTACCTCATTCAGGATGATTTTTTTCTAGTTCCATCCATTTGCCTGGAAATTTCATGAGATCATTGTTTTTAACCTTTGAGTAACATTCCATTGTGTAAATGTACCACATTTTCTTTACCAATTCTTCAGCTGAGGGACATCTAGGTTGTTTCCACATTCTGGCTATTATGAATAAAGTTGATATGAACATAGTTGAGCAAGTGTCCTTGGGGTATGATTAAGCATCCTTTGGGTATATGTCCAAGAGTAGTGTAGCTGGGTCTTGAAGCAAGATAGGTAAGACTGGGAGTCGAGGAGGATTCTGGGAAAGAGAGACACACGGGAGTCACGATTTAGCCTCTAGAGGAGTAAAAGGTCCGGACCCTTTCTCCAGTAAGAGAAATACTTAGATTAGCAATTATTGCTTAAGTTCTTAAGTCAGAGCTAGCCAGTAAGAAACAAGCAAATGGCCAACAGCTTAATAATTAATATAGCCTCCTGTGTGTTCATTTGGGACTGATGCAGCTCTGGAACCAGGCTGGCGGGAAGGCTTCACTCTACCTTGTCCCTTGCTTTCTCACTTGATTTATTATAGAGATTCCTCTATAATAGCTTAAAAACTTATTACTCCTCATCTTTATAGGTGGCAAATTTTATTACATATACTATTATGCCTATCTCTAGAAATCTCCCCTCTAACTAAGGATCAAGCCTTTGAACCTTGGAGAGTCACCCATTTACAAGATTTGTGTGTTATCTCAGAGTTGACAGATTCTGTCTGAGTCAGGACTCAGGGCGTCTTATGACAGGGATGGGTCTCTCATTTCTGACAGGTAGCTTAGCTTCTGCCCTTTGTTGTTCAACAGCAGTGGGTTACAGCAGTCTTTCGGATATCTCCATAATGAGCCGGACAATCACTGCAGCAGCAGGAAGAGCTGCACCCCATGTCCATGGGACTGAGTCCTTTAGGTTCATAAGGATAGTAGTATCTAAAAGCTCTTACTTCACTGCTACAGAGCATTCTAGGAAACTGTGATGTTGGGGGAGTAGGGGAGCTTGAGGACAAAACACCTTTGGGCAGGTTGCTCTTCATGAAGACTGTTCTAAAAGCCAAGAGTTGGTTCTTCCTTTTTCCACCATGGAATACTTTTATTTATCAGTTGACTGACTCATCCAATGATGCACTTATTTACTCTGAAAAACTAAACACTGTAGCTTCTACTATGTCCAGAAGCCATGCTAAAACTTGGAAAGGAGGGAGTTTACCTTCTGCCTTCTAGCCTATCAGTATCTTTTCCCTTCTTGAAACATCTCTCCATGAACCTGTCATTCTCTTCCCAGAATGCCAGCCAGGCTCTCCTTCCACAGATGCATTTTTAAATTCAGAAAGTGGTGAGGACTTGGCCAGTGTTTTTGCATTTGCTTATTCAGATGCAAGGACACTGCATACTTCAAATCATGTGTCCTTAGTTCATCCCTCTGAGAGGGTTTGCTCTTCATGGTTAAATCTGGAATGGACTCAGGTCAAATATGTCTAGGTCTTCATGCAAAAAAAATACTCAGACATTTTAAGAATGGAAGCATTTATGGGTTAATAATGTAGTTGTTTGTGTCATGGAAATAATTGGTCCCTTTTCTAAATATAAGTTGTTTTCTCACAGCTGACAGGCTCTTCAGTCCTGGGGCCCAGTTGACCTCCTCCTCTGTAAACCTGCTCTTTTTGTCCCCCAACAAACAATGAATGAGTTCAACAGAGGACTGCTGTGGAAGCTGGAGTTTTATGCCTAAAACACTTTCAAGGGTTTTTACAAGTTTCTCTCTATGTACCTGCAGGCTGCATTATTTAACATGCTCTGGTTACTGCACCCAAAGGACATACTATAAAGAGAGAGCCCATGAAGGAGTGGGCCAGCAGGGGAGGGGAGCAGGACACTCAAATGGATGTACCTCTGCACAACCTGTACCTAAATGCTGTGACACATTCCCACAACTATAAATGCAGAGACACCCCCCACATCCTCATGCATGCACATATATATGTCCACATAAGCACACAGCACACACACATGCAACCCACTCATACAAATGAGTACACATTGACTTATATGCTTATCCACAGTCACATGGCCACTAATTCCTGCAGACAGCCACACTCACACATTCACCCACTGATATCCACATATGCACATATATTTATGCATAAACACATACAAAATGCCCACACAAATCACTGTACACACTCGCACACAGATTCAGACCAACACTTGTGCCTTTCTTTATTTTTATGGGAGGTTGAAATGATCATTTAAGAAGGAACCTGCCAAATTCTCCCAATATTACCCTCTTTACTGTGGTCACACACTGGACTCCTGTATGGAAAGCCTAGTTCCATTCATTTCACCCTGGATGTCCTACTGGACAGCAAACAGACTCAAGGGATTAGTTTCTGCAGCAAATCTCAACCCCGAAGAATCTAAGAATCGAGGGAGCACATTTTAGAATCTCAACTCCTCCTTTAGGTAAAGGAAAGCAAAGAGAGTGTCCAAGGCTTACCCAAGGTCTTTACATATTTGCCCAAGGTCAAAGGAGCTGAGCACACCCCAGAAGCTGGTAACCCAAAGGTAAACCACCATGGCTTTAAGCTGAGTGACTTGCTTGATACTCCCAGACAAAGCCTCTTCTTGTTTACTATCTGGACATTCTCCACTGCTAATGAATCCTTCCATCAAACTCATTAATCGTGTTTTTCATTATCCAAAACGACCCTTGGAATAAAACCCCCTACACTGTTCAGAGGAAGGCACTGTATATTTTGCATCTCATTTATCAAACTTTTACGAAGCAGCAATTGTGTGCATGCTTCATGAGTCGAGCACGCGCTGAAATTGCTGGGAATGTAATTTTTTGAGCACTATTTCATTGCTGCCTGTCCGAGTGACAGCAAACGAAGCTGATTGAACAAGTGAGGCTCAGCCTTCAGAGAGGTAATGAGAGAACAGTTTGCCTAATGTGGATCCTTGCCCAGCAATATCGTGGATTACACTGAGCTTTTTATCTGGACAAAAAGGGCCTAAAATTTAGACTCTCACATATCATCAAGGTTACCTCCCTTCGGGACCATGAGTTGTGGTCCCATCCGACTTAGCCTGTTCCCCGAGCACCCCACCACCACCTAGGGCCTTCCTTTATAGTCTTTCCTTCTCACTTGCTCTGAAGGCATTGGAGATTCAAGGGTTCCTTTTTATCTAGAATCTCTATTGTGCCTTCTGGATTTCAGTCCAACATGCCAAAAGTCGAAGCCACCACCTCATTCTAACAAGTAAAAAGTTAAACAATATGAAAAAACAATACCTCATCTTAGACATGTGATAGAAGATGACTGGACGCAAAGTGGGAAGATCTGTATGTGGGACAGAACTGCAACTTACTAAGGCACACCCTCACGTTTAGAATCTCTGAGCCAACCAGGGTCTGGGTGAGCAGATATGGGTGTGATTGGTGGGATGCTCGAGGCTCAACCTGGGCAAACGGATAAAAGCTCCGAGAGAACCTAGGCACAGGAAAGCTCTGAATGGTCATGAGCTTTGGTTCCTAGAGATCTCTACTGTGCTCCCACAGTGAATGCTTTAGAAAAAGTTCCCCACATTTTTGTCCACATGACAGGAAAGGAATAATTTTGTTTGCAGTCAGACTCTGTTCTTAACAAAAGAACCCAAATGGTTTATGTTTCCCTTTTCATCCTGTATTTATTTATCTGAATCTCCTCCTTCTTTTTATATCTTAATCATTTCTAGCTGTGAGGATTTTTATCAAAAAATGAGCAGAACATAGGAAATGGCTAACTTCAGCTCTTGTTATCTCTATTAGCTGCTTATCTGCTACTGTGATAAAATACCATGATCAAGAGCTACTTAAGAAAGAAAGAGTTATTTTGGTTTA
The DNA here is from genome assembly GCF_017639785.1 of Mesocricetus auratus. NCBI lineage: Eukaryota > Metazoa > Chordata > Mammalia > Rodentia > Cricetidae > Mesocricetus > Mesocricetus auratus. The sequence goes on along the minus strand of NW_024429267.1, from coordinate 36,378,312 downwards.
TAGTTCCAGAGATCTAGAGTCCACAATGATGGAAAAGGCATGGCATAGAAGCAAGAGAGCAAGAGGCTAGGTGTTCACATTTTATCCCTATGTTGAGGTGAGGCTACAGACCTTCAAGGCATGCCCCAGTGACACAGTCTTCCATCAAGGCTCCACCTCCTAAAAGTTCTATGACCTCTCAAGTAGGTCCAACACCTGGGACCAATTATTCAAACACATGATCCCATGGAATTCTCATTTAGACCACCACACTAGCCTATGTAGCAGAAGATACTCAGTTCCAGATCACTAAAGCTATACTTTTCTATCAAAGGGAGAGGGAAAATGAGAAACACAGAACTCAAAAGTCCCATGAGCCAGTTCATTGGAAACCTGGTTATAAACTATTAGACTATTCCTCCATCCCACAACTTATCGCAGGACTCAGTATGTCCAGACCAGCTGAAAAGAGAAAGAGTATGAAAAAGGAAAATCACTGAAAACAGACTCATGGATGATGGGGATGTTAGACTGTCAGAATGGAATTTAAATTGTAATTAGTACTCGAAGGTCATTAATTGATAAATTAGACATCATGCAAGAACAAATGGGAAACATAAACAAGAGATAGAAGATTTAAAAAGAAATGCTAAAAATAACACTGCAACAGATAGACAACATACTAAAAATAACATACCACAACAGAAAGGCTAGACTTGACACCCTGCAACAGAAATGCTAGAACACACTACAGCACACATGCTAGACATAACACACTGCAGCAGAAATATCAGAGATAAAACACTCAGCAGGCAAGCCAGAGAGAGACAGTACTCTGTAGGAGGCATGCTAGAGACAACATACTGCAACAGACATGTGGGTGATGACACCTCCACACACATGTCAGAGATAACACACTGCAGCACAAATGCAGACATAAAATACTGTGCCCTAGTTAGGTTTCCTGTTACTGTAACAAACACTGTGACCAAAAGAAATCAACGAAGGGAAGGTTTCTTTAGTTTACCAGTTACAACCCATCTTCAAGGGAAGCGGAATCAGGACCTCAAGCAGGAGCAGAGGCAGGAACTGAAGCAGACGCCATGATGAAACATCACCTACTGGATTTCTTCTCATAGCTTGTCCAGCTTGCTTTCTTATATGATCTTGGTCCACCTGCCTAAGGGTGACACCACCCACAGTGGGCTAGGCCGCCCTCCATCAGCCATCAATCCAAAAAAGGTCTACAGATTTGCTCACAGGACAGTCTGAGGGGGCCAGTTCTCAAGTGAGGTTCCCTCCTCTCAGATGACCCCAGCTTGTGTCAAGTTCACAAAATACTAAACAGCACAGATGACCGATTGTCAACTTGGAACACAAATACACACCACAGTTAAACCACAATCTTTTATTTCTTGATAACCCTCAAGGTTTCATTTTAATATCACAATGTAAAACAATATAACTTTAAAAGTTCCACCCATAATCCTTTGAAATTTCAATGATTTAAAGATCTATGTTCTCCTTAAAAATCCCAACTCATATCTGTAGTCTCCTACAAAATCCAAAATAAGTTGCATATTTTCTTATTTCAAAAGAGAAAAACCAGGGCACAGTTACAATCAGGTCAAAGCAAAACCAAAGCTAACAGGCAATCAGATCCTGCAGGTCAGTGTCCAATGCCTGGGACTCTTGATTTTCTGGGCCCCAAGGTACTTGGCAGATCCATTTCTCCAGCTCTACTATTTGTAACACATGTAGCTTGTCTTCTAGGCTCAGGCCAGATACAAACAACACCTGCTGCTGTCCTTGGCGATCATCCCACAGTTCTGGGATTTCCAAGGAGCTGAGGTTGCTTCAGTGCAGTTGAGACTGGACCTTTAACAATGATATCCTGCCCGGCTTCTTTTCAGGGAGACTCTGAACCTGCCATGGAATGCCAAACCTCTGTCCCTTTTCTGTGACATCTTTGTGCCTTCATAACTGGTACCACTTGGGAAACTTCCATACATTATTTTTCAAGTCCTGCTATGAGCTTGATGAGTAGCCTCGGCCCTCTCTGGACTACAGCCTCCATGTGATGATTCCAAGGAAGTACTTCCCAGTTGATTTCATGTAAATGATGGTGATCTCTTATTAATCACAGCTCATTTTTATCACACCCATCTAACCAGCATGAACCGTCCCAGGAAAGCAAAGTTTTTGCTTTAGTGGTGCTGATCTCCTGCTAATCACAGCTGATTCTTTAGCCCTAGATGAGCAGAAACCATAGACTCTTAGTAAAAAATATCACACAAATTTCCCTGATAGTCTTTGAGGGATTCTCACTTCCTTCTGAAATGTCACAAGCCAGGCCTCCAACACCTGCATTTTCCTCCACATTCTTATCTTTCAAGTTCCCACAGAGCAGTCCATTAAGTGCTCAGCACTCACTGGCTTTTCCAGCCCAAAGGTTAAAGTGTTTCTTTCCACAATCCTCTCTCAAAAGAAAAAACAACATGGCCATGTCTAGTCACAGCAATACTACACATCCTGGTACCAGTTTCTGTGCCAGCTAGTGTTTCTGTTGTTATGATAAGCACTATGAAAGAGCAAAAGCAACTTGGGGAGGAAATTGGCTTGCAGGATGCAGTCCATCTTTGAGGGAAGTCAAACAGTAAGTAAAACATGAAACTGGGGGCAGGAACTGAAGCAGAGTTCTTGGAGGGATGATGCTCACTGGGTGTACCAGTTGGTTTCATGTGTCGACTTGACACAAGCTACAGTCATCAGAGAGGAACTGAGGAAATGCCTCCCTGAGATCCAGCTGTAAGGCATTTTCTCAATTAGTGATCAGTGGGGGAGGAACCAACCCATGGTGGGTGGTGCCATCCCTGGCTTGGTGCTCCTGGGTTCAATAAGAGAGCAGGCTGAGCAAGCCTGGGGAAGCAAGCCAGTAAGCAGCTTCTCTCTGTGGCTTCTCCACCAGCTCCTGTCTCCAGGCTTCTGCTCTGCCGGAGTTGCTGTTCTGACTTCCTCCAATGATGGGCCATGATCTGGAAGTGTAAGCCAAATAAGCCCTTTCCTCTCCAACTTGCTCTTTGGTCATTGCTTTTTGGCACAGCAGTAGAAACCCTAACTAAGGCAAATTGGTACCAGTGCAGTGGGGGTATTTCTGTGACAGACGTGACCATGCTTTTGGGAGGATTGTGAAAGGACTTTGGAACTTTGGGCTAGAAGAGACATTGAGTGTTAAGAGCTTTGTGGGATGTTCTGTGGGAGCTTGGAAGATAAGAATGTTGACAGCAGTGCAGAGGATGGAGGCCTGACTTGCCCTTTCAAGGACATTTGTTATTCTGAATTAAGATTCTGTAGTTCTGGTAGCTGGGGCTGAGGAATCAGCTGAGATTAATAAGATACCAGAACTACTAAAGCAGACTTTGCTTTGCTGGGAAACTTGATGCTGGTTGGCAGAGCTAAGAAATTAATGGTGACAAAGAAGAGACCAGTATCATTGAGGTGAACTCTTCTTGGAAGTGTTTCCTGAGAGCACAGAGAATCTGTTACAGAGGTGATCACGGTTGTATCTTGTGTTGGCAGCAGGACTTGGTAATGTGTAAGCATAACCCAGGTGGTACTGATTTTGAAGGAATGAAGAGGTCATGGAGAACGGCTGCGGCTTGGCACTCTGAGAGGCCAGGAGAAGCCAGGTGAAGGTGCAGCTTCAGTAGCAGTTGAAAGCCCAGAACTGAAGTGATCATGCAAAGAAGCTGGGCCTTGTCACCAAGAAGAGAAACTGAGAGGCTATTGGTGACAGTGCAGCCCAGATGCAACAAGCATTTTGGAGATGCCACTATGACGGGACGATCACCAAGAATAGTAGCCGCAGTGGAGTTGAGCCAGTTGGAGACTAGAAGACTAGCTGTGTGTACCGCAGAGGGCAGAGCTGGAGAAATGACCCATTTCCTTCGGAGGGGTCCAGAAGACAGACAGTGAGTAAATACCAGATACTTGGATATTGAGTTATTTATACTGTTAGTGTCTATTTTGCTTGGTTCAGATTGTGATGGTGCCCTGGTTCTTCCCTCTTGAATATAATTTTGATTTTTAAAGGAGCCCCCAGATGAAAGATTTGAACTTTTAAAAAAGGGATTGGCTACTTTAAAGAGACTGAAATTTTAATGTGTTTGAATTCTTAAAGACTGGAGCTTTTAAAATTATTTTAATGTGAGATCTTAGGTTTGAATAAGAAAGGAAGACTTGTGGCGTAATAGTGATATGCTTGTGTGTCAAGTTGACAAGGGGTCAGTTGTACTGGCTGGTTTTGTGTCAACTTGACACAAGTTAGAGTCATCGGAGAGGAAGGGGCCCCAGTTGAGAAATGCCTCCAAGAGATCCAGCTGTAAGGCATTTTTCTCATTTATTGATCAATGGGGGATCAATGGTGGTACCATTTCTTGGGTGGTGGTCCTATGTTCTACAAGAAAGCAGAGTGAGCAAGCCAGTAAGCAGTATCTCCTCCATGTGCTCTGCATTAGCTCCTGCCTCCAGGTCCAACCCTGCTTGAGTTCCTGTTCTGACTTCCTCCAATGATGGGTTATGATCTGAAAGCACAGGCCAAACAAACCCTTTTCTCCCCAACTTGCTCTTTGGTCACAGAGTTTTGCCACAGCAATAGAAACCCCAACTAAGACACCGGTTACTTCTTATAGCTTTCTCAGTTTTATTTCTTCCACAAACCAGGGCCACCTGCCCAGGGATGTCACACCCATATTGATGAGGCCCTCCCACACCAACCATTTATCAAGAAATTTCCCCACACTTGTTCACAGGCCCATCTTATGGAGATAATTTTTCAACTGAGGTCTCGTCTTCCTGATGACCTTCAGTTTGTGTCAAGCCGACAGAAAACTAACCAGTGCACACTGCCAGAGATAATACAGCCAATGGAACGCTAGGGATAAAGCACTAACAGATGTTGGGGATTGCTTCGATGGCTTGTTAGCAGCCTGGTTGTAGCTGAGGCATGAATCTCAGAGGCTGAGCTATCTCAGTTGAAACCTCCCAAACTGATGGAGTAAAAAGACCAGGAAAAAAGGAATGAGACAGAATATTCAAACTGTGGGGTGACCACAAATATAACACATACATATAAGGAGAGCACCAGAAGGACAAAAAGGAGAGGACAGGATGAAAAAACACTGAGAGAATGACTGAGAATTTCCCCCAAACTAAGGTAAGACACCACTCCACAGATCCAGGAAACTTGATAGTCAGTTGAAAGCCTTATAAACTGCTGTAATTTTGCATCTAGGTATACATTCAAACTATAATAAATTCAAAGGTGAATTAAACCTCCAAAGATGCCAGAGGACAAACACATGGCAGAGGGACGGAGGTGAGAGAGACCCAGAATTACCTTCACAAACCTCATGATATGAAATGATAGAAACATAGGATAAAATGGCATTTGCTAGGTATAGATGGAGAGGGGGACATAAGAAATTGTGGGGTGTGGTTAAAGGGAACAAACTTAGATGCAAGTGTATGAATAAGTTAGACTTCTAATGTGTAATACAGGACTAAAACCATCATATCCCACCATTTACTGGTTTATTAAAATATTGTATTTTGGATGTCCTTGGCCCCTCCCACACAAAGAATATCTGAAAGATGTTGAATTTTTATTAACCATTTCATCATGTTTATTTCTAAGACATCATACTGTCCTCCTTGGCTTTGTGCACTTTAAGCCAGGTAAGAAGGTGGTGTTTAGCACTGAGAGAAAACTTCAATCTAGAACTATATGTTCTATGAAAATTTTCAAAGTGAAAGACAAATAGAGATTTTCTTGGGAAAATACAAGTTGAGGGAATTTTCTTCCTCATCTTCGGTCTGTTTAGTGTGTTTTCTTTTTGATTCAGTTTGGGCTGGCTGTATATTTCTAGGCATTTGTTCATATCGATGTTATCCAGTTGGTTGGTATGCAGTTGCTAGCAGTATTTATGGTTTTGTTTATATATTTGCCCTCAGTTATAATGCTTCCTCTTTCATCCTGATTTTATTTATTTGAGTGTTCTCTATTTCTGTAGTTGACTCTAGCAAAAGATTTGTTGATTTCATTTATCTTTGAAATGAAAACAACAAAATCAAAGCACTTTTTGTTCCATTGATTTTTTTCTATTGTATTCTGTATTTTTCTCATTTATTTCTGCTGTAATCTTTCCTTCTCCTGATTTTTTTAGTTCCTCCAGGTGTAGTTTGTTGACACCTTTCTTTTGTGGTGGGGAATTTATCACTGAGTTATCTAGCTGCTTTTTCTGAACTCTTAAGTTTTGGTATGTTTCTATATTATGTGTGTGCATATATTTTGTGACTTCCCTTTTGGGTTCTTTGTCTCATTTGTTAACAGTCTGTTAATCTGTGTGTGAGCCTTCTGATTTTCTTTCTGTCCTTGATCTATAGATTTGTTTCAGTGTGGCTAGAAAAAGATATTTAGTATAAATTCAGTTCTCAAAGCAGTTAGGGCTCACTTTGTCAGCTAATACCTGCTCTGTCTTGGAAATTCCATGTGCCCTGGAGAGGACATTTAGTGGGTAGCTTTGGGTGGAATGTTCTGCCGTTCTGTGAGGTCCATTTGGTCTACTGGGACATGTAAGTCTGCAGTTTCCAGCTTTGAATTTCTGTCAGAATATTCTAGTGCTGAAACTGGATTAATGAAGTCTACTACCATCTCTCAGTATATATGTGTACATATGTATGCATATATTGTGCTATACAGATGTGCTTTATATATTTAGGTATTTGATAGGACACATACTATTTGTAATTGCTGAATCTTACTGATGAATTGTCACTTGATTGTTACATTATGCTGCTCAAGGTCTCCTGAGCAAGTTTCTTACCCAAATTCTATGTTTCCTAATGAAGAGAACAAAGTTCTTTTCCATCATTTTCACAAAATACAATCTTCTATCCTTTATCATTCTACTTTTTTTAGTCAGGGTTTCTCTGTGTAGCTGTGGCTGCCTTGGAACTTGCTCTGGAGACCAGGCTGGCCTCGAACTCGGTTCTGCCTGCTTCTGCTTCCTGAGTGCTGGGATTCAAGGTGTGCACCAAGTGTATTATATGTAAATTAGTTTTCCATAGACAGCAAACTGGTTGGCCTTAGTTTTTCTATTGAATCATCCTATGTCCTTTTATTGAGCTATTTAATCCATTTATATTAAACTGATGGTTGACAAGGAAGGACATTCACTTCTATTAACTATTTTCTAGGCTATTCTGTTTTTCATGTTTATTGTTTTTGATTTGCTGGTTTGTTGTTGCTGATATGTCTTGATACATTTTGTCTTTTATTTTTTTGAAACACTTTTTATTATATAAATTAGAAACAAGCTTGCTTCACATGTCAGTTTCAGCTCCTTCTCTCTAGGCTCCCTCCTCCCCCTCAGCCCCCCCCCAGCCCCCCACCCAATCCCCACTCCATTTCCCAGGGAGGGTAAGGCCCTCCATGGGGGATCTCAAGAGTCTGTCATTTCATTCCGGGGAGGGCCCAGACCCTCCCCCAAGTGTCCAGATTGAGAGAGCATCCTTCATTGTGGGATGGGCACCCAAAGTCCATTTGTGTGCCAGGGATAAATACTGATCTACCCAAAGCCCCATAGATTGCCTAGGTCTCCTCACTAACACCCACATTCAGGGGGTCTGGATCAGTCCCATGCTGGCTTCTCAGCCATCAGTCTGGGGTCCAAGATCTCCCCCTTGTTCAGGTCAGCTGTTTCTCTGGGCTTCACCAGTCCAGTCTTGACCCCTTTGCTCATCACTCCTCCCTCTCTGTCACTGGGTTCCAGGAATTCAGTTCAGTGTTTAGCTGTGGGTGTCTGCCTCTGCTTCCATCTGTCACTGGATGGAGGTTCTAGGATGGTATATAAGATAGTTGTCAAAATCATTATTGGGGGGGAGGCATTTAAGGTAGTCACTATACTATTGCTTAGTTTGCCAGTTGGTGTCATCCATGTAGATCTCTGGAAATATCACTAGTGCCAGATCTCCCCTCAAACCTAGACTGACTCCTTCTATTATGGTATCTCTCATCCTGCTCTCCTCTATTCTCCCCCAAATCAACCTTCCTGCTCCTCTTTCCTCTTCTCCCCTCCTCTTCTCTTTTTTCCTGGCTCCCTCTCCCCTTCCCACCATGCTCTCAATCTGCTCAGGAGATCTTGCCTCATTCCATCTTCTCTGGGGTACCATGCATATCTCTCTTAGGGTCCTTTCTGTTTTCCAGACTTTCTGGCAGTGGGATTATATGCTGGCACTCCCCTGATCCAAGTCTAAAATCCGTATGTGAGTGAGTACAAACCATATTTGTCTTTTTGTGACTGGGTTACCTCACTCAGGATAGTTTCTTCTAGTTCCTTCCTATTGCCTGAAAATTTCAAGATTCATTGTTTTTTTTTTCTGCTCAATAGTACTCCATAGTGTAAATGTACCACATTTTCTCTATCCCCTCTTCAGTTGAGGGGTATCTAGGTTGCTCCCGGGTTCTGGCTATTACAAATAATGCTGCTATAAATATAGTGGAACAGACATCCTTGTTGTATGAATGTGCATCTTTGGGTATATGCCTAAGAGTGGAATTTCTTGGTCTTGTGGTAGACTGATTCCCATTTTTCTGAGGAATCTCCATACTGATTTCCAAAGTGGCTGTAGGAGTTGGCACTCCCACTAGCAGTGGAGGAGTGTTTCCCTTTCTCCACATCCTCTCCAGCATAAACTGTCATTGGTGTTTTTGATTTTAGCTATTATGACAGGAGTGAGATATCTCAGAGTTGTTTTGATTTGAATTTCCCTGATTGCTAGGGATGTTGAGCACTTTAAGTGACTCTCAGCCATTTTAGTCTCCTCTATTGAGAATTCTCTATTTAGTTCTGTAGACCACTTTTTAATTGGATCCTTTGGTGTTTTGGAGACTAGCTTCTCAAGTTCTTTGTAGATTTTGGAGATCAGCCCTCTGTCAGATGTGGGGTTAATGAATATCTTTTCCCATTCTGTGGTCTGCCTTTTTGTCTTGCTGACTGTGTCCTTTGCCTTACAGAAGATTCTCAGTTTCAGGAGGTCCCATTTATTGTCGATCTCAGTGTCTGTGCTAATGGTGTTATATTCAGGAAGCTTTATCTTCTAAGAGGTTCAGTGTGACTGGATTTATGTTGAGTTCTTTAATCCATTTAGACATAAGTTTTGTGCATGGCAATAGTCATGGATCTATCTGCAGTCTTCTACATGTCAGCCTCCAGTTATACCAGCACCATTTGTTGAAGATGCTTTTTTTTTCATTGTATAATTTTAGCTTGTTTGCCTAAAACCAAGTGTTCATACATGTGTGGCTTTTCAGGGTTTTCAATTCAATTCCATTGGTCTACCTGTCTATTTTTGTGCCAATACCAACCTGTTTCAGGACTATAGCTCTATAATAGAGCTTGAAGTTAGGGATGTGATGCCTCCGGACATTGCCTTGTTGAACAGGGTTGTTTTGGGTATCCTGGGTCTTTTGTTTTTCCATATAAAGTTAAGAATTGCTCTTGTAAGGTCTTGTGAAGAATTGTGCTGGGATTTCAATGGGGATTGCATTGAATTTGTACATTGCTTTTGGCAAAATTGCCATTTTTACTATGTTGATCCTACCTATCCAAGAGCATGGGAGATCTTTCCATTTTCTGATGTTTTCTTTTGAGTCTTTAAAGAAAGAAATTAAAGTTCTTGTGATACAGGTCTTTTGCTTGTTTGGTTAGGGTTACCCCAAGGTATTTTATGTTTGTGGCAATTGTAAAGGGTGATGATTCTCTGATTTCTTTCTCAGCCCTTTTATCATCTGTATATAGTAGGGCTACTGATTTTCTTGAGTTGATCTTGTAGCCTGCCACTTTGCTGAAGGTGTTAATCAGCTGTAAGAGTTCCCTGGTAGAGTTCTTTGGGTCATTGATGTAAACTATCATATCTTCTGCAAACAGGGAAAGTTTGACCTCTTCCAATTTGTATCCCCTTGATCTCCTTTTGTTTAAGTATTTTCTTTGTGATTACTATGAGGGTGACATAAAACACTTCATAATTATAGTAATTCTAGCAATATAAACTGGCAACAGCTAGACTTCACTCATGTAACACCTCTGTTCTGCTGCTCCCCTCAAACTTTGTGTTATTTGTTACAACTCATGTCTTTTTAGTCTTACCAAATTTTTATAACTCCTGTTCTTAATAAATTTGTCTTTTGGCTTTTATACATAATTACAATTGATGTGTGGACTACCATCAGTCTTGTGGCACTTTGCCTATGCAGGTAGCACCACCAGCGCATTTTGTATGTTAATATGCTTCTGTCCTATTTAATTCCTGTGTTTGTATATGAAGGACTTCCTATGGCATTTCTTGGAGGTGGGTCTGTTAGCAATCCTGTTAGCAAGATGTTATTTGTCTGGCCAGGTCCTTCTCACTTTTATTCAAAACTTTATTATAAAAAGTTATGACAGGGACAAGTTTGTCATGAAAGAGGTGGGAGTCAAGTGGCAGAAACATGGAAGATTCCTGAGGATTTGACAGGTGAGTGCTTGAAACCTATCATGGTTCATGTCTCCATGCAGGGAGAGGAAGCCCATGCCCTTAAACGAAGTCATCAATTTTCTGAAAGAACTGCAATCAGCAACGACATCAAAAGAGAATGCAAGGACACCTTTGCAGATCCTCCAAGACATGTTATTGCCAAGAGGACATGAAAACAGTGAAGATGGCTACAACAATTCCGTGGATATTAGTTAAGTGAAAGTTGGTAGTAGGAGTCCTGGAAATGAGATAGACTCCCTTTTCATTATTCCAAATGATAATTGTCCTGAGCCTGAGAGGGATGTGTTTCTGATGCAATCTCTCAGGATTTCAGAAGATCATATCAAGTCACCTCCAGGTAACAGGAAGAGTCTCAGAGGCCATCTTCTTAAGTTGTCCTAATGGAGATGGAAGGGGTGCAACCAGAGATTACCTCCAGGCCAGAGCAGACAGAAGACTGCTAGGATCATGAGGAAAACTCCACATGTGAGGGTCACCAAGAGATATTCCACAGAGAGATAAGACATCATACACATGTGAGGAATGTTCCAGAACCTACAAATATCCATCTGTCTAGGCTTTTAGTCCACCAGAGAAGACACAAGGAGAGGTCATTTTTTTGTTCTAGGCTTCAAAAATCAATCAGACCTGAAAATACATTCCTTTCTATGCAAGCAAAAGAAGCCTTTCACCTGTAGTCCATGTGGAAGTACTTTCAATCATAAAACTAATCTGCTAGCTAATGAGAAGATTCACACAGAGAAGCCTTACACCTGTGCCCCGTGTAACCAAAGCTTCTGCCCGTCTTCCATATACCACAGGCACAGGAGGAATTGCCAGAAATCAGACTGAACTATGTACCTTAGCTGTGCTACAGACTTAGTGTCTTATCTACACATGAAGAAACATGTAGCCTCTAAAAAGCATGAAGTCATTGAAGATGTGACCTGTAACTTCTGGATTGGTCCATCTGTTGTTGCATTCCATTGCCATGCGCCTATAAAGATGAATCTTTTGTCTGTTCACTAACATATTTATAACGCAAAATATAGTATAATTTTGCCTGACACATATATATATGTATTTAAATTAGAAACAAGCTTGCTTCACATATCAATCCCAGCTCCTACCCTCCTCCCCCACCCCTACCCCAGGGAGGGTGAGGTCTTCATAGGGGATCTTCAAAGTCTGTCATATCATCAGGGGCAGGGCCTAGGCCCTCCCCCATGTGTTCAGGCTGAGAGAGTATCCCTCCATGTGGAATGGGCTCCCAAAGTCCATTTGTACACTGGGATAAATACTGATCTACTACCCGAGGCCCCATAGATTGCCGAGGCCTCCTCACTGACACCCATGTTCAGGGGTCTGGATTAGTCCCATGCTGGTCTGTCACCAGTCTGGGGTTCATGAGATCCCCCTTGTTCAGGTCATTTACCTGGTATGTATTAAATAAATGGAATTAGGAAACAAAGTTATGAATAAAAAGCATTGTATCTTTTTACCTTTGGAGGGCAGTTTTTCTTAAAGGGGTGTTTTTGATGGGAAATTTCTTAGAAATCTGGTCTTTCCTTTCCCCATGTACATTCTAGGGATGAACCCTGGCCATCAGGCTTGGCAGCAAGCACCCTTACCCACTGAGCCATCTCATAGTCCCCTAAAGCCTACTTTCAAACAACTCTGTACTTCATGTACTTCTGCAGGGTAACTGTCCTAAACACCTATCTTTTCTCTTGTGTCACTGCCATTCATTTCACTTATACACAAGCACATGTATGCTTCTATATGTATACATTATTAGATATACCATTGCTATTTTGATCATAGAGTTATCAATCAGACTGCTTGGGAATTCAGTAGTTCAGTTTCATCACACTCTCGCTGTTTTTTCTCCAGTATTCTTCTTTGCTCTATATAGACTCAATTTCTGTCTTAACCTCCTTTGTGTTTTCTCTTTAAAGTAATGCATTTAATGTTCTTAGGAAATTACTGAGGACATTTTTCTATTTCCGTCCTAACTGTGTGCTTTAAAAATTGTTTCCTTTTAGTAGAAAATTGCACAGTTAATGTACATGGGTTGATGGGCTTCACTACATGTATTCACTCACAAAGGATGAGACTTCTGAAGGTGATCATGTTGCTTGGTAGATTAGTTTGCAGAAGCATCTTAACACAGACCTGTGTGTCTGTTTTTGCTTTTGTTGCTATCCCTTTTGTGTCATATCCAATAAATCATTGCCAAGACCAATGTCAAGGAGCTGCTCCTAGGGCAGTTTGTGAAGGTAAGCAGATTTAATTCTCTGGATTTAATTCTCTGCATGAAAATAGAGGAAACGTAGGGGGAGTGGGGAAGGGAGAGGAAGGGAAGAAAGTTTTATGATCCCATTATCCAGGAGGCTGAGACAGGAGGATTGAGAGTTTGAGACCCCATAGAGTTTGAGGCCAACCTACCTAGGAAGACCCAATCTCAAACAACAACAAAAAATAAAACTAAAAAGAGAAAGCTGGTTGAACTGGTTGTAAATGTAAATATTTCAACTACTAAGCTATTAAAAAACTAGATTATAGAATTCCATTTATAATTTATAGAATTCCATTAAGTGCTTAATTTAAGCTACAAAGGTCCAAGTAAAGTGAACAAAAACAGCAACAAATATAGTAGATATTAATTCAGCTATTATTGTACTTTAAATGTCAATAATCTAAATCCATTGTTAGGTCAGTGAGATGGTTCACTGGGTAAAGTGTTTATTCTCACACCAGAAGACCTGACTTTGATCCCTGGAATCCACATGGTGGAAGAAGAGAACCAACTCCTCTGACTTCCACATGCATACCGTGGAATACATGTAACATGTGTACATGCATTCACATATGCAGAAGATAGATAAATGTGAAAATATTAAAATGACATTGTCTGAGCTGAGTGCATTGAAACATAAGACCAACTATTTTGTTTGTGCAATGCTACTTTAAATGTAAATACTAAATAATCAACCAAAAGGTAGACAACTTAAAAGGGTATCCCATGCTAATACTAATGAAAGAAGTCAAGTATAGCTGCTTTCAGAAAGGACAGACTTGAATAACAGTGCCTGTCATATATAAAAAGGAGTATGACACAATGATAAAGGGCTCAATTCTCTGGAAGACTCAACAATCTTTGGCATATGTGTGCTTAACAAAAGAACATTAAAAGACATGAGACATAGTTAAAGATCTATAAAGGAAATAGATGAATTTATAGCTATATTTGTGAATCTCAACACCCTTTCTATTGTACACAGTTCTAGTAGGTAGAAAATGAATATTGATACCATTGAACTTGATGTTGCCACTCGTCACTGGGGCTCTCTGGACAGTTATAGAATAATTCATTAAATGAAAGATGCCTGTTTTCCTCAAACACAAAACATTCAGCAAAAATGCCGTGGTTAGGCACTAGAACATTTTGTGAAGTTAGATCAAAAATCTCACAGTGCCTGATTTTGGGTTACTATGGAATTAAGCTAGAAAGATACTTAGAAAAATACTAATATGCTTGACCATTAAACAGCAGGCTTCTAGAAACTTAAAGGTAAGATGCAGTAGATAAAAACGAAAACTAGAACTTATCAAAATATGTGAACTAGAGTGGGGGCAGCATTTAGAGGGAAACTGGGGTCATGGAAGGCGCATGTTAGTGAGGTTGGTGATGAGAAGAGACCAAGAACACAAAAGCCTGGGCTCCCACACCAGGGAAGAAGTGGGAGAATTACAAATGAAATCCAAAGTAAATAGGAGGCAACGAAGCTTAGATCAGAAACCAACGGAATTGAAAACGGAAAATCAAATCGGTAAACTAAAAGTTGGCTTTATGAATGAATCAAAAGCATCAATAAGTTTCTAGACAGACTAATTTCTACAGATGAATTAAATCATGAACATCAGAAACAAAAGAGGGAATGTAACAGCACATCCCGAGCATTGAAAAGATAATAGAGGGATACTATGAATAACTCTATACTCACAAATGTGGTAACTTAGAAGTGGAGCAATCTCTCAAAATATTTATGTCAACATGTATCCAAGAAGGACATGACAGTAAGAACAGGTCTGTATCTGTTAAAATGGTTAAATCAATTAGTAACCTAATTGGAAGGCCCAGGTAGGTTCACAAGCACATTGGATGAATTACACCGATAGTTAAGAAACTATAATAATCCTTCACCTTATATTTCAGAAGATCAAATTGGATCAGCAATATGCAAAAACTAGACAAAGACATAAAAATAGAGAACACATTCTTTCATGAACATAGATGCAAAAATCCTCAAGAAAACATTAGCAATTTCAATTCCACAAAATACAAACCAAACTGCACACCATGGCAGAGTGGGAGTTGTCCTAGTGATGCAAACCTAGCTAAAATTTAAACACTAATGGAATACTTTATATCAACAGGTCGAAGAAGAAATATCATACAGCAGTATCAAAAGGTACCAAAGAAGCATTTGATAAAGATTCAACTGGCATTCATAAGAATGCAGTAAACTGGGGATAGAAAGGCACTGTCTCAATTTGATAACATATCTATATTTTTAAAAAGGCCCAGTTCACTTACTCATTTAAGGGGCAGAAGCTAGAAATCTTCCTCAGAAGATCAGAATGAAGACGATGAAATCCAGTCTCACCACAGGGCAGAGCCTGTCATTCAGGGTGCACTCTGAACATCTCTAGAGTAGGACAAACAGTTGACCCTGAAGTGTCCTCAGTAACAATGCTCTTTTCCTGTGCCAGACACTCGGTGATGGAGTGTACTTGGAGAATGTCTCCTGATGTTCCCTCACACTCTGCTACTTCCCCCCTTGACCTTTACTCTGGTTCCTGAAGATAGGTAATAAAGCACCTCATGGGTCTGTTGTAAAATGAGGATGGGGTGTGGCCGAATCTTTGTGACACCTGCCGATTGCTGCTTTCTCCACGCTGTCCTGTGCTGTTCCGCAGCTCTTAGACTGAGAAAATCCTTGCCAAGGTGTGGGTGCTTCCACAGCATGTTGGGAACATTTAGGAAGTTAAAAACAACTCATGCTTGAGTTACTGCTCCAGAGAATCTGATGTAATTGGTCCTGTATTGTCTGGGTCCCAGATTTATTTTTTAATCCTTCTAAATGTTTTACTTTTCTGTTGTTAGTGCACCATTGGTTTTCCAGAATATAATGGCTTTCTGAGGGGTGTTATGTATGAGAAGGACATAGCCTTAGCTCAGAAGGAAACATGAGAGGATTTTAGGCTCTGCTACAGACTAGAAATGCAGGTGTTTGATACTCAGTGGCCTTCCACTGTATCCTCACCCACAGTCCTAGAGACAGCCATCTTCTCTGCCTTTAAGGCCAGTCTTGGCCCAGGCATCATGTCTGGTCTGATGCCCGACTCTCTGACTACAATTACATGCCTCAACTGGTACAGATTCGTCTTTCTGGCAGTATCAGAATCTAACTCTTTGAGTGCTCTTCACAGTGGGTAAAGGATGCTTGAACACCTGTGGCCTTGCCAAGTCTCCCTCTGCATCTCAGCCCCAGATTTCTCTTTGTAGAGGGGGCACTGCACCCTTTGTTACTTCATTTCAAACCTTTAGCTGAAGGAAGCCTTATGAGTGTGTTCTTCCTGTTGTAAAAGGCCGATCTGGTTTAGACTAAGGGATTAATAACTTTGAAGTGACTTGAATAGTGACCAAGACACCTCCCATTTGTAAAATGACTTGGATAATGCCAGCTCCATGATGCCACAGGAGGGTAGAGTTCTAGGATACCTTAGCATGAAAACAAGACATTTTCAAGGGGGAAGACACTTTTTGGCTTTTGGCATTTGGTTTGCCAAGAGTCTTCAATAAAGTCCTTGTGTAAAGATGACATGCAGGGACAGAATTTCATCAAGATTTTAGAAACCAAACTTCCCTTTCAGTCACAACCTCTCAAAGCTACCTTTTTCTCAAGACAGGAGTGTGTGTGTGTGTGTGTTGTATGTTGTGTGTAGTGTGTATGATGGAAAACATGGACTTAAGAATGAAAATTCTTCTCTATTCTTGGGTCAGATTCAAAGGTTGGGCATTGTGTTTACATTTGGCATTCCAAAGATGTTGTTAGAGACGGCCTCAGTGTTCATAACCACTCATCCACAACTCTTCATGTGTGAGAAAGCGTGAGGTAGAGGTTTTATTCTGATGTGCCTAGAATCTGTCTCCTGACGTGGAATGTTGTAAATAATAAAATTTTGGACAGGGACTCTACATGTGTAAGGACATGGCACAATGATAGAGCCACTTTCAGCAAACATTTGTTAGTTCAGGAACCAAACCCACTGAGTTCTTGCCTCTAGACTTGAGTTAGGAGAAGACAAACTGTGGGAAAACCATCACACATGTGATCATAGGAGTCCAGTGTTTTGCAAAGAGTCCAGTCCTCTATAGAAAGAGTGTATTATGGAAGCCCCTAGGATGAGATATGATGTAGAACCGACTGGGTCAAGAGTGGTATTGGACTTTATTCCCTACAGAGGAAGCAGAGTTTGTTTACCACAGGAACCACTGTCAGTCATGTCCGTCACTAAGGCATCCTTGTACAGGGCTCCACAGCTTGCCTTAACTTATACCCTTCAGTGATCATGCACATAAAGCTTGAGAATATTTAGGAAGTCTTGTGTACTCTCACGTTGTGTTACTATTCCTTAGATGTAACACCTTATTAGCAGGTTAAACAGTTTTAGACATTTCAGCTCATGGTTCTTTGGTCTCACTGTGCTGGGCATGTGGAATTACGGTGGGAAGTCTTTTGTGTAACAAAGCTGCTTACCTCATGGTAGCCAGGGCACAGGTGCAGGATAGGCCTAGGGACAAAATATACCATTCAAGGGCTTCTTTCAATGGCTGCTTCCTCTACTTAGGTCCCAGCTCCTACAATCTCTGACACCTCCAAGTGGCCCATCCAGTTATGAATACTAAGTGAGTTGACATATTTATGATACCAGAACCCTCATGATACAGCCACCCCCCAAAGGCTCTATCTCTGAACATTGCTGATCTAGGGATCAGGCCTTCAACATAGGAGCCTTAAGGAACCATTTAAGATCAAAACCAGGAGCTTTAGTACAATAAAAGAGAAGCTACAAAATGAGGTGGATCTGTCCTAATTTATGTCTCTTTCACATCTACATATGGAACTGTCAAAAGAGGACTAGCACACAGCTAGTGGGCGAGGGAGTGGCTGGGATAGGCCCCTTGACACACACTGGGGAACCTGGAACCCCTGTAATGAGGTCAAGAGAACACCCAGGACTGGCAGCAGGTCCTTGAGCTCTTGTCTGGGCTGTTGTCTTAATCCTTTGATGAGACCTTGGATGACTGACTGCGCCTGTTTCCTCCCAGTGTTGGCAGTCTTCACTCTGTGTAGCATGCTTTGGTCAATTAGCTGTGCCTTTTTGGAGTAGTGCACTCCCGGGAACAGCTGAAAAACAATTCGATATCTGATTAGTGGTACTGACCATGGATGAGGAAGAAGGTTCTCGTCCAGTGATTATATCCTCAGAAGACTTTCTTGAAGGTCTTCTCCAGCTCAGAAATGTGAGAGAGTTGCCATAAAACTTTCCTTGACTGTCAAATGTCATCTTCCTATTTCTTTACAGACTTCCTTATCCTCTTCAGTCCCGTTTTTATAGAACATGGCCTAATGGTAATCTTGTTTTTAATTTGGTACATTGTTGGATACATTATTAAGTGATTTTAATTACTTGATGACTCAGGCTGATGATAAACTCCTTAAGGTAAGTTCTTTGTTGCCTCATCCCTCAAAGGGCTTTCTGTATGGTTGCTATAAATGCCTGGTTAGGGGGTGTGAAAAGGCCTCTTTGCCTTGATTTAGATTTCTCTTTTTTTTTTTTTTTGTCTGTGGTTCTTTGTGAAATTCTTGGCACCAAGTTGGTTCTGGCTTGAACACTTTATTTATAGTTTAGATAATTATCATGGGTGCTATTGGGGCTCTGCCCAAATCCTGCTGTCTACCCACACAAAGGCCTTTTCAATGGCATTTCATTTCAGACGTCTTGTGCCATGGTTACCAGCATGTCTCTTGATGCCTGAGATGACCCAGGAAGTTCCAAATTTCTGTATCTTTCCAGCCAAACCTCCAAGGCAGCTGCCTCTCTGTAGCTATGGCCTCCAAATTCTTCACCAGACTTTAGGTTTTCATAGTTATTCTCACAAATGTGGCAGTATTGTGCATTTCCAAGTTACTCATTATAGTTCATGGTGAACATGGGGAAAGGAAACCAGGAGTGTTCAAGAAGATCAAGAGGAAACCAGCATGATAAGGTCTACTCTGGGCTGTGGATAAGGCAATGGTCAGACAGACTTTGAGTGTCCATGCCACAATATGGGAGGCTCTCTCAGCCGGGACTCTTTGGGGAGAGCCTAGGCCCTGCCCTGGATGAAATGACAGTTACTGGAGATCCACCATGGAGGGCCTCACCCCTCCTGGGGATCAGAGTGGAGATTGGGTGGGGACTGGGGGACCTGGTGGGGAGGGCAGGGGGAGGAGGGGGAGGGAGAGGGAGCTGGGATTGACATGTAAAACAAGATTGTTTCTAACCTAAATAAAATAATAATAATAATAATAAAAGAATCTCTAAGGAAGCAATGATGTCCAGAGGTGGGGGGGGCACTTGGGGATGATTGCTGGAGGTATAGGTCCTCTGTGTCCTTCAAGAAGCTCTCTAGCCTATATTCATCTGCAGTGACCCCCTTCCTCAGCTACCCCTCCTACCCATGGCATTGTCTTTGATTCTAAGTGATAGGAATTCGTTGTCTTCCCATTATAAATGGAGTGACGATGAGAATAGTTGCTTGCATTGCTAGCTTGGAAGCATGTACAGTCTACGTGGCTCAGCACTGAGGTTCCCATTGCTGACAGTGTTTACATTTCCTGTGCATTCTTCTGTGGTTTGGTCAGGGGAGAAGAACACCACATTGAGGACATGTAGACACATTCAGTCCCACTGTTCTCCCCTAAGAATGTAACCGCTGCTTCCTGTTTAAATATCTTGGTTCAGACAAGGCTGTTGGCACTTAGTTCACCTAAATAAGCCCACTTCTTCAGTAAAACTGAGATTTCACAGAAAGTCTCATAATAGCTTCTCTTGGGGCTTTGATGATAGATTTCCTAGGATTGTACCGCAGCTTTACTGGGTGTGGGGAGCATGCTTCCTGATCCTAAAGACTGGGAAAGCACAGGACTGTTTCTCCATCAGTTAAACTGACAACTGTGAGTGAAGTCTTTTCACCTAAGAGAGTGTGATGCCCTCTGACAGGCTCTGGTGACTTGGCCTTTTCAGAACTTGCTTTTTACACTCAGGGCCTAAAGGTTCTTCCTTCCTAGCCTGCAATGGGCTACAACAAAGACCACCAATCATGGCTCATGAGCCAAATGTGTGCCAACATCTAATAAAGTTTTTTTAGCATATCGTTATATCTGTTTGTTTACACATTGTCTCACAGGCTCAGCACCAGATCCCATACTGGCACTTGGATAGAAAAGGAATTGATTTAGGGACTTATGGTCAGAGATTCTCTTCCTTCTAAAATCCATTTTTCTCAAACGTATAAAGATGGAAATATGGGCTGCATGATGTGGGTATTCTGTTGAACTTTCATTCTGTAAGAATCCCCTAAACAAAGAGTTTAAGAAAGCAAAGATAGTTGAGAAATACTTTCCTCTGCCTTCTCTTGAAGAGTCACAATGTATCTACTTCAAAAGCCTAAAGAAGTCTGGTAGCTAATAAGCTAACTTACCTGGACAGTCTAATGAGAACCAGCAAAATGGAGTTATCTTTTATATGTGAATTTCAGTCATTACGTACAAAAGTTGAGCAGAGACAGATTTTAGAAATAATAGTCTAAGACAAAAAATCAGTTTCATGTCTTTAGGAATGTTTTGCTAATTCTAGAACATTCTAGAAGGGCACAGCAAGACCACGGGTACACCCTTTTAATGCACAAAGCTACTTGGTGTATATTGCAGAATTCAGGGTACCAAGAGTTCTTTTGCTCTTAATGACTCTCAACCAGAGCTGGGAAGGGGCCCAAATACCAGCATTATGGGTAATGTGGATAATGGCAAAGATAGACCTATACAAGGCCTTTGGGGCCTCTTGTTCCTAGTCTCCCCTAAGTTCTGCTGATATTGGTAGCAGTAATGGGGAGAAATTTGTCTTTTGGGGGTCCCATAGTCCAAGCATGGAGAAGACACATGGAGACTGAGAAGATGTCACTAGAGATTGGCTCATACATTGGCATGGACATCTGGGAAACGGGAGGAGACGCCTGCCTCTTAATATCACTGATGAGAATTCCCAATTGGACATTCTTGCTGTAGCCAAGGTTCATTAACTCAGGGAAGTTGGGACATGTGTGTCTCCCATGGGGCGAGACTCTGAAGGTGAATTCCCCAAGGAGTTTCTTTCCCTACTTCCTGTAGGGATGAAGGTGAGTAAACCATCACAGCACCTGACTGCCAGCCCTGCTGATAGTAGCCTTTTGGATTCTGAGACAACCAACATATAAAAGTGGGAAAGTAACTGGAATGTACTGGAACATCAGCACATGGGCCAAAGGAGGAATTTTGGTATAGTTCACCTCTGTGGGCTTGGGCTTGGCCTCAAAAGAGATTAGAGAGAAGATTATACAGGGGAAAGTAAATAAATCAATCTATGAAGCAGAATTAAACCCACTGTGAAAATGAGTGGAATACTCAACAAGTAATTTAAAATCTGAATGAAGTAGCAGCGAGACTCTTTTTTTACTGAGTCAGAATAGCAAGCCTTTTAAGCGTGAAATAATTAGATGATGGAGAGGCTGTAGGAGACTGGCGTGTCCTGCACTGTTGATGGGCACTCACATTACTGTGACATGTCTGTATGCTGCAAGAACTTTGGAGTGCTGCTGCCCTTTGAGCAGATGATTTCATTATTTCTAGAAATCTGTCTAAAGGGGTGAGCAAAGGTAGAAAAGGAAAAGCTTTATGGGTAAAGGTGTCCATGCAATGTTTTTTATAGTATCATGATACTAGAAGCTTTAAATGTTCAGCAATAAAGGGAGAGTTAAATAGATAGGCTTCTGCAGACAATGGAATAGTTTTAGACTAAAAGCATGAAATTCTTCTAAATCATTTGAAGAAGAAAAATACAAGACTATGCTTTCCAATTTTTCTATATACACATGGATAATAAGATGTTAAAATACATATTGAATGCTGACTGTGAATAATTTTATGGGTTTTCCTTTATGTATTTTCTATTTTCCCCAATGATCATACATTATGCTTATTTCTTTTGTTTTTAAAGTAGTTCTTTGAGAATTTTCTACAGTGTATTTTGATATCATGTTTGGCTCCCAACAACCCTGCTCAGATCCACCCCCTTTCCCTGGCCACCCAACTTTATATTCTCTTTGTTAGACATTATGTTTAGAATCAAAATATGTGAGTAAATTCTCTAGACCTTCAGGGATTGGAACGTTATTGCTTTGGAACAATCTGGAGATGCTTCCTGGATGAACTGAGTCACAAAAGGAACCCACCCCCACACACATCACACACACACACACACACACACACACACACACACACACACACACACACACACACACACACACAGTCGTTGTAGAAAGCAAACCTAGTGGGTCTTGCTAGTCCCATTTGGCAGCTGGGGAGCCTCAGGCCCCGGGTAAACGTTTTGCTCTAGGTCAGGCATCCAGCATTAGTAGTCAGGAAGAGATGTCACCTCCCAGTTCCTGACACATGGGGTTTTCATTGGACCCAGCTGCCTGGTAATCAGAACAGCCTATGGTCATCTGCTCATTATCTCTCTGCCCTCATCCTCGGACTGCTTGTCTGAAATGACTGCGCCAGCAAGGCTGAGACACCTGGCCTTGCCAGGCTGCTTTGGTCCACTCTGCTCTCATGTCTCAGCAGCCACTGCAGCAAATCACCAGGGCAGCCGCTTGGGGCTGGCAGCACCAGGGAGCCGTCTTCTTCTGGATTCAGAGACCACCTTACCATCAAGGCAGAGCATAGCTGCAGGTATCATTGGCTCTGCCAGGCAGGGCCACATACTGGGAGTGACTTTGTAGTCTCAAAATCGATTTGATGGAGCAAGACGTGGCGAGACGTGCATTCTGGGCTCTTTGCAGGTGTCCTGGAAGAAGGCAGTCAGAACTCTTGTCAGGAAGCAAATGTGTTGTGAAGCAGTCTGAAGAAAAAGAGGAGGTGACTTTGGGGGTGAGAAATAGGAACCTTGGTGTCAGACAGACATGGGTCTGGCCCTGCCACAGCCACATCTGTGGGGAGTGGTATAGTCTGCCCACCAAGCCTTGTTTTCTTTACCTGTCCTATGGGCAGAGTGGCACCCGCCTCAGAGGGAGAGCTGCACAGTATGACAGTGATGTTCTAGAAAGGCACTAACTACTATGGCTAATAAAAATTATGGCTTTATTTTAAAAGCTTTACTACTTTACATTCACTATAATTAAGTCATATTTTATTTAATTCATAAACATGTTCTAGCCAAATGGCACATTATGGGACATGGAGGAACAGTTTGGAATAATTGGAGCTGTTTGAGAGACTCCAGGAAGGACGGGCACATGGCTTCTAGGAAGTTAGTACCCTTAAGTGCGGAGAAATGCAAGTCAAGGAAGAGACTAGTTCACAGCCAGGGCTTTGCCAGCACAAGAGAACTGTAAAAGTGAGGGTGGGGTGGAGGGTGGTGTTTTGTGCAGACACCTGCCTGCCAGAAACCACACCCATTCCATTTCCCTGTCTCTGTTGGAGATGCTTTTGGGCCTTCCTGAGTCCCACCCTTCTTTGATATACTCAAAGCTTCTCTGCTGCTGTACCTGCCTCTCCATCCAGGGGTTGCCACGTAGGCCAACACCTTTACCTTCCTCTCTGCACCCCCCAGGGCCCTGGCTGGGAGCTGGTATAGAAGATTGAGGAGAGCAATGGCACTAGGTGGAGCCTGGTGGCTTCAGCCAGTGTGTCCAATGTGGCCAAGGATGAGTGATGCAGTCTCTCTGATAGTGGTCTCCTTGGATGAAAATGGGAACCAGACAGATATCAGCTTTTGGGCACTTCCCTCCCACATGTTATATAAAGAGCCGTACAGATGCTGTCTCCCTCAGATTCCATACATATGAGATGGTGTGCTGGTGAAATTTTAACAACCGATTCTACAAAAGCAAGCCTTAATTTGTGCTTTGCCAACTTATAGGGTGTAAGCGTTTTTCACCATGGCTAATTTCAACCTACCAACTTGATGCTGCTGAAACCCGAAAAGTAAGGTGAACTCCCCTAAGCCGTGAGAGCTGGCACCTGGCATACCTTTGGAGTGAGGGGGGAAGCATCATTGGTTACTTGTATTTATGAACACAGAGACTCAGCCTCAGTGACCTCAGGGACCTCCCTTGCTCACATAGGTACTGAGGACAGGGCAGGCCCCTTGCTCAGTCTGTCCCTCTGAAACCCGGCTTTTCTGCTTCACCCAATTATGGAACTATTATATACCACATATAAGCAGAGCAGGATTTTTGTTTCTGTATGTATGTGGCATGCATGTAAGAATGTTCACATGTACATCGGCACACACATATAAGTGTGGGTTTACGTGTACATGTGCACGCATGCATGTGGAAGCCAGAGGTTGAGGTGAGCTACCTTCCTCCATGATGTTCCATTTTATTTGCAGAAATGAGTCTCTCATTTGAACCTAGAGATCCCAGAGTCAGGTGGTCTAACCAGCCAGCTTGCTCCAGGAGCCCCCCCCCACCTCCCAAGTGCTGTGGGTTCTTGGGATCCCAATTCTCAGCCTCAGGCTTCCAGGGCAATTGTTTTACCCACTGAGCCGTCTTCTCAGTCTTTGTCCTCCTTCCCCAGCCTTCCAAGAGCTCCGGCCGTAAGCCTGTGCGGCTGAGCCTGCTTAGCTAGGGCACTTTTGATTGAATTAGTACTTGTCAAATGGCGGGTGCTCAAAATGACAGCTGTTGTTGAAATTATGTCAGTGATGGCGTCACCAGTGTGCTTTCCAGTCCGTCTTCTGGGGCAAGGTGGAACCCTTTTGTAGAACAGCAAGAGGGGGCCTCAGAGGCAGCTCCTTCTATGTCTGTCACCTTATTTCTGGTCATTTTGATCTCTACCTAGTTTCCTGGTGAAGAATATTTGAAAAACGTTTGAAAGAATGCTTTCTCTATTAAATGACCTCAGCAGCTGCTGGAGGGCAGTTTGTTATTTCACACTATTTAGCACAAAGTTTCAGAAATAGATTCAAGATGATCCGTGTTCTAAAGTACAAGAATGGCCAGTGGTCCAGGCTGGTCTCTGTGGGGGTGGAGAGGGAGAAGCAGAGCTCATGCCTCCTGGGTCATTTTCTCCTAGGGACAGACGCCTCCAGGGAACCTGTGCATCCACGTTCGTTCATGTAAAGAAAATATCTCCTCAACCCAAAATTCCATAAAAGCCACTATGTACTCCAGCTCCTGAATACCACAGTGTTAGCAGTGTGCTGCAGGATAAAGAAGTGGCTACAAATACAGACTAAAGGTTCGTCTGAGCATCACTTAGGGGACTGCTGACAAAACATAAGAATCCTTGTGAGAGGCACACAGTTCCTTCCTGGCCCTTTGGCTGGGGAAGGAGTTCTCATTGTGGACAGAGCCTGTGCTTCCTCTGACATCTCCTAATGGCAGCAGCTTCATCTGGGCAATCGGCATCAGAGAAAATGGTTCTGAGTTGGGGAGTCCAGGCAGTGGTAATACCACGGACAAACACATGTAAGCCTTGCAATGTGAGCCATTTGCTTTAATCCTTCAGACACACTGTGTCATGCCCTTATGATGTGTATCTGAGTGGACTGAAGTATAGGAACCTTTAGTAGCACTGAGCTAAGGATTTTACAAGTACCTGCCACTGGGCTCACCCAATTTATCTTGCTGGCGGTGCTATTGGGTTTTCTTCCAATAAAAATGGACTCAGAGTTCACCACTCTCAGAGTCACAGAGCTAAAAGTGGTGGGATCAGAGGGCATCCTGCTTTTGTCTGTGGACTATAAACTCAGAATGATCATCCCCAGAGGCCCTTCTAAGTCTTGGCCTCCACCCTGCCTTCAGGAAGCTACCCAGCATTTAGCCTATGGTTTTTGGGTACAATGTGCTTTCATTTCTCTACCTTAAAATTCCAAATGCTTTTTCATGGCTCACCTGTGTTTCTTCTCTCTCCCAATGCATGCCATGTGGGCAGAAGCAATCCTCTTTGGTTGAGAGCACCTTTCCTGACTGATTAGAGGAAGGTCACAGCTTTCTCTGGCCTCTGGATCTTTTACTCAAGCCAACACTGATTGTGCCAGACATGTACCAATCAACTTCCTACATGCCCAGGTCCTATTCCTAAATAGGTTTGTGCCCAGGATTCTAGAGACCTGAAAGACAAGGCCATGCTTCTATGAGAAAGGGAGAGGCACTGTATGCTCATAGTCGCTGCCTTGATTCAACCCTGGTGGCTACATAATTTGCAAGGTCCAGGGAAAAGTTAAAATGAGTGCCTCTGGTTCAATGAGTGTTAGGAATTCCAAGACAGTTATAGGAAAGCAATAAACCAAGCGCAGGTGTTCCTAAGTGTGGGTAGCTGTGTGTGTGTACAGGTCACACCCCCATGAAGACAGCCCTGATCTCACCCAGGTCTTGACAACTACCCCAGCCTCCTTTCCTGTTCTTCTCTAAGCCATTTTCCATACTGCTGTCACAGTGACTTTCCTTGCTTGTGATTCTGTATAAATCAAGGCCCTGATCCTCACTCTGCAGAGTGAAGGTCTGAGTGAGCATAACTATCTCTCTTGCACTGAGTCCTTTTCTTTAACTCTGTTGTCTTTTGGGGCCATATCACTCTTGCTGTAGGCCTCTACTGAATCCTTTGGGACATTTGGTAGCTTCCCTGGCCTCTACTTGATAGATGGCAATAGCATCTACTCTTTGTTCCTGAATCATGTCGAGCAAAAATGCCTGCAGACATGTTCAAATGCCTCATGGAAACAAAATCATTCTCAACTGAGAAACAGCATTGTAAGACCAGAGGCATTGTGTAGAGACAGACTCATGGGATGCCATAGGCAGCAGAAGAGAAGGGAGTCATACATCCTACCTTTATGTCAGTTCCAGGCTGGCTTTGGCTCTAAGGTTGGAGATCCCAGTTTCCCCTTCTGACATCTCACTACCTCATCTCTGAAACATCAATGCCCCCAGGAAAGAATCATGTCTGATTCACTAAATCTTCTCTAAAAAATTGTTTCTGATATTACTGATAAAGTATTTTTTAGAAATTCTAGAAATTGCCTAGGCCAAGCCAATTTCCTGAATTGTAGAGTATGAAAACTGGGGAACCAGGGAGATGCAATGACTTGTCTAGCACAGTGGCCATTTCTTGATTTTGGGGTCTAGTTCCCTCTTGTAGGTCACATTGATGTGATTTTTAATGAAGAGCAGATCCATACTCCAGCGCCATGAGGTAGGCTTGAGCAGACTCAATCTTTCTGTGTTGGAGTTTCTTATGTGACCCAGGCTAGCCAATCAGGGTGAGTCTTGGGTAATGAAATTCTTGGGGATGAGAGTAGTGGATTTGTGGATGGGTTAGATGGAATCTTGGAGTCCTGAAGTTGACTTATATGGAGAGCCATGGTGAAAACCAGGACGGCATGGAACCCTGCAGAGCCGATGAAGAACATCAGAGTCCCAGCAGACCTGAATCAACTCCAGAGTCAGCTCAGATCTGAGGGCATGCATACTTTTAGACTTTCCAGTTTTGTGAAACTGGACCTATCAAGTCCTTCTGGTATCAGTTGAACTGGGTTCCTAGAACTTGAATCCAAATGGATGGTGACGCATCTGGGATTTCAGGTGCGTCAAAGCTCTCCTATCTAGGTCTCACCAAGTTCCAGGCTTATTTGTAGCAAGATACTGCCCATATTGGCTTGTGGAAGAGATTTAATATGGAGGTTTTTTGTGTAGTTGCCTAAGAATCAGCCTTCAGCCTCAGATAGTGCTCTGGTTGTGGCAGCACATACTTACCATGCTGCTATGAGGGCTATCTACCAGCCATTATGTCTTTGTGGGGAGTATCTACCTGGAGACACAGCAAGGAGAAAGCCTCAGAAGTCTTTTAAACTGACATGAAAGAAGCGCTTTGATTTTTTTTCAAATCCAGGGTAGAAGTGTGGGGGCGTGTTTCTACATTTCAAAAGATATTTATCTTTCAAGCATCTTCAGGATCCAAGTTCATCAAGTGAATTTTTCCTTTTAGTCATTAAAATGAACTGGTGGAAACAGCCCAGACGCACACCTAGTTCTTTTCCATTTTGCAACCCGGTGGCTCCAGCTTTTATAGTGGGCAGGGCAGAGTCTTCTGGCTAGGGTTTCTAGCTTTGCAGATTACTTGTTCCTGGAGCAGCCCCCACCAGTGTGGGTGAATGCAAAGTGGGTAAAAAATTAGGTCACAGGAGGCTAGGTGTGTGACAGAAGGATTCAGAGTGACTGTTCAAAGAGGTGGACAGGTGCTCAGTGCAAATTGGGCTTAAGAAAGACCTCCTGGCAGAGATCTTGGAGTCTTGAGTCTTGGAGGATTAGTGGAGATGAGGGAGCAGAAGAAAGAGTGTCACCAGGCCAAATAAATGGCAGTTGACCACAAAGCAATACATTTGAGACACTTGATATGGTTAGTACTCTCATGTGGTCAGCTCACAGTCACCATTACAGAGAAGCCTCCTCTATTGCACACCTAAGACGTGTCTCCCCCAGGCTTCCCCTCATTTCTACTGTGCAATGTAGGCCTACGATTTTATTATAGCATTTGCCAAAATCTGAAATTATAATTCTTGCCTTTGTGATGGTTTAGTTTGAACTGCATCTCTTGCATATTCAGACAGGGTGTCCATTCTTTTCACTACTGAATCCCCAGCTAAGAACAGTGACTAGCATCAGAAGGCCTCAATAGGTACTGTTGCAGCCATGTGCCCCCCCCCACACACACAAGTGCACTAATGTATTTGTGTTTGTATTGAAGAGATGGTAGAAAGCTTCATTGCAAGGTTCCTGGGAAGACATAAGTCAGATCACTTTATTTTCAAGGGCACATGGAGCCTCTGAGAGAATTTATGGACAGGTTTTATTTAGTTTGGAGCTTTAGGAGCATCATCTCTGGTAGCAATGGGTAGGGTGGCTTGAGCAGGAAGAAGCAAGAGCTAATAAGAGGCTGTGAGCTTTTAGAGTAGAAGGAAGGGACTAGGATAGCGGCATGGTGGAAGGATGCATTTGAGATTGTGAATGAGATTGAAGCCATAAGACTTGGGGCCAGACTTTGGAAATCAATATAGTGGTTTCCCAGAGAATCGGGAATTGATCTACTTCAAGACTCAGCTATGCCATTCTTGGGCATACACAGGAAGGATACTCCATTATACAACAAGGACACTTGCTCAACTATGTTCATAGTAGTTTTATTTATAATAGCCAGAAACTGGAAACAACCTAGATGTTCCCCAACCAAAGACTAGATAATGAAAATGTGGTACATTTACACAACGGAGTATTAATCATCTGTTTAAAAAAATGACCTCATGAAATTTTCAGGCAAATGAATGGAGCTGGAAAAAAATCATCCTGAGTGAGGCAACCCAGATCCAGAAAGACAAACATGGTATGTACTCACTTATAAGGAGATATTAGCTGTAAAGTAAAGGATTGCCATGCTACAATCTACAGAGTGAGAGAAGCTAGCTAACAAGGAGAGTTCAGGGGGTGTTGCTTGGATCCCCATTGGAAGGGGAAATAGAATACATTTTGCAGATGGACTGGGGGTAGATGGGTATGGGAAGGGGGGAAAGGGTCATGTCAGGGCAAATGGACCAGGAGAGTACTGAAAGAGACAACTGGAAAAGGGGCAGCATTTTGGGGTAAAGTAGGAACTTAGTGCAATGAAAACGCCCAGAAATCTACAAGGTGACCCTAGCTAAGACTCCTAGTAATGGAGGATACGGAGCATGAACTGGCCATCTTCTGTAACTGCTAAGACTTCCAGAGGAGGGACTGGGACACGCACCCAGTCACATTACTTTGACCTGTAATTTGTCCTGCCTGTAAGGTGTGCTGGGGTAAAGGTGGTGCAGAAATTGTGAGAATGGCTCACTCATGATTGGTCTAGCCTGAGACCTATGCCATGAAAGGGAGCTCACCCCTGATGCTGCCTGGAGGGCTAGGACCCAGAGGATAGATATCCTAGAGACCTAGGACAGAACTAAATATGCCTGACAAAAGAAAAGAAAATGCCAGTATAATGATTCCTAATGATATTCCACTTTACTCACAGATTGTTGCCTAGCCCAATTTTCATCCGAAAGGCTTCACCCAGTCACTGTTGGAAACAGATGCAGACCCATAGCCAAACATCAGACAGACCTTGGGGAATCCTGTGGAAGAAGGGGAGGAAGAATTGTAGGAGTCAGAAAAGTCAAGGACACCACAAGAAAACCCACAGAATCAACTAACCTGAGCTCATAGGGGCTCACAGAGACTGTACTGACAGCTAAGAAGGAGCTGACACAGGACTGTTATTGGCCCTCTGCATATATGTTAGAGTGTGTCGCTTGGTCTTCTTGTGGGACTCCTAGCAGTGGGAGCAGGGGCTGAGTCTGATACTTTTGCTACCTTTTGGATCACTTCCCACATACTCGGTTGCCTTGTCCATCCTTAACATGAGGGGAGGTGCCTAGTCTTACTGCAAGTTGATATGCCATCCGTAGTTGATATCCATGGGAGGCCCACACTTTTCTGAAGCGAAATGGAGGAGGAGTGGATGGGGGGATGGCAGACGGGAGGTGAGTGGGAGGGACTGGGAGGAGAGGAAAGAAGGGAAACTGGAATAAGGATGTAATAATAATAATAATAGAAAGACTTGGGACCAAATAATGGAAAAAGACTGATTATAATGACTAATGACACCCCATCTTTATTTTATTATTATTTTTTGTTTTTTGAGACAATGTTTCTCTGTATAACAACCCTAACTGTCCTAGAACCTGCTTTGTAAACCAGGTTGGCCTCGAACTCGCAGAGCTCCCCCTGCCTCTGTTTCCTGAGTACTGAGATTAAAGGTGTGCTCATTCTCATTGGGAGGGGGCTTCTGGAAATCAGGCAAATGAGTGTATCCAGGGACATGTCCACTTAAGAGAGAAACCTCAGTCAGAAGTGAATTATATGGTATAGTCCATTACAGTTGACAGAGAGAACCACACAGGCAGTCCCTGAAGGAGGCCATGAAACGAAGCAGGGACCCATCAGCAATTAAGCTGACAGCACCATTGAATGCCATGCCTGTTATTTGTACCAAGACAGCCAACCTTGATCCCATGTGGTCTGCCTTTCCCATCAAATATCTTCATGACCAGCAGATGACAAATGGACAAAGACTCCTCCTCCTCCTAGAGGAGAAACCCTCAGCCAGAGAAGTGAGACCATGTAGCCCATGACAAATCTGTAAGCAGGAGACTGGAGCAGAAAGTGAAAAGGAAGTCCCCTTCCCTGTCACCCAGAGATATGTTACCCCACATGTGTCTATGCATGTGCATCTACAAACACATATTTAGATATCTATGTACATACACATATAAACACACCCCAGAGAATGTCCAATGAGTATGAACAGTTTCTTGATTTTGCTGTAGTGAACACTCCTTTTGCATGTTTATGCTCTAGTTGACTTAGCCCCACTCTTCTTGATGGACTTTTAAACTTTGCATACTTCTGCAGACATTGTGTGTATGTGTGTGTATGTATAGGATATATTCCTAGAGGAGGCACTTATATTGGTGTCTCCAGTTCAGATCCATATTGCTGCTCTGCTGTCTAGCCTGGGCATGCCAATTTCTCCTGCCTGAGGCACATGAGCATTTGTTCTTATATTCTCACCAGAAAAATGTGGAATCCAGATCTGTGATCTTTGCCAGTGCAATAGATTTAAACAATGGTCTTATACTTTTCACTTTGCATGAAGCCATCTCAAATGTCTAAGAACCAGTTTCATCTAATGACTCCCAGAGATGATCTTCCTCCATTTTTAGTTTCTGGGGACTTGTTGTGCAGTAGGAAATTAGGTTTCTTGTCTGAATTCCATTTGTTAAAATAGCAGTTGGCCCATCGCCTTTTGGTCCATTCTTATTATGCACCTATGTCTTGCTCTTTCTAGCATTTACCTGGAATGTGAACTCAGCTAAGGTATAGGAAGACAAGAGTTTGGAGGTTAGAATTGAGCCAAATAAGCAGGTAAACGTTTGTCGGTAGTAGACTTCCAGAATCCCTTAGGAGCAGCCTGCTCATGGATGCTTCAGACCTGGGTAGCCATGAGCATATGCCTGCTGGGGACTGGGAAAGGAACGCTGTGTTTATTCAGCCTCTTATAGAAACTTCCTATGTTCAACAGCCTTGGAGCCAAGCAAAATCAATATCTTTGAAATCAGCTGAGGGAAAACAGGGTCATAACCCCAGGCCCTGGGCCAGAAATAGCAGGGTACAGTCTTCAGACAAATTTGATGGGTGTAGTGAACAGGCAAAATGGTCCTGAGACAGCTGGAGGGGCAGGTGGGTGGCAGGTGATTACCACTGCCAGCCCACATTTGTCACTGTTAGCATGAGCCAGGCCTAGGGAACACAGAGATACTGCCTTCGAGGAAGTCATAGAGCAGATGAGTGAACAGATGAGACCAGAGCTCAGTGACAAGGATTCTGATAGAGAAAGAACGAAAGAGTTGGGAGCCCCTAAGAGGGCAGCCCAGTCTCTCTAGAGAAATCTAGGAGTTTTCCTGGCTGAGATGGCATCTAATCAGAATTCTGACGGACAGATAGTAGCTGATCAGAGAGTGTACAGAATGAGAGGTGGAGCCACCAGGGGGAGAAAGTATTGAGTCAAAGCCCCAAGAACAGGAGAGCATCGTTCTTCCAGGAAACAGAAACTGTCTCACAGAGGAGTCCAAAGAGGCATCGATGAGGGTGTAAGTTTGGGAGACAGGCGACAGCCTTGAGAACTGTGGGGTCAGAGCTGGGGACAAGGGCTGAAAACTGTTGTGTAGTCAGAAGGATTAAATGTCCCATATTTGGGAGAGGAATTGATGCAGGATGCACAGTTTTTTTGAAAGGCTCCCATGGCATTCCTGAAACAGTGGGTTTCCCAAGCAAGAGTTGTCCTGTCAACAATTGTGCAAGGGAGTAAAGAGGGTCTTTTAGACAAAAGGAACAGAATGTGGCAAGAGCACATGCTTGCAAAGGTTGAAGCATCCTGCTTGATAAGAACCTTGATGGAAGAAAATATGGTACCCAGGGTAGATTTACAACTGGCCTCTGTCTCCTAGGGCCATGACAGTCACATGAGGGAAACCAAAAGAGAATTTTAAACAGAATATCTGCAAGTGTATTGTCCCTCCTCCTGAACCTGTGGCTACTGCCGAGAATTCTGGGCCTTTTAATCATTCTCAGTTGCTGGAGAAAATGCTCCAAACTGCAGAGGCGAGGGAGGGGACAGTTGAGCATCCTTGTAAAGGAGGTCCAACAGAGATACCAGCAGTTGTTTCTCTGGAGTCAGCCAAGCAGAAATCCAGGAACAAAGCATGAACTTCTCACGCAGACACACAGTAGAACTTGCAAACCCAGTTTCACTCTCTACCCAAAGCCTCTTGCTGAGAAGAAACATGGGTTGCCGTGTTTTGTAGGCCCACTCTGGGACATTTCCTTAGAGGAAACATTTTAACACTTTTGAGGACAGTACCAAAGCAAGGCCATGCTTCCTGGTGAGGTTTTCGCTAGAAGGGAATTTTCCTCACCTGGGGATCTGCTGCTCTCTGCCAGCCTCCCTTGGCAGTGGCTACACACTGTGCTGTGTGGATGGTCAGACTAAGCTGGAATACAGTGTCTGGGGCTAATGGCCAGACTTGCCAGCCCTGGAGAGTGGCAGGCAGCTGTTATATTCATTTGGAGGGCTCAGTGCTGTGAGACAGGCGTCACCTCCCATCTCAGCAGGAGCCCTGGGAATCACATACTCAGTGGCAGCTGTGTTGTTGTAGATGTGACAGTAAATATCCAGAAAATTGAGTGCTTTCTGGTCTTCAGTTTAAGGAGTCATTTGCCGGATGATGCTAAGTAAGATCAGTCATTAAACTTGAGAAAGCACTCCTGTGCCTCTTTCCTTAATTAAATGGAGGAGAGAGACAAAACCTGGCCTGGTGAAGTACTGAGCTTCCAGTGGGAAGGTCCTAGAGGGAGAACTCAGATGGCTGCCTGGTCTGACTGCTGCTTCTATTTCATGCGTGGCTGGGTGGTGGGTATGAGCTGGCATACATATTCTGACACCTGAATCCTACATTTCTTTCTTGCAAGAATTAAGTGCCAGGGCAAGATGGAAAAGAGGTGGTCAGGAAAAGCCTATAAGAAGTGACTATAAATTAAATTTATGTATTCATCAAATTCAAACAGTGAAGTCTTAGCTTCCGCGTATCTATGTTTGGAAACAATGCTAAATGATGCCATAGCCTGCTATTATGATCACCATGCATTCATTATGATTGGTGTTCTTTCAAGAAGAGGATGGGATATTAGAACGGTGTATGCATAGAGAGAAGACCATATGAGGACACATTGAGAAGAAAGACATTCACGAGCCCAAGACAGAACTCAGAAACCAAGCCTGCTGCTACCTTAAACTTTCACATTTAGCAAACAAGTGTCTGCTGTGTAAGCCCTCAGTGTGTAGTAGAGTAGCCCCTGGTTCTGGGTGTAGGGGGGGTTCCAGGACTCTCATGACACCAAATGCCTGGATGTTCAAGTCCTTTGTATAAAGTGCTGTTGGATTTGCCCATACCCACCATGTACCCTCACATATACTTTGAGCCATTTCTACATTGCTTATAATTCCTATTGCAATGTGAATGCCATGCTTTATAACAGCCTGATTGTTCAGGGAATAAAATGAAGGAAGAACTGTACTTGTTCAA
Source organism: Mesocricetus auratus (assembly GCF_017639785.1). Taxonomy (NCBI): domain Eukaryota; kingdom Metazoa; phylum Chordata; class Mammalia; order Rodentia; family Cricetidae; genus Mesocricetus; species Mesocricetus auratus. Next base: position 36,343,662 of record NW_024429267.1, on the reverse strand, counting down.
TATGGACATATTTTCCCAGATATTTTTGAGCCAAGGTTCGTTTAAATCTATGACATGACATCAGTTGATATGAGAGTGATCTGTTAAGTTCCATGTGGTGACATTTACAGGGACCACTCATAGCAGCTAGCATGGTAGATGGCAGGACCCCACAGACCAAGGCTAGTGAGAGTCTCTCCTTTCAGTGACTACTTAGAGGTGGAAGGTGGTGGCTTAGGTACCAGGGTGGGGTTTCCAGAGTCATGGAATATGTGTTCATAGCTTGGCTTTTCAGGGTCATTGCTTTCCCTGGCTTCCTCAGCTGCAGTCTTGTCCTCTCAATAGGTCTTCCTGGGGTATTTTGCTTGGGTTTGGCTGCCGGAATAGGGGAACTTGGGGTCCCTTTGTTTAAGAAGATATCTGCCCTTTAGTTTTCTTGTGAAGGGACAGAGAGGGCCCTGCTCTGGTGGTGAGAAGATGTCTCAAGCCAGTAAGATGCTCTGAGGGTTAACAATGGGACTCTGTCAGCAAGGGGGACATCCCTAAATACAGCTTTCTACCCTTGACCAGAATCAAGTAGCTCCTTTTAAACAAAGATAGACTTGGAGTCTAGAAGCATAGAAATACTTTCTTGGGTTTTTGTTCCCAGGGCCAGAGTAAGTATCACAGGATGGCTGTGACACTTAGTAACACTGTTCCCCTCAGTGTTTGTGCTCTGCCTTCTCTGTCAGTTTTCCAGTCTCTCTAGTCTTCATACTGAGTCAGGAAATTGCTTTTCCCAAGCTGTCCATGTACTATGTCTGTTTTCACCGCATCACACACGGAGACGTAGAGGGGTCATGAAGGTGACTGCATTCTGGCCTTCTCCCTGCCCCACCTACCCCTGCCCAGGCCACACCCTTTCACAGCTCCAGACTTCCTCTTGGGGGAGGGACAGACACTAACTGTCCCTGTATCACCATAGCCCTGAATAATCGACACTTTGATTTTTGGAAAGATCAGTAGGGCATCTACTATTCCATGTGTCTACAAAGATGCAGTGTTGTTTCAAATTGTACTGTACAAAAATTAGGCAGTACTCTGTGGACAGAGGAACACAGCACATCAGATATGGAGTCTGTAATTGAATTGTTTGCTGAAATATGCTTTGGTAATAAAATGAAGTTTTCAAAATTTAAAACAGTAGGTGTGCATTTGCTAGAGAAATGACCTGGGGTCTGTACCTTTGCTTCAAGTCACATAGTCAAACCTTTAGAGACAGAGGGAAGGAAGGAAAGATGCTGATTTCAATATATTGAAATTAAATGACAAAACAGATGTAGGTGGGTTTTTCCAAGCCTATTTGGTTTTGGTTTTGTTTGTTTGTTTTTTTTTCTTTAAGATTAGTATTTTCTAAATAAAATTTTGGGAGAAAAAAGAAAGGGTAAAGGTCATCTGATACTACACGAAATTAAGTAATGGACCCTCTTAAGACACACACACACACACACACACTTGTGAAAAATATGTATGGAGAGATAATCATGCCGTTTTATCAGGTATTTTTGCTGAAGCAGCTGGCATCCTGGGTCAGGCTCTCAGTGCTTGGGCTTCAGTTCTGAGCAGCCTCCCTGACCCATTGCCCATTCCTACTTTCTTTTCATCCCCATGCACACCCCTGGCTGCAAGCTGGCAGCTCATCCTCCCTTTCGATGTTTTCCTTCCTTTGGTTCTAAACATGGGTGCTTGGAGGAGCAGGCCAGTTCTCCAAATTGTCTATGGTGTCTCTAGCAGCTTTGGATAAAGCTCTCCCCTGGAGGCAGAGATTCGTCTATTCCACAGGGGGCCTCTGATGCTCAGACAGAAATTGAACTAGAATTTATATAAATGAAACCAAGTGCCCCCGTGCTTATCTGTTATCGCAAAACATAAAAGCAGTTGGTTTGATTTTCACAATGCTTAGAGAGCCTGTGTGGGAAGAACTGTCTTAAAGCATAGGCCTTGTGGCCTCTGTGAGATCCTTGGGAGTCCCTGGGGACACCTCAAAGCTAAGCAGAAATCTCTGCAGGAGCTGAAATGGGCTACAAAGAGAGGCTGGGGGACTGCCAGGCAGAGGACACATACCACACATATTAACACGCCGTGGCCCACAGGGCAAACAGCTTGCCAAAGTGTGCTCCCAAATCTAAATCCCAAGCGCAGATTCTCCCAGGTACGCTGGCTGGTTTGTAATAAGCTGCCTCAAGCTGGGCAACTTCAAGCAGCACATACTATTGGTGAGTAGTAAATAGTATAGATTTAATTATTTAAACATTGCGGATGAGTCCCAGACAGCACAGAGTAAAAGCTAGGGACTAATGTGTAATGTGAGTCGGACATCTCTCTGTACTGAAGATGCCTCCCTGCATTCTCAGCTGACCAGGAGCTAGCCTCAGGAGCCCTTGCTTCCATCTCCTTCTGGTCCTTCCCTATGCCTTGTTCTGCATCGAGTGATTGATCCTGTGGTTTTTTAAGAGCTCAGCAGGATGCTGGTGTCCACAATAGACTCTGCCTTCCCCAGCTTCAGGGGCCAAAGTTATGTTTGGTTTATGCAGTAGCTCATGCCAGTCTTGGTGCTGTGATGTCCACCTACCAAGCCAACAATGAATGTTCCACCCTTCCAGTGGGGATCTCACATTGACTGAGTGGAATACTGTATGGTTTAGATAAGGGTCCCAAGGTGGTCCTCACCAAATACAACTTACAGATGTAGAAAACTTAATAGGTCCCAGTGGGACATCTTGGGGTCACTGGGAATGTGTCATTGAAGATGGTAGGACCCTGGCCTCTTCCTCTCTCCTGCTTTGTAAAATGTCCGCCCTGAGCTGAGTGGTTTGTTTTGTCACATACTTCTGACATTGTGTGTAGACACAGGCCCAAACCAACAGGACTAGCATGTCTGAAACTTCAGAAACCATGAGACAATGCAAACCTTTTTTCTTTATAAGTTAATGGTTTTGGGGGTACTTGTTATAATAATAAAACTCTGGCACACGTCAGTATGTAGCCATCAACAAGCCAAAAATAAACAGCCTCATATCATCTTCAACTAGATCCATAGGAGAGGACCAAAACCCTTCAGAAGTTCCTTCTGGGGCCTGAAGGAACTGCTTTCTTCACCCAGCCTTGAGACATGGATGTGCAGTATTGGGAGAAGTGTCAGCATTTGCCCACTCTGTATTCTCAACCATGGTTGGATGGGTGTGATGCTGCTGCTGCTGTTTTTGGAGAGTGAGCATGATTTTTGGCCTGTAGGGAGCGTCTGCTTGGTGCTAGTGGGCCGGAGGGCTGGATGTGTGGATGAAACTCGAGCATTCAATAGCTGTGAATCTTAAGCTGTGTCAGGGGCTGGAGAGAAGATGGCATAAATTCTTTCCCTGTCCCTGTCCCTGACAGAGCAGCCTTCTTTCCTGGTAACAGGTTTTGAGACAAAGCATGGCTTGTCTCTCTCCGGACTGTGTTTGAGTCTGGTGCTTGTATTACATTCCATAGGGCATAAATATTTGGGGAGCATGATCAATTCCTGGCGCAGTGGAGGAGGGATGGTAAGTGGGATGTTTGATTTCTATTCTTTTGGGGGAAACCAGAGGCTCTTCGTGTGCTGGAGTGTAATGTTTTTGCTTCTTTCCCCAGAGGGTGATTGCTCTACTTTGATATGAGTCAGCTAGCTCATGGCTGCCTGAGATGGAGTCAAGACTTCCCGGGAGGTTGCAGGGCTCCCCGGATGGCATGGGAGGAGCCAGTGTGAGCCCTGCCAGCAAGAGAGGGAACCCCAGGGCTGGCTGCTGCTTCTCAATTTCTTTTGCCAGTCTCCTACTAGACTGAGCAAATGACAGACAAGCCTGAAGACAGATGGGCATGGCTTCAGAGGCCCAGGAAAGGTGTGGGAGCCCTGGGAGGATAGCCATGATTCTTTTTATTTATTTATTTATTCATTTATTTATTCATTCATTCATTTAAATTAGAAACAAGCTTTTTTCACATGTCAATCCCAGCTCTCTCTCCCTCCCCTCCTCCCCCACCATTCCCACCAGGCCCCCCCAGACCCTTACCCAATCTCCACTCCAATGCCCCAGGGGGGGGTGAGGCCCTCGTGGTGGATCTCCAGAGTCTGTCATTTCATCCAGGGCAGGGCCTAGGCCCTCCCACAAGAGTCCAGGGTGCTAGAGCCAGTGGCAGAGAAATACAGTCTGACTAACTCAGTCAGAGACATCATGTTCCTGCTGTGACCACAAGAGCTGAGTGGAGTTGCAATGCTCATCTGGGCTCTATTTTTCCCCCAGAGCAGAGGAACCAACCTCAGTGCCGAGCTTGCCCAGCAAACACTCTGCCACTAAGAGAAACCCCAACCCTTCATCTGGGCTCTTTTAACCAGAGGTCATATGGAACCAGTGGAGACCTTGTGTGTCTGCTGGTGACTTTGAGAGCCCTGCTCAGGCAGCAAGACAAGTTTTCCTTTTCCTCAACTTAGCTGTGAGTCTCCCAGCCTTGAGAAAGAGCTCAGAACAGATCTTATCTGCTTCCTTTGTTTCACTTTCTCTTTCTCTTATCTGCCCCAGGTGGGGTGTCTACTTCTGATTCCTCATTTGAAAGAGATTGCATAGCCATTCTTTTTCGGCTCCATCCTTTCTTTCCCCAGCTTTGGAGACACATCAGTTATGCTGGAGACTGTGGGAAGCCCACACTTAAATGTTTTCCATTTTATCTGTGATGTGCATAGAATTGCATACAGTCCTTGATGATTCACTTTTGCAAATAAAGGAAAAATCCCAACAAAGCAACCAGCAAACCAGTATGTGAGAGGAAATGCAAGAGCCAGCCAGTCAGCCTGAACATGGAAAAGCAGAGAGCTCCGAAGGCTTTTACATCTCGGAGGCATGATCCTGCAGCCTTCAGACTCTGCTTTAAAAAGATGGTGGCCTTGCTGAAGTTCCAGAGTGATGAAGTGACATAAAGACCCAGTTACAGGAAACACATGCTGGCTTCCTTTAACATGCCACTGTTAGGACGCAGGAGTCCTGCATGCCTTCCTCTGCATTGGGAACACAGTTGCTGAGGCACATTTAATAAAGTGTTCACTCATCTTTCCTAGCAATAGTCTAGTTGATCCTGCATTTCCCAGTGCCTCAGAGTCTGAAGGCTTGAAGCCACTATGCCTCTGACCTTAAGGGAAGAGAGCAAGTTCCTGGCTTCCATGCAGCATGGTTCTGTTTGCTGGGGAAGGTGCTGGATCAACACACCAGCCTTTCCCTTAGATCTGAAGGCTCCTCTGATTAGCTGGTTTGTGGTTAATTCAGCCAGTTAGAAGGTCTCTGGAGGCCAGGGCTCAGCTGCATCCATCTCATGCAGTTTGGGATGGCCCAGTGATTTCACTACCTTAAAGGTTGCACGTAATTTGATTGATAACTCCCAACTCAAAATGTTTCCAGAAGGGGAAAAAAAGTCATTTCACAAATCAATTTCCCCAACTGCTCAATTTTTTTTGTTGTGAGTTTTCAATTTAATCACTGGAACTGGATCATTAAAAAAAATCTATTCTGAGATCATAACACCTGAGAGGTCGACAGACTCCTTGAGGAGAAATGCCAAAATCATCTGTGTTCCTAATTATTTGTATCTAATAGGTTTCCTCTGACTGAAAGAACAGTATGTGTTCTGTTTAGAAAAATATGTGATCATAAATTATCACAAGCGGTAAGGTGAAATCCTCCCATGATTCCCCTGAGTGGATGACCACAGTATTTTGGCATGTATCCATCAGATTTTTTTAAAAAAAAGTATTTATTTGTTTTGTGTGTGTGTGTGTGTGTGTGTGTGTGTGTGTATTGCATGTATCCAGGAGCCTGTGAAGGTCATAAGAGGGTATGGATCTCCTGGAACTGCTATGTGGGTGCTGAAAACCAAACCCAGGTCCACTGCCAGGGCTGCCAGCACTCTTGACTGCTGAACCTTATCTCCATATCTCCATCTCCAGGTTGTTTCTTCTTCTTGTTCTTGTTCTTGTTCTTGTTCTTGTTCTTGTTCTTGTTCTTGTTCTTGTTCTTGTTCTTGTTCTTCTTCTTCTTCTTCTTCTTCTTCTTCTTCTTCTTCTTCTTCTCCTCCTCCTCCTCCTCCTCCTCCTTCTCTTTATTCTTATTAACTACAGGAATTACATGTACACACACATGCACAACTTTTATTTCAAAACTTGATTTATCATTGCCTTATCTACTTAGAAAATTTCTCTAAGCTTAAATGTATCTTTTATAAAAGTATTACATTGATTTTGTTAAATGAGTTCTCTTAATTTATGTAACTAGGCTACTATGAGATGATCTGAGTTGCTTTCTTTTCTTGTGTTTAAAATTTGCTGTCATAAGTCAAATGACAACAAGCCTCTGTTCCTATCTGACTTCAGGCTCTGTGGAAGTCAGCCTCAGGCTGGGGCATTCCTATTATAATTTTCCTGTTCCCTCTCATTCTTCGTTTGCCCCCCAAACCTCAATGCCAGAAGTTAGAAACATCGTCTGTCTCTGCTCTTGCAAAAGTGAGATGGTCCCCAAATTCCTCACCTTTAACACATCAGGGCTGCTCAGCTTGAAATCTCAGCTTGCCTAGCTGGAAGATTTGCTAGTTTCAGTGGGTTAATTGACTGTTTCGTGTCCTCTCTCCCTTCATAAAGCAGGAATAAAAATAAAAGTCTCTAGATGACAAAAATGTGAACATACACAGACTAGAATATGGTGCCTGGCATATTCTTAGCAATCAAGAAATGGCAGCAATTTCTGTTGTCTGGCCCTACCTTTTGAGTGCACAATAGCAAGTTCTGCAATGCCTGATGTTTTGACTGTTTTGTTCAGTTCCTATTCCTTGGTGTCCAGAAAATTGTTTGACATATAGCAGTCACTCCATTAGTATTTGTGGAACAAATGAATAATTCTTCAGCCACTCAGTTACTAACACAAGATTGTGGATGCTGCCTGTGCCATTTGCTTGTTTCTGCTGCTGTTTTCCCCCTCGTGACTGCCATTCTGGAGTTTGCTCCTAACTCTTCCTCTGTGGGTGAAAATGCTACAGTTGCTTGGGCATAAATATTTAATATGACTTTAGCAGCAAAAGCTCATTCCTTTAGTGCATTTAGAGTCTCTCCTGTGTCTGCGAGACCTGGCAGGCACTTGCTCTATGCAACAAGTATTTATGGATCCAAATCACACTCTCCAAATGGCCAGGGTTTCTCACTGTGTGGCATCATAGGGGAGAGCTTGACTTTAAGAAGATCACATTCAACCCAAATCTCCAGCACTCAGCTGGGCCCCCTAGTCTGATGGGAGGCATTTCTTGCCCAGAACCGTGAAGCATATAGAAGATGGTAACGGTATCAGAATAGCAGAGTGAATATATGGGAAATTGGAGCTGCTGAGCTGCGTCTCAGCTCACTTCAGTCCAACAGACTCTACATGGAGCATGTGCCTCAGCCATGAGTCTAGATACCAGAAAAAAAAGCTAGGCAAGATTCATACACAAAACAAATAGACCGCAAGACTCTCATGGGAATGGCTTGGTGTCTTTTCCCAGAAATGTGAAAGGGTTCAAGCGCGAAGCAGTTGGGAAATGTCAAGCCCATGCATCAGTGGGGAAGAAGTGCTCAATTGTGGCTGGATTCTATGCTCTCCAAAGGTGTCTGAGTGAGAGAGTAGCTGATTGGAAGACTCACAGAGTCCATAACGGCAGACTCCAAAAGAAGAGTGACCCTGGAAGACGAATTCACTCTTCTGTGCCTAAACAACCATGATTGACAGGTTGCCTGTGCAAATAGAAAACTTGAATCAAGCTGTGTGGTAATTCTAACAATGACCCCTGAAAAATGTCTGTATCTTAATTTCCAGAATATTGAGTGTTTTAGTTTGCATCTTCAGAAGGGGCATTGAAGATATGACTCGGTTAAGGATTGTGGCAGGAGACCACTAACCTGGATATGGGCTGGGAGACAGAAGTACTAACATCAGAAAAGTGATGAGAGGTAGAAGAAGTGCAAGATTAGAAAGAAGATGCTGTGCTCTTGACTTGGAAGATGGATGGGCCATAAGTTGAGCAATACAGGAGGACTCTAGAGGCTAGAAAATCCATGGGGGCTGGCTGCTTTTTAGAGTCCAGAAGGAATATAGCTCTGCCAACATCTTGATTTTAGGACTTTCTCCTTCAGAACTGCAAGAAGATAAACATGAATTGTTTAGCCTACCAAATTGCTTAAGAATTTGTAAAAATTTCATACAGTCATGACAAAACATCAAACCTATGTTTCCTTGGAAGACCTTGGCATCACACAGATTGTTTCAAGTGTTCATCATACAAACCATTCTCCCTGAGTTAGGTGAGTTTAGGAAGGGTTCCTGGGAGAGTGTGTTATCTGAACTCAGCTATCAATTTCAAAGAACCAAGAGTGGAGTTATGGGGTAGTGTGCTTTTCTCGTCCATGATTTTAGCCATAGCCTTCTCCTGCTTCTTCATCTCCTGTCCATGAAGTACCAGAGTAATTTTGAAAGAGTCAGACATGTGTGTCACCGTACTCAAATATATTTAAGGCCTGTTATGTCCTACCAATTTGATTGCATTTTTCTCTGTCTCAGTATTCACTCTCCCCTTCCCATTATGCTCCAACCACATAGGCTGCCACACTCTTCTTCATGCCTATCAAGGCATTATATTAAGGGCACTGTTCCCTCTGCATGGAAGTCTCCAGTGCTATCTCACTTCTCTTTTCTCCCTCCAAGGTATCTGCTCAGAGGTCTTGTTCCCTGCTCACACGCCAAATAAAACAACTCTGTCACTTTTTCTGTACTATTCTTAACTTTTTTTTCATAGTTTTGCTTTCCCTGTCTATTAATTGTATACCTGCCATTTTCTGTTCCCACTGGCAGGCAACCTGGGTAAAAACAATAACTTTGGTTTATTGCTTATTTCTGTAGTAAAGAGATATTTAAATAAATCAATGCCTGGTGATAATAAATGACCATTCATTGACTATTTTCATAAAGCATGAGGAGACACCAAAGATTTTGCATATTCTAGAGCATTGGACTCAGCATAGGGACCATTGCCATCTTGAGCAGAGCAGCTGTGAGTACCCATAAGAGATCCCCAAGATCTGGCCTGCTGATGTTCCCTCATAGAGGGAGGGATGGTGTCATACCTACCTTAACTGTTGCTGTGATAAAACATTGGCAAAAGTCAACTTGGAGAGGAAAGGGTTTATTTCATCTTGCAGTCCATCACTGAGAAAAGCAAAGGAGGAGCTCAAGGCAGGAATCTGGAAGCAGAAACTAAAGCTGAAACCATAGATGAATGCTGCTTATAGGCTTGCTTTCCAAGCTTACTCATCTGGTTTTCTTATACAACCCAGGTCCACGTAGCTACAGTTGGCACTGCCTACTGTGGACTGCACCTTCCTATATCAATATAATTAAGAAAACACCCCACAGTCATGCCCATAGGCCAATCTGATGGAGGCTGTTCCTCAGTTGAGGGGGTCTCTCCTCCAGGGCGACCTCAGTTTGAGTCAAGTTGACAAAAAGCGACTAGCACAGATGGGAAGGATCATTGGATACTCACCAGTGGTTCTAGTCATGTTCTGCTATGCCTCTTATCCAGGTGTGTATTTCCATTGGCTACATGTATTATGAGGGTTGCTAGAAGGTAGAGTGTAGAGTGTGGGAAGTTAACTGAAGGAGGATTTCCATCTTTACAACTATGGGGAAGTTGTCATCTATGCTAGAGTGAGACTTTTTAGTAATTGGCAGTTTGGGTGTTACCCATGCTACCATGAATCCTCCTCACTCTTGCTCCTGTAAGGGCAATAAACTCATTGGTTTGCCAAGCAAGACTTGAGTAGAATGGCAGTTTTGGTCTATCATTAGTGACATGACTGGGATGAGAAAATGTTCATTCATGTTTCCACAGGAAAAGTTCACACACTATTGCCCAAAGCATCAGTATCTGTGCTTTAGGAACTGGGGCCCCGGGGCCTGGTACAGACAGGTTGGTCTAAAGATGGCTACACCATGGTCAGTCTCACCACACTCTGAACATGGAGTTCCAAAATCAAGCCATGTGGGTATACAAGGAAAGGGGACACTGTAGAGTGAGAACAATAAGATTTCGGAAATCTGGGGTTCAGAAGCCATGTTCCTGTGAGCTAGAGAGGGTTGGTTAGTTCAGAAATGGGGAAACCTGATTTGAGCTTAAAGTGGATTGAGTCTGTGCACCCAAGGGACATTCAGGTATAAGCTTATTGGCTGAACACAGAAGAACACAAACTCAGAGGCTCCAGAAAAGAGGTGGGTTTGGGGAGGTTGGCTTGGGGTTATAGGTATCAGGCAGAGGTACTGATAAGTGCATTAGGAGAGGGAAGAGAGGTGAGTGGAGAGGTCAAACTAAACAGATGATGGTGGTCCTGTCCTTGTGATTAAGTTTCTGTTTAGTCCCAGGTCACTGCAGACTAGAAACGGTGTCTGTGGATGCTCATTGGAGGGAATGGGACCAAAAGCCAAGAGACTAGCAAGGATGCTGCTGTAGATACCCAGGCAATGGGAATGAAGGCAAGGAACCACTTAATGTGTCCAGGAGTACAATTAGATAGAGGACCAACTTGTGTTACAGCACACCAGGATAACTGTTTGAAGGAACAAATTGCAGGTTTCAAAATAAGTACTAAAGAAGATTTTGAATATTTAATGTAAAGAGTTGATAAATGTCTGAGGTGCTAGATATGCCAATTACCCTGATCTGATAATTAGACATTTGCATTTAGGTAATGAAACATCACACTGTAGCTCATAAAGACATACAATTACTATGTGTCAATCAGAGAGACAGAGACAAAGAGAGAGAGAGAGAAAGAGAAAAAGAATGGAAAGAAGGAAGGAGGGAGGGAGGGAAGATGGCTTGTATCCATCTTCTGCACTCCTCTGAAGTACCTACTTTATTTAAAGATGGCCCCACTGAGTATTGTGATGGTTGAGTATCCTTAACTGAAGCCAGGCAGGCTGCCTCTGTCTGCCAGGGGAGGGTCAGCAGCACCTGAGCCTGCAGGAGCCCAGCACCACAGGAGAAGCCAACATTTGGTTCTGCTCTGAGGTCCATATGGCATGCTTGACCTCCACACCTGAGGACAGGCTGGCCTTCCAATCATTTGCATTTTTAAGTTTGCAGCCAGAAGATTTGCAGAGGGATCCTTTAAGAACTTAACAGAGGGGTAAGGGATTGGGGTTTCTGTGAAAATGTCCTCCCTGGTCTATCCATGAATGGTAAAGAGGCATTTTTTCAGGGAAGGAGAAGGCCAGTAAGCTTTCCCAGGACAGGGCTGGGTCACCAGGTGAGGTTGAGCTTGGGAAGATGAGGTGGGGTTGGAAGTGATTCCCAGATCAATAGAGAGGGTTTTCCCAAGTGAAGAGCCATCAAGTTCTAGAGGAAATGCCGAGACTGGGAACAGCCTTTGGATGGGAATAATGCCCTCCCAGTCCACTCCCGAAACCCCCAGTCACCTTTCTCTCCATTCATTCATTCATTCATTCATTCATTCATCGGGCAGATGGAGGACCTTTGCAAGCTGGAAAATGAAGGGGAACAGAGGCAAGACCTGGATGATGTGCTGTAGCACCCTAGGTCCAGTGGAGAAGCAAAGAAGCAAGAGAAGAGAATGCTGCGTTAAATGGGGAGGAGCTACTGGAAGGAGCTCTTATCACAAGTGTGGACCTGTTTCCTTGAGCTTGTGGCCCAGCAGAATCTGAAGAGCACATTAGAGTCTGGCAGGCAGAGTCAAGGAGAAACAGTTCAACAAGTCACCTCCAAATTCAGTGGGTTAAAGCCACACTGAACATTTCCTAGCTTGGTTTCTATGTACCAGGAATCCAGCATCTCTTGTTAAGGTGGTTTTGGCTTCAGGCCATGTATAAGGTTGTAGTGGTCTGAAAACCTTGACAGCGCTGGGAGACTGGTTCCAAACTGGCTCACTCATGTGCCTATTGGCAGGAGGCGTCAGTTCCTCTGGGGCACTTATTTACAGAGCTGCTAGAGAGTTCTTATAATACAGAGGCTGGTTTGTCCAGATTGAGCAGTGTAAGATGGGCAAACTCTGCGCAATCCAGCCTTGGCAATCACATAGCCACTTCAGCAACACTCATTTGCTGGAGAGCTAACTCTCTTCAGCAGGGGATGGGCACAAGGAATAGGATGTGTGAATCACTGCAGTCTTCTCGCTTGGTAATTAGCACAAAGGCTTATTATCCTTGCCCAAGGAGTGCTGCAAGCATTGTCATATGGATAAGGCGTCCATGGAGTAGGTGAGGAGGTAGAAATGACTCTTTTTGGCAACAAAAGGTGCAACTCACATGCTGGAAACACAAGGGAGGACCAGGAAAGGAACTTATTAGGGGAGAACTTGGCCTGCATTCTGAGTGGGTAAGGAGGGCAGCAGGGAATCAGGCGTGATTTAGAAAGTTCATGCTGGCTGTCACGTGAAGGGAGTACAGTTAGAGACAGTAGGTGCAGCATGGAGGCTACTGTAGACACCAGGGCTAGATCTGATGGGTGTCTCTCTGGGACAGTGGGCACTGAGTCAGACATAAACGATGGGCCCGGGGAACTAATTGGGTAAGTGGATGAAGGAAGGATGGGAGCATCAGGGAGGATTCCATCCCCCAGCTAGACACATGGAAGAAGTATTAACTGAGACAGGCTGAGGGAGTAGCAGTGCAGAGTAGAGCACAGAACAGAGATAACGAGTCTCTTCTGAACCTGTGCATTTTGAGGAGCATCTTGGCACACAGACATTTTGAGTTGGCATCTGGAAGAGAGTTTTGAATTTCAGATAAGAACCAGCAAGCTCAGGCAAACAAAATATAATAAACAAAAATCCCATGTAATTCTTATTTGGGGTCTATTGAAAGTGGCTGTGACTGCAGTTTGAATATTGCCTGCTCTGGGGCAGCCTTGTTGATCAGAATGAGGAGAGGGAGAAAGCTAGTCTTTGTTGTGTTCCTACTGCGTGTTCACAATTGTCTTTTGTGTTGGTGGTTTGTTTTAGTGACATGAACTATCTAATTCGAAGACCCTCATAACATCGTGAGCTTATAATTGGCCAGGCACCCTCTGAACAGCTTTATGTGTTAGCCATTTCATTCTCACAATCAGACTAAAAACTGCATCCTATTGTAGGTAAAGAAACTGAAGCAAAGAAGGTTAGGCAATTTTCTCAAGGTCTTGGGAGTGGCAGAGACAGGAGGCATTGTCTAGTCTGTTTATTGAAAAGAGGCTGTCTGTGTTTGGTAAATATTTTGAGCAGTGTGAGAATTAAGTCCACAGTTATACTGCAATAAATTATGGGGCCACATTAAGCCTTTGTCATCTGTTTTTGGGGCTTTTGGTATTTGTGTATTTTATGTGGGGTGTATGTGTATATATTGTGAGTTTGTCTATATTATGTATGGTGCATGCCTATGGGTGTGTGTGTATACACAGATATGTTTGTGTGCTCGTGGCTGTGGGTGAGGAAGACAGAGGACAGTCTTCTACTGTCATCTACTTTATTGAGACAGAGTCTCTTACTGAATTGGAAGCCCGCCACTTCAGCTAGGCTGGCTAGACAGTAAGCTCCCAGGATATGTTGGTTTCTGCCCCAAAATGTGGGGATACAGGCACAGGCAGCCATGACTGGCTTTTTACATAGGTTCTGGAATTCGAACTTAGGTCCTCATGCACACAGGAATCACTTCTAACCACTAAACCATTTCTCTACTCTCTAAAGTCAATGGAAAGATTACTAACAACATAAACAAAAGAAAACATGTCTGAGTGTGGTGACCCTCAGTTTGTTCTCTCTTTCTCTCTCTCTCTCTCTCTCTCTCTCTCTCTCCCATCTCCCACTCTCTCAACAGGGTCTTACTGCTCTGACCCAAATTAGTAATGTAATCCAGGCTGGCTTTTAACTCATGACGCCCTCCCCCTTTCTCAGACTCCAGCATGATATCATTGTGGGGGCATACCATTATACCCTGTTATCAGTTTGAAATCTCTAGGAAGATCTCCTGGACCACATTATGTGACAAAATCAATAGTCTCCTTTAAAAGTAGGCCTTCCCTCAGTCCAGCTCCACCTACTCAGGGGAGCTTTGGGGCAGTTACTGCTGTGATTCCTGGAGACCTAGGGACTTCCTCTACCGGCCGCCTCTGGTTTCAGAGATGATATTTAATTTTATTCACTCAACCACTATTTATTTATTGAGCTGAGCTCAGCAATGTGGTTACAATGATAAAGAGGACAGGCATGGTCTGGGCTTTGAGATTCGGGTGTACCGGGGGGAGTGTATGACAGATACTAATCACATTAATAAATAAAGGCTAACCGCCACATGCCAAGAATGAAACGCAGGAGGTGTAAGAGATGAGTACCAGCGAGTCAGCATTAACCCGGGAGCACAGTCAGAGACGGCCCCCGGGAGACCCAGGCAAAGAGAACAGGGGCCTCCTGGGCCCTGCTGGCAACCGGTGCCAAGCCCCCCACACGGAGCCATTGTTGAAGCATTCCGCAAAGGCTGTATAGCAGTGTGGTGAGGGGTGTGTGTAGCGAGTGAGAACTGACTGGTGGAGGGACATAGCCACTCCGTGTCAGGGGTGTGAGAACCACCCCGTCCGATGTGTGTCTTTCAGAGAGCATTTGGATGCCGAGTATGGAAGACATAGAGGGGAGACAGAGACAATGGTGCAGACACGTTACTGGAGTTGTTTGGTCAGAGCCTGAGCCCTGGCAGCTCTAACAAGCCAGTCCTGGCCACCAGTCCCCAGTATACCAGTAAATGAGTTATAACAAGCTATAACGACAAGCAGAGGACGGAGATTTACTCAATGTGGCCACGTTGGGAAGAGGCGCCACTAAAGAGGTTCAGAGATTTCCAATCCTGTCTTAAACAAAGAGGGCTAGAGTTTTGTATAACTAAGTCCTTCTGGTCAGCTACTGACTATTATTATCTGGGAGTCTACGATTTCTTTCCCCAGCAGGAGATTCCTGGGGAAGTTTTAACTAGGTGGGGACCATTGTTTCGATGGAAACATCTTCACTCTGACAGGAAGTGAATGCTGGTGCTCCACTCGCAGCTTGGGTGACAATAAGTGTGGAGGGCAGGTAGTGAGAGGGATAAAGGGTGTCAAAGGATATGCTTTTAGGCAGAGGCAAGCAGATAGATCAGGATTGGGTTTCTATTAATATTGCTGCTAGGGATCGGTCAAGAAGTACTTGTTCCTGATGTGGGAGATGCCCCTGCTCGGGCTGGATTTGGCTGGGGAATCGTTTGATATTCATTTCTCATTGCTGTGGATGATCCCTATTGCTTGAGCTAAGCTATTTGGTCCTAATGTACCCACAAGTGCCATCCTTTAAGACCCAAATCTACAGGTTAGCACTTGCCTTATTTATTTTATTTTATTTTTTGCACTTAACATCACTATCCTACACTGAATTCTAAATGGGGAATGGCCCAGAAAGTTTCTAGACATGCCCTCTGGAAAATGAGTGACAGGTACAATTTTAAGGGCCCAGTGCCCAATACTGTCTCAAACACTTACATAAAACTAACCATCTTAATCACTTAATTCATATCCCTATTTTGCTGACAAGAAGACTGGGGCAAAGGAGAGAGTGGGACACCAGCATTCATCCCTCTTGGGTCCCTGAGTGTAGGGGAGGTGTGACCACCTGCTCTGTGTTTATGTCTTCCTGCCTTCTCGGGACGGCCTGTGCCTGCGAATCTAGAGTTGAAATACACCTTTAAGTTGCTTCTGCCAGGTATTCTGTCACAGCACTGAGAAAGACAACTAATCCCGAAGGTCACGTAATGACCTTTGCTGGGTTGCCTGTACAACAGAGAGCACCATAGAGAGGAAGACGCCGTCTGCTCCCAAATTCGCACATCTCCACTGTACTCTATGTGTGGTCTCGGGTAGCAGGTGGCATGTGCATGCATCGTTCTGTATTTTGTGACACATGGCATGATTTTGCTTTGTTTATCCCCATCATTGCCCAGCCACGCTGTCGGAGAGGTCCTGTCCTGGATGTGCCCATCTTGGGACGCACACAGACGGTGGTCTGCCCTAAGCTCCAGCTCAGAGAAACAGAACCGATAGCTGACTGGGCAAAGGCACAGTTCCGATTCAAGAAAGATCTGTTCAAAGCATACAGGGAGCTGTGAGGTGGCCAGAAATGCAGGGCCGCTTCACCAAGGGAGGTAGTCACAAGCTAAGCCATCGGCAGGTTCCCTGCAGGGCCCTCCCTGGAGGACATGAAAGCAACTGGCCCATAAGTAGCAGAAGACCAGCGGGGGATGTGCAGAGCCCAGTGAGGAAGACAGACATAGCAGCAGGCAATGATAAACAGAGACCCCACAGCTGCACTTGAGGGCTTTGCATCTCTAGCATCCCCTCTGAACAGCGCTGGCTTTGTCTGATGCACAGGAGGTTGTAAATGCCTCCAGACAAGGCACTATAAGACTACCAGAGTCCTCGCCTGCCTAACACAGACTGATGAGCTTGTCTCCCTCTGCATCTCTAGGGAAGCTGGGACAAGGAGATCGCAGGCTGAGGCAGGCTGAGGCAGGCTGTCAGGACTGGGGGTTTGTTTCTGTGATTCTACCGGGAGAGGAAGTGTGGCCCAGCTCCTCGGTGCATCCACAGACTGCCTCTGTCTTGGCAGAATCACTTTAGGCAAAAATCTGTGCACTTTGAGTCATCACTTTGCTTCTTCTTAAAGGTACCAGATGCAAGCTCTTGCAGGCAATCCCAGAACATCTTAATGTGCCCTCTGAGATGCTGTTCCCATCTAACAGCGTTATGTTTTTCAATCTTAACCTCCCTCTCCACTCAAAGTTTTCCAAGTTTAGCAAGTTTGCCACCATGAATGAGGAGTACCATTGCACCAAACAGACTCAAGGCCTCCAGGCACTCCACTTGGCACATATGGGGCAATGAATTCACATCCACGCAGAAGGGGCCAAGCCTGACTCAGTATTGCAAATGCTTAACCATCACTTTCTAGTTAAGGGTGGGGGATCTATAGATTTTGGTTTTCAGCAAAGGTACCTTTAACGATTAAGCTATAGACGTTTTTTCAGGCCCATTTCCTCTGTAATTGAGAAGCCAGCGATTTGGAAGAGCCATCGAGGACCCCTATACAAAACTTACTGACCTGTTTCTGACTCCGCTGGAGCATGGTTGATGCTGCCAAGAGCCAGTTTAGAGCGTACTACCTTTGCAGTGATGAGCAGATGGAGGGAGAGGCTTGTGCTTTCTAGACAGCCATTAATAAGCCTCTTAGAAACCACATCCATTCCCTCTGCAAAGAGTTCCTTGAGAACGCTCAGAACAGTATCTACTATTTCTCAATTCACACTGTGCACCTGCATGGGGCTGGGTATTTTCATGTAAGTAGCCTCGCTTCATCTTCATAATGATGCTCTGGGGAAAGGAGAGTGTCATATGCATTTTAATTCTGAAAATAAAAACAAAACAAAACAAAACAAAACAAAAAAAAACCTTGGAGAACCCAAGCGACTGGTCCGTTTCCTACTGAGGTTTGTTTCAGGGTGCAACCAAATGTCTGTCACACTTTTATAGGCCTCCCCATGAGATCTGAAAGTGAACGTTGTTGATAAGCAACTGACCCACTTTGCCTCTGACCAAACATCCCATGCCTTAGGATCCTAGGCAGTGACTCCATTTCTCATGCACCATGGACGGTCTCCCTGTGACAAAGGAGTCTGTGTCTTACGCTGCTTGTACTGAGATGCACTTTCCCCTTCATCTGTGAGATCCCCTTTCTGACACTCCCGTCCCCATCCACAGGCTATTTTCCTCAATGGTGGCTCACTGACTGCTTCCTTGGCACCTATTGGACAATACAGTAGATGTGAAGGCCCTCCTGCGGATCTCTCACTATCGTGTCCTGGCTGTGAGTAATGTGTCTTTATATTTAGCATGCTACTAAGGCTAATTATATCTCCGAATCAAAAGAGATCGTTCAATTTAAAAGGGAAATGATTAGGCTCCACAGAGCCTGCTTTTATGGTGAACCAAGAGAAAGCTAAATGTGGAGGCAGGATTCCCATAACTGGGGAGACACAACACCAGTTCTCAGGAGGGTGGAGTAAGGCATGGGTAAGGATGGCTTCGGAGGTAGACTCCTGGTGAAAGGTGTGTAGCTCAGTGGTGGGGGCTGCCTTTGGTGCAGAAAAATTTGTTTAGAGCAATGAGTGAGGGCTCAGGAAACCATACACCAATGTAGCACCTGGGCTGCCCTGGGTCCTTATAGCTCCTCTATAACCACAGGACTTCTGTGGAAATAGAAACGAACTGGGTCCCTTGGATCTCATCCTGTGATTGAAGTACTCATCTCCATGTGAAATGGCAGACCTGGGGAAGCCTGGCTGACTCTGCGGCTCTTGGGAGCACTCCCCATCAAGAAACTGCCTTTGTATTTTTGCTGTGGAGTCTCAAGGTTGGGAAAGCATACCCCAGGGCAGGAGGCACAGACTCTGGGATATGTTTACTGGCTTTATGTTTTATGACATGCATTGAGATCCAGTATACTTGATATAAAGTCTTAAGTGAACTTGTAAGATATAAAACAGACCTGGGTTTATTGCTATGGTTCAAGGAGAAGTGGCATCTGAGACCCCAGTCACATTGTCCTATTCTCAAGAAGCCCCCAGAGTGTCTGGGTGAATACTGCCAGAGACCATGGTGCAAGTCTGAAAATCACTAATTGTAGTCTAAGCATTTTTCTGGTTCTTGACTACTTCATTTTTACATATCATGAGAAATTAATCTTAGGTGAACTCCTATGGTCCTTTCATGGCTCCTATGCAGAATGAAGGGCTATACTCCCCGAGCTCTGTCCTCCCTTTTGTAAACACAGTGATCTCTCCTTTCAGTGCTCATGCCTCCCCTTCATTGGATCCAGAGGCCCATGAGTTCTAACATTATATGCCTGGATACAGTGGAAGAACAAGGCTACTGGGTTTATGTTTAATGTGATATCTACTGAGGACAATTAGGAATTTGTCTATGGCACTCAGGGCATATAACCTCAAATTGAGGCAGCCCAGGAAACTGTGAGAGATGCCTCCTCTGAATTTTAAGTCAAAGTGTCTCTCATTTTCTAGGGATATTCTGAACAAGGACATTACCTTCTCTACAATCAAACCTTCAGTACTTTCTTAGGCTTAACTTTATCCTTCATGTGCTGCTAATTTTAGTTCTGTTTGTTTTTATCTGCACACTGTTAAGTTTGGCACATGCACTTAAAGTGTAAGCACGTTTATTTCTTTAACGTGTTTGAATTATTCTTTGGTTTTATACCATTGCTACAGCTTGGAATATTCTCCTAGGGATTTTTTTCTCTAGTATTTTTAGGCTAATTCTCTGTCCAATATTGGAACATCTCTAAACTAAAAAAAAATGAGCTGTTCCATAGCCCTTTAACTTTTCTTTTAGCAGAATGACTGATAGTGTAATAGTTTCCTTTATATAGGTCACCTTGGGCTAGAATGAAAAAGCAAACGTGTTGCTAGAGTTTCTTTCTAGCCTGGTCTCACAGCTGATAAGCCCCAAATAAATACACAGATATTATTAATTATAAAACTATTGACCGATGGCTTAGGCTTCTTACTGGCTAGCTCTCTCTTAATTATTAACCCATAAATACTAATCTATGTATTTTTACATGGCTTCACCTTACCAGAGAATGTCTGCCACATCCTATCTTCCTGGTCTCTACATGGTGTCTCCTCTTTGCTGTCCTATCCCCAGGCTTCCTTGAAGCCCCACCTATGCTTTCTACCTGGCTATTGGCCAAACAATGTTTTATTCATCAACCAGTAAGAGAAACATATATACAGAAGGACATCTCCCATCATCCATCATCTCTTCTTTCTGTCTAAATAAAAAGAAAAGTTTTAACTTTGACATAGTAAAGTTTTATATATATATATATGTGTGTGTGTGTGTGTGTGTGTGTGTATGTGTATAATAAAACAGTTATCTAGCAAGAACTATAGTTAACAATATTTAGCCCATTAACATTTGCCCAATTTAAAGAAAATATTCTGTCTTCTATCCTATCTTTGTGAGTCTAAAGTTTTATATATAACTTATTTTTATCATAACTAAGGAAAACCAAAATCATAACTATCTGTCTTCAATTCCATCAAAGACCTCAGAAGGATAATATATAAACTCTCGAATTGACAGAGACATCTCACTACCTGGACAGTCACCCAACGTTCTTCTGTAATGTTGGGGCATCCATCTTCAGCCTATAGGCCTAGAATGTCTGGAAGACTTCTCAGTGAAGCAGGAAATTTGAAACTGTCCTGCCTGTATTGGCAGTTTGTCAGTCATTTTTCTCTGTGTCCTGAAGAATGTATGGCAGACTCTTCCATGAAGCAGGAACCCTGAAGGACTGTCCTGTCTTGTTTTGGCAAATTTAGCAATCGCATTCCTGTAGATCCTGTTTGTCCAGTTTGGACAGCATACAGTCAAATAGTCCAGGCAAGAGCAGTTTCTTGCCCAAATGGCTATTTCTGCAAAGTCGAAGGCAAACTCCCTAATGAGTTTCTTCAGTGCCCATCTTCCTCAGGGAAGTAATTGGTGTTTCAAGGAGCAGTTGTGTCACACTGTCATGAAAAACCCTAAGACACAATTTTAAATGCCATATTCTGTAGGCCTTTGAAAGGTTTGAAGAATATCTATCCATTTGAATTATATCTCTATATATCTAGAAAATCTAACTAACATAAGTTTTGACTCTTATAGGTAACTGAAATCTTAATTACACATTACGTTTTTTAAAGAGCTGTATAAACACAATACCTAAGCAAGAGAAACATACCTATAACAAATTGACCTTAAATTTGTATTAATAAATCAAAATCCATACCAATACAGAGTGTTCATTTCTATTTCATATGACCCCCCTTTTTAGAAGGATATTGACTGTGATTATTAACCATTTATAATAAACCCCATTTAAATGAAAACAAGCATTTATAAATAATATTTGGGTGTAATTCTGTCCAAACTGATTCCTGCTATTTGGGGGGCACTGTCGATACCATGTGGATCCTGAGAAAACCCAGAAACCTGCCCAAATCCTGGCTGTAGTGGTCTGAGGCTACATCATCTCAGCAGTTTTGGATGTTGGATCAATTGGGCCACTGCTTCATGAGGTTTTGCTTGATCAAACCATATTAGTCTGGAAGGAATCCATAGCTTTTCATTTTCTGTGAAAACAAAAATCAGAATCTTTTTTCCAAAGTAATGTGTTTTTAGACTTACATTTTGAATTCAAGGCATTTTCAAAATACGTAAGTTGGATTAATCCAGCGGCATTTATAATCGTGTATTTTTTTAGCAGCTGTTGCTCTTTCCTCAGCAACAAAACAATTCAAAGACAACACAATTACATACAGTATCCAGACTCTCTGTGTATTTTACATCTTTACATGGCTTTTCTTTATTACTCTATTTCTTTTACTTTTATTTTTCATTTTTTGAGACAGGGTTTCTCTGTGTAACTTTGACTCTGTACACCAGGCTGGCCTTAAAATCACAGAAATCTGCTTGCCTCCCTTGTGCTAGGATAAGGCATGTGCAACTCTATTTCCTTTTAAAGGACTTTATCATTTTTTTTCTCTCCCAAGCCTATGTATATTTGTAAACACACTATAAGCCATTTAGATGTTTTTCTTTTTCTCTCTGAATCAGTCTTTACTGTATATCTCTATCTTTTTTCTGGCTACAAGTATTTTATCTGCTAAACAACATAGCTAACATCAAAGTGGTGGCTGTCCCCATTCTATTCCTTGACTTTCTGAGAGACTAGCTTCATGCTTATTGCCACCACTCTGGAGTTTCTAGGTTCATGCTGCCACGAGGAAGCATGCTGCCTGCTGCTCGAAACCACCACCTAATTGTTTGGAATCAGAGTCCCCCACTCTCTGCTCACATCTGCAGGTAGAAAGTTGACCAAGATAAGGTTGATTCATTGACAACAAATGACACCTGACACCATGGAAAAATCAAGTGGAGCCTGTTGATGGAAAGCTAAATAGGTGTAAATGTGTGAGTAAAAGCATCAAAGAAGTTTCTCCTTGTGAAGGGCTGGCTTTGTGCATAGCAGTTCATACACTTTGTGTCCCTTGATGCTCACCACATCTCTATTGCTTTAGAAAGACCACACAGTTCTCAAGCACACTGGATTTCCTTTGTACTTGCTAAGTTTTAAGTTTCTTGAGGGCACTATCTGGCCTTGGCTGTCTCATTGCTGGTTCTGTTCACAAAGCTGAGTTTGGGATAGGTTTGCTTTCCTTATGCAGGGACAATTGAGAAGGAGAGAGGCTCACAGAGGCCAAGACTGCTTTAGAAGCTGCTCTGCTTCCAGATTTTGGGGATGATGTAGTAGCCTAAAATGAGACTAAAAGTATATACAAATATCTGTGAATAAAGATATGTATATATTTTATAATAAATGCAGAGTGTACTTTAAAAAGCAAGTGTTAACTAAAATAAGCTAAGATCTAATGTCCCTCTGTCACATTTCTTAATTCAACAAAACAGTGATAATTTAATAGAATGAAATTAACACCTTTCAAGTGTAAAGCTCAATTGCTGGGAAAATGTATACAGTCACAACCAGCAATGCAGCCAACATGCAGACTAGGACCAAAGTTCTCCAAGTTCTATGTGGCCCCCTTTATTCAATCTCTTCCACCTACTTATAACCTCTGATATCTGATCTGAATTCTATCCCTTTACTCGCCCCCCCCCTCTCTCACACACACACATGGATACACATATACACACATACATACACACACACATACATACATATATACATACATACAGACAGACAGACATACAATGAACCAGTGGATGGAGCCATTTATACCTGGTTTCCATTGCTCAGCATAATGCTTTTGAGATTCATGCATGTGGAGCTGGAGATGTAGCTCAGTGGCAAAGAGCTTGCCTAGTGTGTGTGAAACTATGGATGTGATCCTAGAACTTGCTGATTCATGTAGTCATTCCTTTTCCCTGCTGTTTCTTCTGTTGTCTAAAACAGTTAGCATCTGCAATGGTGTTTCATTCTAAAGCATTTGGTAGCACTCTCCAAGGAAGCCATCCCGCTATAACAAGGGACATTCTAGATAAGTAACTCCTGGATGTTTGAGACCTTGGGGTTCAAACGTTGTTTCTTCTTTTCCCAGAAGGAGTGAGGTGTCTACATACCTCTGGAAACTCCTGTGGTTGCTAGTAGATGGATTTCAGATCAGGACGGGCCACATGGGGACAGGGTTAGTGAGAAGGGTGAAGATTGGACAAAGGTTTGGAAGAGACAGGGTGTGAGGAATGAAGCGTCAAGAAAGATACATTAGAACTCCCAGAGCAGAGTTCAGGATATAGGGAAACAGCAACGCCTCATAACCAAGATTGCATTGCCCTCCCTCCCTCCCTCCCTCCCTCCCTCCCTCCCTCCCTCCCTCCCTCCCTCCCTCCCTCCCTCCCTCCCTCCCTCCCTCCCTCCCTCCCTCCCTCTCTCCCTCCCTCCCTCCCTCCCTCCCTCCCTCCCTCTCTCCCTCCCTCCCTCTCTCTCCCTCCCTTCCTTTCTTCTATGTGTCTTTTACATGGTGTATCTTGATCAGATTCATTTTCCCATACCTTTGCATCTGCCCTCTGCCCTTGCATCCCCCCAAATAAAATGAAATTTAAGAGAAAAAAAGGAGCCAGGCGTTGGTGGTGCACACCTTTAATCCCAGCACTCGGGAGGCAGAGGCAGGCGGATCTCTGTGAGTTCGAGACCAGCCTGGACTACCAAGCAAGTTCCAGGACAGCCTCCAAAGCCACAGAGAAACCCTGTCTCGAAAAACAAAAACAAAAAACAAAAAAAAAAAAAGAGAGAGAGAGAGAAAGGAAAAAATTAAAAATCGCATTATGGAAGTCACAGTGTGACTCAGTTAGTCATGCCATAAGCCCCTTTGTCCGTATATATTTCCTTGCAGGTGTTCATTGCAAAGAGTCATCGGTCTGGTTTGAGGCCCCCAGTTTCTACACTATTGATGCTGGGCCCTGGGTATCTGGTTGTTGCCCTGTGTTGTGGAGATCCTGCAGCTTTGGATCTGCAGGTCAGGTCCCATCACATACTCCAGAGGATCATAATTGGGGTGGGTGCTGGGGCGGGCCAAGTCATAACCCTGAGTCTGGGCCTGGGCAGCTGTAGGGTTGGTCCACCAGATGAGAAATGGGGAC
The DNA here is from genome assembly GCF_017639785.1 of Mesocricetus auratus. NCBI lineage: Eukaryota > Metazoa > Chordata > Mammalia > Rodentia > Cricetidae > Mesocricetus > Mesocricetus auratus. Next base: position 36,319,338 of record NW_024429267.1, on the reverse strand, counting down.
AGTTCTCCCATGTTTACGACTTTGGGGCTGACCTACCCACACCTGAGCTAACAGGGTTGGCTCTCTTGCTCTTATGACCAGAGGGCCAGCTTTCCCACCTGCCCCAGGTATTGATTTGAGGGGTAGAAGCAACTCTCCCTGCCCCCTCCCCAACTCATGCCACCACAAGACAGACGAGTAATGGGGACAGTTCTCTCATGCTTACAATTTTGGTGCGGGCTCCCCCACACCTACGCTAACAGGGTTGGCTCTATTGTGCTGCCCTGGAGAGATACAGGGCCTGCTCTCCTTAGTGTTGCAGCTGATGGGGGGCAGGATTCGCCCTCCCACTTTTATGCCCACAGGACCAGCTCTCTCACTTACCTTGGGCATTGGTGGGCAATGGGCAGGGCATCATTCCCTGCCCAGATTGCATTGTTCTAGAGCCAGTTTTAGAAGGGAGTTTTCCTGTGGAGAGTTTTAGCCTGCTGTCTAGAGAAAAGTTGTTTGGAAGAGTTTCATATAAATATCTGATTGCCTCTACAGCACAGTGAGGCAAGATTTTCAGATGTTTTAATAAATCTTGGTGCCAGTCAACTGTCTCTCAATTTAATCTCCAGGATCTTCCCAATGGAAGCAGTACCAGTTTGGTCTTTCCTAGTTTCACAGTCTAAGGAGAGCTCCATCGCTGCTTTTAGGCATGTGTGCTATGCTTCAGTCTTGGAAGACTTCCTTTTGCTAATGCCTGGGAGACTAATGCATGTAGACCGTGCAGGGATTTCCTACCTGGGTGTTCACTACAACATGTGTTGTTGAGATAGGTTAAAGCATGGCTAGTATTGGAATTTTGGTTATAATGTATAATTTCAGAAGGCTGGGGCTTACAAAAACAGTCAAGGATGGTTCTGAATAGAGAGAAAAGGAGACCAGTAGGGAAAATGATGCAGAAGGGATTTGGGCTGTGTCATAATTAGCTTCAGATGGTATCTTGATATGGTTGAAAAAAGGGAACATTAATTGTGGAATTGCCTCCATCTTACTGACCTGTGGCCACATCTATGAGACATTTTCTTAATTGTTAATTGATGTAGGTGGGCTCCACTGTAAGCTGTGCAACCCTGGGCAGGTAGGCATGTGCTGCATAAGAAATTTAGCTCAGCAACCCAGAGGAAGCAAGCCAGGAAGTTTTTATCTTGACTGACTTTGATGATGGGCTGTAAAATGTTAGGTGAAATAAACTCTTTCTTCCTGAGATGGTTTTTAGTCAGTGTTTTATCACAGCAACAGACAGTATTAATACAGGGTGCTTTGATCAGGCATTCCTAGGGAGATACCCCAATATTCACCCTTCCCACTTACCCTTCCCTGAAATGCTTGCTCACTCTAAAACCAGCCTGATTTCAGATCCCCACTCATTCCACATGAGCTGAGTTTTCAGGGTGTATTTATTTCTATTTGTTCTTTGGTGAGGAGACGGTTTCACTTTGAATAAGTTGTTCACTAGTTTGTTCTTTTATTATTTAATGAATAATCCTATCTGTTAATTCCATGCTCATGGGGGACTCAACTTTAGACCCCCGTTGCTTCACCAGCTGCTATCTAAGGTCTGACCTCCTGATACATTTGCCTGGCCAGGGAGCAGGCTTTCAAAGATGGAAAGGAATTACATAATTCATACAGTGAGGATGGCTATAATAACAATAAAAAGCAACCGCCTCTAAAACCAGAATATAAACAGTGTTAGTGATGATGAGGAGAAACCAGATCTCCTGTGGTTGTTGGATTATGAAATGGCATAGCTGATATGGAAAACAGTATGGCAGCTTCTAAAAGACATATATTTTTCCCATATGATTCAGTAATTTCAATTCTGGGCATGTATCCAAAAAAGTGACTACAATGCCTCCAGTAGACAAAATATGATTATTTATATAATGAAATATTACACATAGTGAAACATGTAGTTTCCCTAATGGGAGGTACCTGGTGTAGTCTCATTGATAGAGACATGCTAAGAAGGGTCACCTAGCAAAGGATGAAGCTGACACTGAGTGAGTGGAAAGGTAGAAAAAAATGTTGTCATTGCTAGGTGGCCCTCTTTAACAAAATGGTGGTGATTGCTACACAGTTGACACTCAAACATTGTGTTAGCCACAGAGAGGATGTCTCTTCTAACAGTAACCAGAGGCTTTTTCTGGATTTCTTCTAGCTGGGACAATTTAAGAGGATTCCCCTGATAAGTATAAGCCATCTGGAAACTAACATGCAGAAAGGATAAGGTGTTACTGAGTTTTAGAAAGTGAAAAAAATCGAAACTCATAACCTGAACACTGATACAGCAGTGTAAGCCTTCCAGGCATGTCCAACTTGGTGACATTGTGACACAGTATTGTCATCTACAGAGTTCACATTAAAAATAATGTGTTTTTCACAATGCTTTAAATACATCTGTAGTTTATAATTTTGTGTTGGGTTTCTTTCGTAGCTCCCCTTGGCCATATGCAATCACATATAGCCTTTGGGTCACAGGTTGTACATGCTTGTAAGAAGCCAGGATTTTCAGGCTATGTTAAACTTTTTAAAGTGGAATAGTTTTGTAGCGTGTACATGAAATGTCAGCATACAGCAGTCCATATCATCTTCTGAGGGCTAGTGTGGCATAGAAGCCCAGTCCAGCATCAGCATCATTCCTTTTTCTGCACTGGAGATTGAGCCTTGGAAGGTACCTTGCCAATATTCCCATCCTTTTACTACTTTTTAAATTTTGAGGCAAAGTTCACTAAGCAATCATGCCTATGCTTGAACTACCTCTGTCACCCAGGCAGGCATTAAATGTGCAATCTTTCTGCCTCAGGCTCCTAAGGCTCTGCCCCAGGCCTGTCTGGGATGACAGGCTAGTCGTACTAAACCCAGCTCATATATTATTCTAAACATGGAAAAATACCTGATGCTCTTGAAGCCATGAAGTATTTGGTGCAGATGTCACAGTAAGTCAAATATAAGAGAGGAGTTAGGATAAAATATTTAAACCATCTTCCCTAGCCTTCAGCAAGTATATCTAGTACTCAGATTATAGTCTCCAGATTTCCCACTAAAGGAATCAGGAATCTATGTCTGGGGCAGGGAATCTACCAAATAAGCCAGAAACACACTCTTACACAGAAATGCAGGAACCAGTGAGTCATCCCAGCTATATTAAAAAGACTTACAAGAAAACTCAAGCAACCAATCCCCTACTGGCCAAATGGGAAACAATTTGAGCATCTACAACGGAAATGACCACAACAGATTAAAAAAAATCAAATATTGGCATGGAGAGATGGCTCAGTGGTTGAGAGTGTGTACTGTTCTAATAGAAGACCTGAGTTTGGTTCCCAATACCCTCATCTGGCAGCTCACAACTAAGTGTATTTCCAAATCCAGAGGACCTGATGACCTCTTCTGGTCTCTGAGGGTTCTACACCCACATGCATATAGTCACATACACATATGCACATAATTAAAAAAGAAAATCTTTTTTTTGTTGTTTTTTTTTGAGATAGGGTTTCTCTGTGGCTTTGGAGGCTGTCCTGGAACTGGCTCTTGTAGACCAGGCTGGTTTCAAACTCACAGAGATCCGCCTGCCTCTGCCTCCCAAGTGCTGGGATTAAAGGCATGTGCTACCACCACCCCGGCAAAAAAGAAAATCTTAAAGAATCATATATGTGGTTATATATGTGTGTCACATATATGCATATTTATAATAATACCAAGAAAAACAACACTAAAAAAAAGCAAAGAAAACATCAGTCTTAATTGCCGACCACTGAAAGGCATTAGATGTAGGAATGATTAGAAGTCTTTGCCACTCCTCCAGCAAGATGGTGTTTGTGTCTCTCTAAGTCCAGGTAGTGTCATGTCTCTGTGTCCATCAAGGGATGTGGTGGCAGTGACACTGTAAACTTCTGAGAATAAGACTGAGACCTATGATGTCTGCATACCCCCTACTCCCTCCCAAAACCTGGCTGCCATATAAAAAGCCTGGGTACATGGAGACCATCAAATTATGAGGAAGCACAGTTTGTACAGTGGAGACATAAACCTCACCAGCCCCGTGCGGTCTTAGTTGAATGAGAGACAAATGAGTGACAGAGCCAGCATGAGTGGTCCAGTCCCTGTGGACATCAAACAGAGCAGAACAACTGGGTGGGGCCAGCTCCAGAGTGTAGAAGAATTCGGAGGAGTAATGCAAGCGGATTATTTTGGGGTTGCTTTCTAAGGATAGACAACTGAAGCCCTCATCACTCAATTATCGTTTGAAAATAACAACAAAGAAACATGTGCCACACCTTCCACTTGTGAACTGGAAAGTCAAGGAGGAGGCGAGGGTAAACTTGTCTCATTTGATTCATTCTAAGGAACAAGGGGAGAAGTTAAATTATACCAGATAGATACAATTACATTTGATCAGACCATGGTCAAATCTGGGGCAAAATGACCCCAGGTCGTTAAAGATTTCAGAAAGAGAAAATGAAAAAGATGAGTGAAGGAGCCTTCCACAGTGCAACAGATAGTTTAAAAACATATCTTCATTTATAATGTATGGATCTTGTTTGGTTCTTGATTCAAATAAATAATTCATAAAAATAGTATAGAATCTACGAAAAATTGATTCTTTTAAAACATGAGCTATTTGATAATGTTGGAGAGTTATTGAGGTTTATGTGCAACAATGGAATTGCAGATATATTAATATTTTTGAAATTGATGCTGAAGTGTTTAATAAAGGCTATGAAATCAAGCATTTATTTCTCAATAATAAAGGTAGGGAAGTGGTTGGAGCGGGCGTGGGGCAGCGCTAGCCATGAGTTGTTGATTGCTGAGACTGGGCACTGGCTGTGTGAAGAGAGAGGGGTCATTATTCCTTCAACTTTAGTGCATGGTTTACATTTCCTGTAATAAAACATTTAAAGGTTCCGTAAGTGGCCATGCAAGCCTTTGCTGCTTTCCCAAAAGCCTTCTGTTCTCATAGAGGATGCTTTCAGCTCAAGCTGCCTGTACTGGTAACTACTTCCCATGTATTTTCAGTGTGTGTGTGTGTGTGTGTGTGTGTGTGTGTGTGTGGTCACACCACCATGAAGGCAGAAATCATTGGTCTGTTCTGCCCCCACCTCCTCTGCAAGAACTTTACCCCCTTCATATCCTCCCATTCCCATCTGTCCTACTGGATGTGTTGTGAGTGACAATTCGGTGGTACAGCATGTTTTGCAGCTTTTGTGGCTGTCCCTTTTGAACCACCCACACTGTGTGTCCATGAGACAGCCTGTCCCTCGTAGGTGTCTACAGCCACAGTGAATAGCATGCCTCCTGACCCTGCCAAATTCAGCAGGGTCTCTGGTGCTTTTGCTCATGGTGGGCTGGTTATAAAACAGCTTGCTCAGCTTACTACAATGCCTTGGTTGTACCATGTAAGTGCACTCTGTCGCAGAAGCCCACGGGCCTCACACTGCTGCAGGGTGACCATTTCTCCTGGCCATGGACAACGGGGACCAAGGAAGCCCCCTCGCTAACCTCAGCTTGTAGTTTCCATGGATATGTGAGGACCAAGAGGAGTCTTTGTGGCTCCTAGTACATCCAATCTCAAACAACAATTTAAGCCAAAGCCAGTTGAGTGAGCAGCAGAAGTGACTCGTTTCACAAAAAACCATGTCTGTCTCTCATACGCGTAGAGATGCAGAGGAGAGAGCTGGAGAGAGAGCACATCCCTGGTACCTCCTAGAATTTTCCCATTCCTAGTTTACACTTTTCTGCTCTCTGGCTACATTCTTAGCCTTGGGCACTGCCATTCAGATCTTATTCTCAAATTCTCATTCCCTGTTTAATATAACCTCCACCACTTTTTGTTTGCAAGCAGAGGTCCGGCAGATAGGTGAACTCCCTCGATTTATGCTTGCTTCTGTCATTTACCTCACCCAGCATTTGAGTGAGTTTTCCCTGTCTTCTCCCTGTGAGAGGACATGGAGCCAGGTTAGGCTCAGAATCGTTCCCTAGTTTCCCTTAGTACCAACCTGGCTGCTCTGCCTAAAGCCATACTTCTGGGCTTTCAATGGGCCTTGCCTTTAGGTGGACCATATCCTAGCTGAGTTCCCACACCCTTCACTAGACAAACAGTATGTCTGACAAATTCGAGGGGCGAGCAGCTCAGAATGGAGGGATGGCTATGTGAATCGTATCTTCTAAAATCCCATGGAAAACTCCAGGTACAAGGGCTCAGTCAGCCTCTTCTACCCTCCCACAGCCAGCACAGGGTCAAGTCTGCACCTGTACTTGGAGAGTGGCTGTTGAAAATGCGCTCACTTTCCCCATTTCACGAAGCAGATCCCCTAACTAGGTAAGAAGTTTTATTAGTTTAAAATAATTGCCTACATTGTTCCCATTACACTGCTTAACTGCTTTTAAAAGTGAGTAGAACTCAGGGAAGCACTGGACAGACTGAATCTGTCCCAGCTGGATCCTCCTATATGGAGACACAGGTGGCTGTACTATCCGGAAGCCTGGGAGTAAGCCAGAGCCTGAGTCACTCACTGTGAGATAGCAGGATAATGTCTGTTCTGAGCCCAAGGTAGGCTTTTGGTTGCATGGCCTGTCTTTATTGTGAGGCAGTCTTTCTCCATACTCATACTGATCTCAAACTGGGTGTGTAGTCCAGGCTGGCTTTCAAGCCATAATACTTCTGCCTCAGTCTCTCAAGATCTGGGATTGCATGAGTGCAACACCACACTTCATAATTGCCTCGTGTGTGTGTGTGTGTGTGTGTGTGTGTGTGTGTGTGTGTGTGTTGCTGAGATTGAACCCAAGGCTTTGCACATGCTAGGCAAGTGCTCTACCATTAAACTATTGTACCACTCTTTTATCCCCTGCTAGAAAACTAAGCCTTAGAGCACATGGGACAACTCGCTTTACCAGAATACAAACACCTTGCCACGGTTCTGTTGTTCCTCTATACTCCCCAGAGTCAGAATATGAGTGAAACTGGACCTCTCATCCTCTCCCCCTCCCTCTTTCTCCTTCCCTTCTCTTTTGTCTTCCCCTATTCCCTTCACATCCCCCTCTACCCCAAATCCAGTCAAGTGAAGTGAATTAATGTGTTTCCATTCAGCAGGTGCAGTACAAGGCTCTCTAGAAAGTTTCAGAAAGCAAATTTGGAAATAATATATTGAATTTGTGTGTGTGTGTGTTGAGCTCAAGAATTCCAGATCCCAGATGTGCCGAAGAAGAGAGATGCATGTGGAAAATGCATGAAATGACAATAGCTACCTTTCTCAGCCTTGGAGGAGGCAGATGGGATAGGCTGAAGACCTCCTAGAATAGCCTTTATGAGGTTTTGATACGTCACCTTGAGAGGATGTTAAGAAAATAGGTGTAAGCTCCGAGAGTGCGGGGGAAGTAATGTTTTAGAGATGCATTAGGACAGAGGGGAACAATTTCCAGGCTTTTCTGTCATCTGAGTAACACCCCATAATTTTTCAGCAAAATGATCAAAGTCGAGATTTTGATGTGACAGATCCCCACTGCCCTAAACGTCAGCAAAGTTCTAGGCTGCTAATGAAAGACTCTTTTACTAGCAGTAGCTGGAGGGGCCAGCCCTATTCTCACCAAAGTCATCACTGAGACATTTGGACATTCAACAAACAGGAAGGACGGCTGTGTGCTGGTCAGGACTGTCCTTCCTCATTCAGAGTCCATGACAACATGGGTCACCAGCCAGACGAGGTGGCTGAAGATGGTTTAGCTACACTGGAGGTCTGGGGGGGGGTAATATACTTGCCAACACTGGGATATGTGCCAATATAGGACTTTGGGACTGACTTGGCTCTCTCTCTGTGTCTCTTTCTGTTTCTCTATCTCTCTGTCTCTATCTCTGTCTCTCTCTCTGTCTGTGTTTCTCTCGCTCTGTCTCTCTCTGTTTCTGTCTCTTTTTTTTCTCCAGAACTAGCTATCAGCTATGTAGGTCCTACTAAGAGTTCTTTTAATTTTAATTCTCTCTCTCTCTCTCTCTCTCTCTCTCTCTCTCTCTCTCTCTCTCTCTCTGTGTGTGTGTGTGTGTGTGTGTGTACACCAACTATGTAGGTCCTATTAAGAACTCTTTTCAGAGAAAGGCCTTAGTTTTGGATATAAGCTTCAATTTCTACAATCTGTAATTTCAGGGTAATTATATATCTCATAAGGGTGATCAAGTGAAGAAAGAAAAAAATGATCAAAGGTCCTCATTGCAAGTTTTGGTGCTCAGGCATCATCAGAAAGGTTCAGATTATTCAAGTTTAGGTGTTTAATGTTTTCCATAGGAGGCTGGCCATCAGTCAGGAGGGTGGAGCTGACTCTAAACCTTTCAGATAGTAAATTTAATACAGAGAATGGACAGGCAAATACCAGAAGAACTGAGGCTCCTGCTGGCTTGGAAACATGATGAGGTCTGTCCAGACAGGGAGAGTCTGCTACTTCAGAGCTAGGTTCATAGGGGGGAAAGTAGCCACTGCCCCCATCCCTTACTGAGACACAACTTCAGGTAGTGAACACAGGAAGAAAGACATGGATGTCTTCACCCCTTTCATCCTCCTCCACTGTGGTCTCCTATTGGAGGAGCCCGTGAGAAAATGTGAGTAAGGTTTTGTAGTGGTGACACTGGTCCCTTGACACACAAACATTTGTGTATCTTAAACCCGGGAGTCTTCATGCCCAGCATCCTGAAAAATTACAACTCTTGAGTTGGTTATATACAGATGGCTTTGTTTGTTACCATAGTCCTGTGAGGTAAGTAAACAGGGATTGTGTTCCTTCCCCTTTAAAATACCATACAGATGTAGGGTTAATAAAGATGGAATCAAAATTCAGTCTTCTCTGCCACTAAAGGGAGAGATTTCTCACTCTGCACTGTACCTTTCTCATGGAAAAGAAGGTATAATATTGTCTGAAGGACAATGATATTTACAAGGGCTGTGGATTCTTTCTCTAAACAAAGTGCCTCTTTTATCACATATCAAATTGGTGTGTGTGTGTGTGTGTGTGTGCACACTCGTGCATGCGTGTGGTGGGGGGTTGGGTGGAAGAAGCCCTGAGGGAGGGAGTCCTGAGTTGAGTGACTATGTGCTGCTGACACGGTCACCACCATACCTGACGCCACATAGCCTCAGTCTCAGGGCATTGGCAAAGCCTTCCTTAGGGGACTAAGTGTGACTGTTGACAATGCATGTATAAAATGTCCACCATAGCCGGGCGTTGGTGGCGCACACCTTTAATCCCAGCACTCGGAAGGCAGAGGCAGGTGGATCTCTGTGAGTTCGAGGCCAGCCTGGTCTACAAAGCGAGTTCCAGGACAGCTTCCAAGACAATACAGAGAAACCCTGTCTCGAAAAACCAAAAAAAAAATGTCCACCATAGCTTCCCCTAGGTATTTACAAGCTGAACATTGTTTCCATATAGAGATTGCTACTACAGAGACCAACAAAAACCTGTCTCCTTGACCCAGTTATACACCAAACACCCTGCCTCCTTGTTCAACTCTATAATAAACACACTGAACTTTGGGGTGTGACTTTGCACGCTGAGACCACAGACCACCTGTTCCCAGTGTTCTGTCTGTATGCATCTGTCTGTCTTTTCTTCACTCCCTGTCAGGTCCAAGTAGCTATACAAGGATGCAGCATGTAGACTCCATTTCTGCAATAAACTATACCCCTCAACTTGCTACTTTTGCATGAATATCACACTGGTTAATAATTGTAACTTCATATACATGATCAAAACAGACAAAAATACCCAATTCCCTTATTTTCTGTCTTCATTCTTTTCCCTAACCCCTTTTATTCGTTCTTACTGAATATTTTCAAGTCCAGCACAAACCCGGAGTTCACTTTTGAAATCCAAAGAAAGTCTATTGGACTTTTTTTTACTCTTATTTACAATTTTTAATTTAATTTAAATTAGAAACAAGTTTGTTTTACATGTCAATCCCAGTTCCCTCTCTCTCCTCTCCTCCCATGTCCCCCATTTACCCCCCTCATCCTGCTGCTATGAACATGGTTGAACAGATGTCCTTGTTGTATTAATGTGCATCTTTTGGATGTATGTCCAAGAGTGGAATTGCTGGATCTTGTGGTAGACTGATTCCCATTTTCCTGAGGAACTGTCATACTGATTTCCAAAGTGGCTGTACAAGTTGGCACTCTCACCAGCAGTGGAGGAGTGTTCCCCTTTCCCCACATCCTCGTCAACATGAACTACCATTGGTGTTTTTTATTTTAGCCATTCTGACAGGAGTAAGATGATATCTCAAAGTTGTTTTGATTAGCATTTCCCTGATGACTAAGGATGTTGAACACTTTCTTAAGTGTCTATCAGACATTTTAGACTCCTCCAATGAGAATTCTCTATTTAGTTCTGTACCCCACTTTTTAATTGGATTATTTGATGTTTTGGAGACTGGCTTCTTGAGTTCTTTGTAAATTTTGGAGATCAGCCCTCTGTCAGATGTGGGGTTTGTAAATATCTTTTCTCATTCTGTGCACTGCCTTTTTGTCTTGTTAACTGTGTCCTTTGCCTTACAGAAGCTTCTAAGTTTCAGGAGGTCCCATTTATTAATTGTCGTTCTCAGTGTGCTACTGGTGTTAGTTCAGGAAGCAATCTCCTGTACCAATTTGTTCGAGGGTACCTGCCACTTTCTCTTCTAAGAGGTTCAGTGTAACTGGATTTATGTTGAGGTCTTTGATCCAATTGGACTTAAGTTTTGTGCATGGTGATAGATATAAATCTATCTGCAATCTTCTACATGCCAGCATCCAGTTATGCCAGCACCATTTGTTGAAGATGTTTTCTTTTTTTCCATTGTATAATTTTAGCTTCTTTGTCAAAAATAAGGTGGTTGTAGGTGTGTGTGGTAATATATCAGGGTTTTCAATTAGATTCCATTGGTCTACCTGTCTATTTTTGTGCCAATACCAAGCTGTTTTCAGGACTATAGCTCTATAATAGAGCTTGAAGTCAGGGATGGTGATGCCTCTGGACGTTGCCTTGTTGAACAGGGTTGTTTTGGCTATCCTAGGTCTTTTGTTTTTTCCATATAAAGTTGAGAATTGCTCTTTTAAGGTCTTGTGAAGAATTTTGCTGGAATTTTGATGGGGATTGCATTGAATCTGTAGATTGCTTTGGGTAAGACTGCCATTTTTACTACATTGATCCTACCTTTCCAAGAGTGTGGGAGATCTTTCCATTTTCTGGTATCTTCTTTCATTTCTTTCTTTAAAAACTCAAAGTTCTTGATATACAGGCCTTTTACTTGTTTGGCTAGGGTTATCCCAAGGTATTTTATGTTGTTTGTGACTATTATAAAGTATGATGCTTCTCTGATTTCTTTCTCAGCCCATTTATCATCTGTATATAGTAGGGCTACTGATGTTTTTGAGTTAATATTGGATCCTGCTACTTTGATAAAGGTGTTTATCAGCTGTAGGAGTTCCCTGGTAGAATTTTTGAGTCACTTATGTAAACTATCATGTCATCTGCAAATAGTGAAAGTTTGATCTCCTTTTGTTGTCTTATTGCTCTAGCTAGAACTTCAAGTACAATATTGAAGAGATATGGAGAGAGTGGACAACCTTGTCTTGTTCCTGATTTTAGAGGAATCGCATTGAGTTTCTCTCCATTTAGTTTGATGTTGGCTGTTGGTTTACTGTATATTGCTTTTATTATGTTTAGGTATGTTCCTGTTATCCCTGTTCTCTCTAGGACCTTTATCATGAAGGGGTGTTGGATTTTGTCAAAGCCTTTTTCAGCATCTAGTGAGATGATCATGTGGTTTTTCTTTTTCAGTTGTTTATATGGTGGATTACATTGATGGATTTTCATATGTTGAACCATCCCTGCTTGCCTGGGATGAAGTCTACTTGATCTTGGAGGATGATTTCTTTGATGTGTTCTTGAATTCTATTTGCCAGTATTTTAGCATCAGTGTTCATGAGGGATATTCATCTGTAGTTCTCTTTCTTAGCTGTGTCATTTTGTGTCTTGGGTATCAAGGTAATTGTAGCCTCATAAAGAGTTTGGCAATGACCCTCCTGCTTCTGTTGTGTGGAATAGTTTGAGGAGTAACTAGTATTATCTCTTCTTTGAATTTCTGGTAGAATTCTGCACTGAAACCATCTGGCCTTGGGATTTTTTGGGGGGTGTTGGGAGACTTTTGATGTCTGCTTCTATTTCATTAGGGGTTATAGCTCTATTTAAATTGCTTATCTGTTATTGATTTAACTTTGGTAAGTGATATCTATCTAGGAAACTGCCCATTTCCTTTACATTTTTTAATTTTGTGGAGTACAAGTTTTCCAATTATGATAGGATGATTCCCTGGATTTCCTTTGTATCCATTGTTAAGCCCCTCTTTTCATTTCTGATTTTGTTAATTAGCATGCTCTCTGCCTTTTGGCTAGTTTGGATAAAGGTTTGTCTATCTTGTTGATTTTCTCAACTCTTTGTTTCATTGATTCTTTGCATTGTTTTCTTTGTTTCTACTTTATTGATTTCAACCCTCAATTTGATTATTTCCTGGCATCTAGTCCTCCGGAGTGAGTTTGCTTCTTTTTGTTCTAGAGCTTTCAGGTTTTCTGTTAATTCTCTAGTGTGACCATTCTCCAGTTTCTTCATGTATGCACATAGTGCTATGAACTTTCCTCTTAGCACTGCTTTCAAAGTGTCTCATAAGTTTGGGCATGTTGTGCCTTAATTCTAGTTGAATTCTAGGAAGTTTTTAATTTCTTTTTTATTTCTTCCTTGATCCAGGAATGGTGCAATTGTGCATTGTTCAATTTCCATGAGTTTGTAGGGTTTCTACAATTTGTGTTGTTGTTGAATTCTAACTTTAAACCATGGTGATCTGATAAGATACAGGAGGTTATTCCAATTTTTTGTACCTTTTGAGGTTTGCTACGTTGTCAAGTATGTGGTCAGCTTTAGAGAAGGTTCCATGTGGTGCTGAGAAGAAGGTTTATTCTTTTGTATTTGGACGGAATGTTCTATAAATGTCTGTTAATCCCAATTGTGTCATAACTTCTGTTAGTTCCTTTGTTTCTTTGTTAAGTTTCTGTCTGGTGGTCCTGTCTAGAGGTGAGAGGGTGTTGAAGTCTCCCACTATAAGTGTGTGAGGTTTTATGTGTGATTTGAGGTTTAGTAATGTTTCTTTTACGAATGTGGGTGCCTTTGTATTTCTGGCATAGATTTTCAGAATTGAGACTTAATCTTGATGGTCTTTTCCTGTGATGAATATGCAATGACCTTCTTCATCTCTTTTGATTGATTTTAGTTTGAGATCTAATTTGGTAGATATTAGGATTGCTATACCAGCTTATTTCTTGGATCCTTTTCCCAACCCTTTACTCTGAGGTAACGTCTGTCTTTGACGATGAGATGTGTTTTTTGTATGCAGCAGAAGGATGGTTTCTGTCTTCATATCCATTTTTTAACCTGTGTCTTTTTATAGCCAAGTTAAAACCATTGACATTGAGGAATATTAATGACCATTGATTATTAAGTCTTGTTTGTTTTGGGTTTGTTGTTGGTGATGTTGTTTGTGGATTCCTCCCTTCCCCTTTTTTCCTTTTGGTGTTTGGTATTGTGGGATTATGTATTACCTATGTTTTTGTGAGTGTAGTTATCTTCCGTGGGTTGGAGTTTTCCTTCCAGTACTCTCTGTAGGGCTGGATTTGTGGATAGGTATCGTTTCAATGTGTTTTTTTTTCATGGAATATCTTGTCTTCACCATCTATAGTGATTGAAAGCTTTGCTGGGTATAGTAGTTTGGGCTGGCATCCATGTTCCTTTAGCATTTGTAGGACATCTACCCAGGACCTTCTGACTTTCAGAGTTTCCATAGTGAAGTCTGTGTAATACTGATAGGTCTGCCTTTATATGTTACTTGGCCTTTTTCTTTTGCTGCTCTTAATATTTTTTCTTTATTATGTAATTTTGTGTAAAATTGGTGAGGGGACTTCTTTTTGTGGTCCAGTCTATTTGGTTTTCTGTAAGCTTCTTGTACTTTCATAGGCATATCTTTCTTTAGGTTGAGGAAGTTTTCTTCAATGTTTTTGTTGAATATGTTTTCTGTACCCTTGAGCTGCATTTCTTCACCTTCTTCTATAACTATTATTCTTAGGTTTGGCCTTTTCATGGTGTCCCATATTTCCTGTATATTTTGTGTTAGGGATTTGTTGGACTTGAGATTTTCTTTGGTCAATGACGACTGTATTTCCTCTAGTGAGTCTTCAACAGCTGATATTCTCTCTTCTGTCTCTTGTTTTCTGTTGGTTATACTTACATTTGTAGTTCCTGATAGTTCACCCAGCTTTTCTATTTCCAGCATTACCTCAGTTTGTGCTTTCTTTATTGTCTCTATTTCAGTTTTCAGGTCTTGAACTGTTGGAATTGTTCCCTTCATATGTTTGTTTTTTTCTTGGCTTTCCTTGGTTTCTGTAAGAGATTTGTTAATTTCTTGCATTTTTTGTTTTTTTTCTTCCATTTCTTTAAGGGATTTTCTCATATCCTCTTTGAGGGTCTCTATAATTTCATGAAATTGTTTTTAAGGTCATTCTCTTCTGCTTCATCTGTGTTGGGATGTTCAGGTCTTGCTGTTGTAGAGTCCCTAGAATCTGGTTGTGTCATATTGGTTTTTCTGTTGTTGAATGCGTTTGTATATTGTTGTCTTCCCATCCCTTCTTTCAGTGGGTGCACATGTGGTCTCTTCCTCTCCTGGTGAGATGGGCCTAAGGTTCTCTTCTGGTGGGTTCAAGCAGGTCCAATACTCCAATGGATCTCATGATGGGTGCAGATGGGTCTGAGACACTCTAGGCAAGGGGCAGACCCAGGATTATTAAAGGAGGGGGATGTAGGGAGTTGGAGTGCTGAGCAGAGAGAGCCCACACTCACCTCAAGCAGAGGGCAGAGCATCTATTGGACTTTTGACTGGTATTATACTGAACAGTAAGTTAATTCAGAGAGAGTTGTCATTCTCTGAAATATTGCATTTTTCATGGTAACAATAGGAGGCATCTTTTCATTTATTCAATACCTTTTATATTCTTTGATACAGTTTTATGGCTTTTTCCAAACAGGTCTTGAATATTTCTTGTAAGATTTGTTGTTCAGTTTATTATAGTTTTGGTTGCAGACATGAGGGAAGCATTTCCTCTCAGGACAATTGATAATTGGCTGTTGCTGGCATGGAGAAAGCCTCCTGGCTGCTTTGTGCATTATGCTCAATCACCTCCCTAAACTTACTTGTTGGTTTTAATGGCTGTTTGGTACTCTCTCCTGGGTTACTGAGGCAGGGGATTGGGTTGTCTATTTTCTCCACTACACTTCAGCTGTTCTTCTTTTAATGCTTTTATTCTCCTACAAGCACTCTGTACTTTATCTCATTGCCTTTATATCCAGTCTTGAATTATAGTAATGCCTTTGCATTTTACTGCTTTTAGGATATTGTATGAGAATAGAAACTGTCTTCTTCATCTTTATGTTATCTCTCCCCTTTCCCCCAAGACTCAAAGCATGTTACCTACCGTAAACTATGTAGTAGATGCTCAATAAACATTTCTGTGGTAATTAGTCATGACTTGCAGTGTAGTGAATTTTGTATATTAAAGTCAAACTAGATTGTGCGGTAGAATATTATTTTACTTTACTCAATAATAAATTAATTGGAACACTGTCCTAAGGACAAAGGAGCCTCAGAATGCAAAAGAGCACATGAATGTCAAATTCTCATCTTTGGAATGAAAAATCTGAGCCAGGATTAAAAGTCATACTTTTTTATTTATCTCAATTTACATATCCACTCACATAGTCCCACACAATATTAGACAAAGATCCAACAAAGTGCAGGGGTATTTTATTGATGTGAACAGAGAGCCCACAAAAGCCTCTAGTCTATCTACGCATGAACAGAAAACATTGTCCTGACTGAGGAGCCATGTCTTTTCAGATGTACACAAAGAAGATTCTCCCTGTAGTATCTGTGAGCAGGTCAGTATGATGCAAGATAGAGATGATCTCTCCATGGGCCAACCAAAGTGACCTGAGTCTTCACACCCAGAGTGACTGCCATGCCTGAGAAAACAACCCCCCCCCTCTGCATTCATCCAACTCTTGACAAAGGGGGTCTGCGTGGGCTCTGCTCCAGGTCTTCCACCGGTAGAGGCAGAGGCAGGATGATCACTGTGTACTATGCATCTCATGAGAACAGAGAGTGAGTCAGTAACAGCTCTCCCCTTGCTCCTGCTCACTACCCCCACAGTCTGGCAAAGAGCCTGGTCTATGGATGATGAGTATTGCAATCTGAAATCTGCTGCTCCACAGATGCAGATGAAAGGGATACTTAAAGCCTTGCAGAGTGAGTTCTTCTCCTCCTCTCCAGACCAGACACCTGCGCCTCTGTTCCCTCCTACAGGGGACTAGCCAGGGAGGGGATTGCTGCCTAGACAACTGCAGGAAGGGCTCCAAGATTTCAGTCCATCTACTGTGGATCAACCCAAGGGATCTGAGGCTTAGTTTCCATACACCAAAATTCTTCACATATGAGTCTTGTCGGCCTTGTAAGCATCCTTTGAGTAAATACACCAACACATGGAACCCAGGAGCAGGGAAGAATAGCTCTGTCATCTGGAGGAGTGAGTGTTTCAAGCTGATCACCTGCCCAAGTATGGGAACAACATAGGACCAGAGACTATCCACACTGGGAGGGCTCCAGAGAAGTGAGGTTCAATTGTATGCCATTACTCTGTGGGACTTGCAGTGGTTGATTTTCATTTTCATTCCAACTGGATATAGAAACACCCAGCAGACACACTGTTGCTGTATCTGTGAGGCCTTTTGCAGGGAGATTTAACAAAGAAAGGCTCATCCTGGGTATGGTGGTGCCATCTCCCAGACTGAGTTCTTGGACTGAATTAAAAAGGAAAAGTTTTCTGAGCATGAGTGTTTGTCTCCCTTTGGTTCCTGATCAAGGACACAGTGTGACCTAGCTGTCACTGGTCACTGGTTGCTGTTGCTGTTGCTGTTCCTTAAGGCATCAACACATCTCTATCCTGCCTCTCACTTCTTCTCTGGGTTTCTGTATGCCTGTTCTTTTCTTTTTAGCCCAGATGGGGAGATGAACTTGTTGAGTTATAAAACAGAAATAATCCAAGGACAATGAAGGAAGATAGAGGTAGAGGGTGGTGTTAGATAAGAGGGAAACGGGGTAAAGACATAATAAGGTCTTGCAGGAAACAGGCTCTCGAGTATGGATTTGAGCAAGTCAGATAATGTACTACCCAGTGGGTCACACGTTCTCTTCTGTAGAGAACTGGTGGTTTGGGGCCAGGGAGAAGCAGGAGACTGTTTAGGAGTCTGTGGCAAACTGTCCAGGTGAGAAAATGGAGATAAGATGGGCTGGATCAGGAGAAGGAAGCAAGGTCAATCCTGTGTTCCACTGTTAGCCACTAGGTGGAAGGTGGTTCCTGTCTCTAGGAAAGAATGTCTGCTGCAGGTAAGAGCTCATTCTGGATGGGTGAGGAGAGAAGGGAGAGACATCCCAGCCCTGCTTCCTCACTTGCCTCTCCAGCACACTTCAGAAAACACATTTAAAGTTAGGTGTGAGCCACCATAAACCCATGATGCCTGTTAGACCATTGCCCTGCCCCTCGGCTGGCTACCTTGGGGTTGAGCAGACAGGAGAGGCTGGATTGCCCTTGGTGGAAATGGAGAATCTTAAAGCCTGGTGAACTCTTGAAGACAGGCTCATAGGCAGGAACAGTACTCTGAAGTCTTCTCTGGATGGAACTATTGCAGGAATGGGAGACGGGATCCCTGGACAGAGAAACTAAGATGAAGAGGCAAATGGCCCCATCAGTGGTGGCAGAAATGGTAGCCTGAGTGCTGGGGTCAGATGCTGGGAGGGGAAGGGTGAGGCAGTGGGCAGTGAGAGGAAGGGCTGAATGCAATCATGACCACTGAAAGAAAAGATGGTGCCCATCCCAGGTAGGAAAGAAAAGGTTATTCTATCCCACAACCCTCAGGTCATACTCTGTCAACGAAGGAAGTCATGACCGGAATTCAAGGCAGAAATCTGGAGTCAGGAATGGAAGCAGAGGTCACCGTTGAATGCTGTTTGCTTGCTTTCTTCTTCTGGATTGCTCAAACTACTTTTGTATACGCCCTAGGGCCACCTACCCAGGAGTGGCACTACCCACAATGGGCTGTGCCCTCCCATATCAATAATTGGCCTGTAGGTCAATCTTATGAAGGCATTTTCTCAGTTAAGATTTCTCTTCCCAAAACCATCCTGAGTGAGGTAACCCAGTCACAAAAAGACAAACATGGTATATACTCACTCATATATGGATTTTAGACATGGATCAGGGGAATGCCAGTCTACAATCCCACTGCCAGAGAGTCTGGGAAACAGAACCTTCAATGACTAATGGAAGCAGAGGCAGACACCCACAGCTAAACACTGAGCTGAACTCGAGGAACCCAGTGACAGAGAGGGAGGAGTGATGAGCATAGGAGTTGAGACTGGGTTGGTTTAACCCACAGAAACAGCTGACCTGAACAAGGGGGAGCTCTTGCACCCCAAACTGATGGCTGAGAATCCAGCATGGGACTGATCCAGACCCCCTGAATGTGGGTGTCAGTGAGGAGGCCTAGGCAATCTATGGGGCCTTGGGTAGTAGATCAGTATTTATCCCTGGCATACAAATGGACTTTTGGTGCCCATCCCACAATGAGAGATGCTCTCTCAGCCTGGACTCTTGGGGGAGGGCCTAGACCCTGCTCTGGATGAAATGGCAGACTATGGATACCCCCCATGGAGGACTTCATCCTCCCTGAGGAAAGGAGTGGGGGTTGGGGGAGGAGTATGGGGGGCTGGTGGGAGGGCTTGGGAGGAAGGGAGGGAGAGGGAGCTGGGATTGACATGTGAAGCAACCTTGTTTCTAATTTAAATTTAAAAATAAAAGAAGGAAAAAAAGATGCCTCTTCCCAAATAACTCTAGCTTGTGTCAAAACAAACAACAAACAAAACAACAAACAAACAAAACACCACAACAGCCATGATAATGCTCCTTGGCTTGGAGCTAGCAGATGGCATGATGTAGACATGGTGTCTCCATCCTTGTCATATCCTCCCCAAAGAAGGGACCTTATAGGGTCTCAAGTCATGTCTGAAACCAGCTAGAGTGTGCCACCTTTTCCCTTTTACTTTTCACATTTACTAAGAGGCTTCAAGCTGAACATGAAAAGAAAAGAATGAAACTGTGGTGTTTCAGGTGTCACAGGATGGGGAAAGCCCTATGTCACACATATCATGCTCCTCCTACAAGCCCCACCAATCGCATCACCTGAACTATGAGCATCATACTCTACTCCTCTTGAGGATGGAGCCTGTTCATCTGTTTGCTCACCAGACTGTGCTCCCAATTGGCAGACCTCACTCCCTGAACACACATGCTGTACATCAAGTGGTATTGCAGACACCAAATATTTAAATTTTGTTATTCATTCTCTTTCCCTCAAGTGGATTAGAGGCAGCTTACATGTGAACTAGGGAAGGAAAGACAAAGATTTGAAAAGAGCTTACTGAAGGCACATAAATGAGAAAAAAGGAGTTGGGGAAAGAGTGGGCGATCTCTAAATTTAGCTCGTGGCTCCTGGCATCCTTGGAAAAGAGGGGAGGCTCATGTATTTGTTCAGTTCTTTCACACCTGAAAAAGGCAAGCTGTGCAGATGCAAACATCTGGAGACAGACAGAGGTGCAGGAGCAGGTGCAGTATGGGGCCAAAGCATTAAGAGCTCTGAGCACAAGGGAGCACTGGTTGTTTCCTGTTTTGTTCTTGTGTCTGTTTTCTTTGTAATGATAGCAGTTATTGTAAGCAGGGTGCTTGATGGGTGTTTCCTCATTCCTGGCTGGCTCTTCTAGACTGTGTATCATGGGGTTTTTCTTTTTGTTATTTTTTAAATAACATTTTTTCATTTATTTTACATACTGACTGAAGTTTCCCCTCTCTCCCCTCCTCTCCCCATTCTCTGCCCTTCCCATTTACCCCTCCCCCATCCGCTCCTCCTCTTTTCTTCATTCAGAAAGGGGCAGGCCTCCAATGGGCTTACACAAAGCATGGCAGTCATGTTGAGGTAGGATGGAGCGCCTACCATTGTGTCAAGGCTGAGCCTTATATAACAAAGGGATGATGCTATTTGGTATATCCACCTCCTTTATGGCCTCCCAGTAAACCTGTATCTTGGATGAACACTTGTCTCAAAGGACAAAACATTATCTGAGCCTTTGAGGTGGGAGCAGAGAAGTTATCCTCTATCTGGGATCATGTGTCAGTTACCCTATGGCAGCTAAGGTAGGGTAACTATGTCTGTTGTCACTGGTCTTGGAGTAGAAAGCTGGTATCCCCAGAGGCTGCTAAAGACACCACCACTTCTCAGGAAGCCTGGGCAGGACTGTGCACCTCTGTGGCTGGCCAAGATTCTGCTGGATTGTTTGTTGGACTCATGTCCTCATCAGATCCTTCTGGTTGCCTGTCCTACCTCAGACATCTGGAAGCAGATGGCACATCATTACCCCTCATTAAAGCTGGGGCTGGAGAGACGGCTCAGCAGTTCACAGACCCAAGTTCAGTACCCATCAGCCACACTGAATGGCAAAAATTCAGTCACCGGGTCATCAAGAGTGAGAAGGCACTGCTGTGCCAAAATCTACATACAGGAGAACACAGGGGTGACACCAGGTGCAGTGTGTTCCAGGAGCTAAGCTCGTCACAACCTGCCACAGAAGATGGATATACAGCTGCCTGCCCTGTGGCTTCTTCCATGCCTCACTGTCTTCCATTTCCCTCCTTATAAGAAAAGCCTGCATCTACTTCAACCACTGTCTGGTCACTATGCTGGTGACCTTTCTGTTCAAGCCACAACTCCTGCCTACCAAGCTTGGAGCCTACTCAGCTGGTGTGGGGAGAGCACATTGGCAGATGAGCCATTACAGGAGTCTCTGCATCCTCGCTCCTGGCTGCCCCTGATGCTGTAGCAGATGGCCAATCTCCTCCAGTCCTTCAGAGACACCCCCTTGGCAATTACCGATCCATAGCTGCCATGCGCGAAGGTTAGCTTGGTGCTTGAAATGTGTGCCTGGAAGATTATGCAACCCCGCTGGCAGGAGAAAGCCACCACACTTGGTGAGTTTAGCAAGATTAAATGTGTCAACAGTCGGTTTTGAATATGAAATAATGCAAATGTTTCCTTGTCTCATTTGAATTGAAAAAAATCAGGATTGGTCATATTCCTTCTAAAACACTATAGATTGAGTGTTGGATTTAGCCATCCTTTCAACCAGGATATACTGAGGGCTTAAGATGGACAACTTGACTGTGAGATACAGGAACCAGAGACAGCTAAATGTTTTATCCTGCAAAGAGTCTATTCCAGTACAGCAGGATAGGCAATACAATTAGGGCTGGGGCTGTAGCTCAGAGGTAAAGTGATTGCCTCACATGCATGAGATCCTAGGTTCAATCGCCAGTATCACCCAAACAAACAATTCAAAACCAAAAATCTAAACACAGTGATGACATGCATCCCACAGTATGTCAGAAACTGAGATATGCTCTGGAACAAATCCAGAACTCAAGCAGCCCCTCGGAGATCCAGAGAACACTGGGTGAGAGAGGGAACAGCAAGGCTGTTAGAGTCAATGAAGAATGTTGTGAATCCCTGTTTTCTGGATATGATGTGACTGTTGCTAACACAAATACCTTTAAAGCCAACAGCTATGACTACCTACACAAGACTTTAGCCAGGAAGGGAGAGGGAGGGAGGGAGATGGAGAAGGAGAGAGGGAGGAAGAAAGGAAGGAAGGAGGAAGGGAAAGAAGGAAGGAAAGTAAGAAGGAAGGAAGGAAGGAAGGAAAGGAAAGAGGGAAGGAAAGTAGGAAGGAAGGAAGGAAGGAAGGAAGGGAAGGAGGGAGGACACAGAAGTAGTTGGCGACTAGTTGAGTGACTAGAGTGAAGTCGTTAAGACTGGGAAAGTAAGACAGAGTCTTAGGGAGTGAATGTGATAAAGATGCATTATACACAATTATGAAATTACAAGAAGAAAACTAACCAGGAAATAGCTGGAGTCTGTGGCTCATGATAAATATGAAATCAGGAAGATCCTAGTTTTTCTTTCCTTTTGTCCCTCTATCCTTGCGTTTGTCCCTTTCTCCCTCCCTCACTTCCTTCATTCCACAGTAGTTGGGGTAAAACTCAGGGCCTTGCATCTGTTAGGCCCAGGTAAGCACTTTATACTGAAATGGGACCAGGGCTTGATAGGCACGTCTGCTTGGAGCTGCAGAAACTGCTGGCAGAGGGTGAGTGTTGAGACACCACTGATCTACATGAACTCATCCATGCAGAATCCTTGGGTGGGCATCTATCCAAGTTTGGGACTGGGGGAAATTGACAGCCCAGATCCTAGACGCACAAGCACATGAGGCAATGGAACCCTGTGCCCACATCTGTTCCTCAATAGATAATTATTATTCCCAATTGTGTGTCAATGAGTTTTCCTCTCTGTTCTGCGGAGTGTGCTCTGGTTGGGCAAAGCTAAACCTGGCTTAAAAATTCTCCAAAGCCTTAGTTTAGATGCATTCTTGTCTGACGCCTAATCACAAGGACTTTTTAATACACTCAGAGCAGAGAAGAGAGAGTCCACCCAACTATCATGATTTTCCTGTAACTTTGGGACCTAGAGAAAAAGGAACATTGGGGCAAGACATGTTTTTCCCCCAGATGTCCTGTGATATAAATGTAGAATAAATGGAAAATCAGCATATTTGGTCACTACAATATGGCCTATTCTATGAGTTGACTTGTAGTCCATGACATTGACCAATATGGGTTCAGCAACTCAGGCAAAGTGGATACTGGTGTAGCAGACCGAAACTAGTGAGGTGTTGAGGACTTTCACTCAATTTTTAGAGTGCTTCTGAGAGTCTCCAGGGAAATTTTGCTTGGGGACACTGTAGAACTGAAACATTCACTTCAAGTGAGACTTGAGTATTCCCAGTAGATTTCTGTTGTCAAGCTCCTTGGCAGCCAGCCATTCATAGGCCAGATGACACAGGAGCCCCTCTGAGACATAGCTCTCCATATTCCATTCCTGATACTGAACACAGGACCACTGCTAGTAGGGTACCAATGCACACCCCATCAGTGTCCCAAACTCCACACGTGCACACATTAACTTGTGAGGAATCGAATGCAGCAGTTTCCCTGCCCTTAATCCCGCTACCCCCAACACTTTCCCCTTTCCAAGTTCCCATTTCAATGAATGTCCTACCATCCTGCCACCAGCCAATCTTCAAGCATGGTGGGTTACTTTCACCTCTATATTCCACGAATTACTCAGCCTTCACCTGTGCATTGTATCCCAAACCTGTTCTCTTCATCCTTGTCCTCATGACCATTGCTCTTTTGAGTTCTCATTGTCTGGCCTCTGAGTGAGGATTAACTCATCTCACTGGTCTCTCTTTTTCTCCTCTATCTTCTTTGAATGTTCACAATGGAGTCTTTAAAGCAACACATCCAATTCTATCACTGTGCCTTCCAAGACTTTCCATGGTTGACCATTAGATGAAGCTACTTGGCATATCCCAACTGTCTGGTATGCACCCTGTAACCTGTGTTCATTAGGAGGTGGCCACCTTCTATTTTTCCTCCATCTGAAGGAGGCTTCTCTCCTTGTTCATTTTGAGACAGCTCATACTACATTCATGAGATAGTGCTGCCCTTCTGTTTGGAATGAGGGTAACACTGTGCTGGCTATTGGGGGCCAAGACTCACCAGCTTCCCTGAATTTCAACATATGTCATAGAGACTGTAAGTCCTGAAACTATCCAGATTCATTTCCTGGCAGAGGTGGCATCATCTCTGCCCTCTTCAAACAAGGGCTGCAGTGAGGTAAGACTGGTTAAAGCTCCAGTTATATAGTTTTTTGAATTGGAATCCAGGGTAGAAGGTTTTGAAGGCAAAAGAAAAGAATGTTTTTATCTCAGGAGTGGCAGGGAGCTGCCATTGTTGTCATTTTCTCCATCTTCTCCTTCCTTGAAAGCCTGCATTAGATAGCCACAGCTGTTCTTTTCTAGTCCTCTCACTGGTTATACGATGAGTAGCTTTTCTTTCTCTCTCTCTTTCTCTTTCTTCTTTCTTTCTTTCTTTCTTTCTTTCTTTCTTTCTTTCTTTCTTTCTTTCTCTTTCTCTCTTTCTTTGTAATACCTTCAAATAAATCATGGCCTCTTGAAATCTATAAAATTTCCATAATTGATTTGTGTCCTCATCCCTTTCCAAGTGCATTTAGTATTTGTGTATCCAGCCCCTTATTCAGAGCCCAGCTCTAAGTGTGTGCTAAATATTGCAGTTACCAATGTCAATTGGATCATAAAAGAAATGAAGTCATGGCTTTTGTTTAATCCCAAGACTATCCTACAGTGTCTGACTCTTGACTCAGTGGTATCTGTTTCTCTCCACTTTTCTCTCTGTACATTGCCAAATCATAAATGATGGAATCACACACACACACACACACACACACACACACACACACACACACACACACCCTTTGCAATACAACGGTCTTGAATTCAAATCCTACATCTGCTGCCAATTGTTTGTGATCTTGAATGAGGTAACTTCTCCAAGCATGCCTTCTGAAAGGTGAGAATAGTTTGCTTTCTAGATGATTGTAGAGAATCCATATTCAACACTCAACAATTCCCTTTCCCTTCTGGGAAACATGCATGTGAGTGGCCTTAGAAATTCTTTGTGACCTTATCTTCTCATTTCATAAATGAGGAGACAGAGGCTGAGAGGACATTGTGTAGTATTAGACGATATAGTTATTGACTGGTGGAACTAGGACCAAGATAAATCATCTGACTCTATGTGAAGTTCATCTTTCTCCTAGAAATAAACGTGATGATGATGGTTGCAACAATTTGACAATGGAAAGGTCTAGGCCTTCCCTTTGGACATGTCCCAAACAAAGAACATCGGAGCAAGGAATGTCTTTCCCCCAGATGTCCTGTGACATAAATGTAGAATCAATGGAAAATCAGCATATTTGGTAACTACAATATGGCCTATTCTATATGTTGACTTGTAGTCCATGGCATTGACCAATATGGGTTCAGCAACTCAGGCAAAGTGGATACTGGTGTAGCATACCAAAACTAGTGAGGTGTTGAGGACTTTTACTTGCCAGATATGTGTGTGTTCCATATAGAATTGATACCCAGTGGCAGAGCTTTAGAGTTCTAAACTGTCTGAGTCACGCATTGGTCAATGGCATGGGCTCAAGTGTTTCAGGTACTGCTTTTTCATCTGGTATTATGCCACTTCTAGGACCAAAGAGATGTTTGCCTAGGATCCTGCACCTGCTTCACAGGCTCCTGAAAGTTCTTCCCTTTATGCTCCCAAACTGACTCTGGGGTGTTCATTGCACACAACCCTCTACTATGGTGTGTTTAAGACCTGAAACATGGAGTTTTCCCCAGAGAAATGGTAGATGGTAGACTTCAGTTCACCAGCACACAAAGAAATGTGAAAATTATGGCTACACGAAGAATATTTCATTTTCTTGGATTGAATTGCCTTGAAAGAAAATCAGATGCCATTTGTGCCATGCTGTGGCTCACAAAGGATTTGATAGAAAGAGTTGGTGATAGAAGCGATGAGACCCATGCTTAACTGCTGGGTTACCTGTGTAGAGGCTGAGTTCCCACAAAAGGAAAGATTCAATTGTCATAAGGAGAGTATTTCAAGCCTATTTGTTGTGGTTTGGATGAGAAATGTCCTCCATGGGTTTGTGTGCATCTGATCTCTTGGTCTATAGCTGGTGGCAGTACTTGAGGAAGTGGTGATGGAACCTTTAGGAGCCACTGCCTTGCTGGAGGAAGTAAGTCAGGGCAGTGGGTTTATAGCATTGTCCAGCTTCTTACCCTTGCTCTGCTTGCTGTGTGTGGATGGAAACGTGATCACCCAGTTACCTGCTCCTGCTGCAATACCTTGTCTTCCCACCATTACTGTGGACTATAGCCCTCTGGTATTGTGGTCTGAAACAAGCGGTTTCTTCCCTGAACCACTTTTGGACATTGTTATTTTCTCACAGCAGCCAAAAAGTAACTAATACTCATGCTCAGACAAACTTCCAGCTATGGCTCTTGTGAGTGGGAAACGTGATACAAGTTCTGAAATGTGTCAAGAGCGTTGCAGGGAGGGAAGGATGGGTGCTGTTAGGGACATCATGATTGATTGAGGTGTGGGTTGGATGCTGGAGGAATCTGCTCCTAAACATGAACTTTAAGATGACAGGAACTTGCCTTGTTCGCTACTGTATCCCTGCAGCCAGGACATCTCTGAGCGTACAATAGGACGTCCATGGACACTTGATAAATGATTATGGAAGAGATGCATTCTGGAGATGTCCTCCTTTTCAGAGCAACACAGCAGGCAGCATAGTGTGGATAATGGAGTATTGGTGTCTAATTTGGCTTTGTCTGTTGTTTTGGGGAGAGACTTGACGGGTAATGTTGAAAGCAAGGACCACAAACATCTGGGCCTGAGTTGAAAGAAGGTAAGGGCAAGAGGCACATAGTCCTCCATGGCGGAGAAGGACCAGCCTCAGAGTGCAGGATGGATGGCATACCTTACAGCAGAACCTGGCAGGAGTCAAGGAGGCACCAAGAGCTGAATAGGAGCCAGAAGGCAGTCTGGCTATCATAGGCAGTGAGGCAGGGACAGCAGGACTGGGATGAGCAGACAGGAGTCTGAGAGGAAGCCGGTGGTGTGGAGAGCAGGTGATGAGCTTCCCTGAGTTCCTCTAGACAAGGCAAGTAAAGCGGAAGACGAAAGCTGTCCCAACAGACAGAGCTCCTAAAATCTGAGCAGGAAGCAGAGTGGCAGTTAATGTGGCACAAGCCAGGATGCTTCTGGGGGTGCATTTGAATGGTCACACAGGAAGGTGAGGATGTGAGGCAAGAGTATCCCCACTTTGGTATGGGCGTGACATGCTCTAAAGGGAAGGGCAGGGGACACTGATGATAGAAATAGTCCCCAGCTTGCAGAAGGCTCAAAGGGGACCTGTGAATTCAAAGGATTTTACAAACAGGGATAGGGCTTGCTAAGACAGGCGGGACTGGAATTATACCCGGGAAGATGCCAGTTAGTTTGACTGGCGATTCCGGTGCGGCTGAGAGGAATATTTTCTTTCTGTCTCACATTTGTTTTCTCTGTCTCCTTTCCCCAGATGTCACCAGGCATCTGCTGTATCCCATGGCTGGCAGTTGAAACATGGACTCCGAGAACATACTGTTGTGTTCTAAATTTGGTGTTTTTGAGGCTGGGGCTGGGGCTGGGATATTCTTGTACATCCTGACTTTAGGGGGCCTTGGGACAAGATAAATCTGCCCCCCTGCTTCTGGAGACACACCCACTTGGGGTAGACAGCATAGAGGACAGGAGAGCAGCCATGTCCAGACATACCCCTATCAGATGGGCTGGCCCCCTCCATGGGAAGCCAACTTCAGGACAAGCTTGGATTTCTTGGAGTTTTAATCTGTGGAAGGAAGGGTGCTCTGGCTTTGAACCTCAATTTCTGCCTTGGAAATTAATAATGGAGTGCTCCACCAAGTTCAGGTTTGGGTATTTTGGGCGACTGTGTAGATATTTTTGTACCACCATGTGGTGTCTGCAGTGCAGCTCTCTTGGCTGAAGTGTACTTGATTCTATGGCTTGAAATCTGAGATGGGAAATGCAATCAGGATGAATTTTTGACCCAGGGTTCAGCGGGGGACTTGGTGCGATATTCTTGAGTGCATTGTTCTGGCCTTTTCAGGGTTTCTGGAGGTAACAGCTGAACCTCCCACCCATGGTTGCTGGTACCGAAGTGAGGCATGAACAAAACCTCTATACGAAAGGTCCAGAGGCTCGGCATGTTACTAATTGGACAAGTGAAGAAGAGCAGTTGGAATCATGGCAGATAGCAATGCCCCTGTCTGCTGTCTGTGCAGAGTGCAAGCTTCTACTTGAATGCACCTGCTGGTTTAGTGTCCCCAAGCACAGTGGGTTACTAACACTCAGAAGGGGACAGCAAAGCGGAGTAGGAACACCAATGGCACTGCTCACAGGCAACAAGCTGACCTATAGGACTCCTCTTTGTGTTTGAGAGTGACACTCCTGCTGGGCAGTCACTGGAACATAGGAGGTGGTTGAGTAGATATATTTGTGCAAAGACAAATGTGATCCTATTATTGCTTTTTGTGGGACGCTTGGTGGGTGGAGCAGGGTAGGGATCCAGTTCCCCCTCGCTTCTCCAGGGAGCTCTTTGTTCAGGGTGCAAACTTGCACAGTCATCCACAGCAGCCCCAAATACCTTGACTTGCTCTCTGAATAGCAAAGAATCACTGCCTCTGAATGGTGAACTGTGACCACTACTGTCTCTGTCCAGTTTCCCAGGGTTGTTGTCTTCAAGTTGAGTGAGGGGACTGAAGGAGAGCTCCCTCTTAGGCCTTCCTCATTCAGGAACCTTCTAACAAAGGGTTATCTGGCATCTGTGAGATGCCAGATGCCTTCTGTAAGGCAAAGGATACTGTTGATCAGACAAAGAGGCAACCTACAGAATGCAAAAGGATTTTTACTGATTCCACTTCTGATAGAGGACTAATAGGTAAAATATATAAAGAATTTAAGAAACTAGATACAAAAACCCCCAAATAGTCCAATAAAAAATGGGGAACAAATCTAAATAGAGAATTCTCCATAGAGGAATCTCAAGTGCTGAGAAATACTTAAGGAAATATTAAACACCCTTAGTCATCATGGACTTGCAAGTCAAAACTGCTTTGAGATTCCATTTTACAGCTGTCAGAATGGCTAAGATCGATAACACGTGACAGTTCATGCTGGTGAGGATGTGGAACAAGTGGAATACTCCTCCACCGTTGGTGGTAGTGCAAACTTGTGTGACTATTACGGAAATCAACAAGATGTTATCTCAGAAAATTGGGAATCGATCTACCTCAAGACCTATCTACACCAGTTGTCTTAGGGTTTTATTGGTGTGAAAAGACCACAGCAACCCTTATAAAGGGAAACATTTAATTGGGAACTGGCTTACAATGAAGAGGTTTAGTCCATTATCATCATGTTGAGAGGCGTGGTGAAGTGCAGGCAGACATGGTGCTGGGGAGGGGCTGAGAGTTCTACAAATGAATCCTTCAGGCAGAAGGAAGGAAGAGTGAGCCACTAGGCCTATGTTGAACTTCTAAAACCTCAAAGCTTACTCCTGGTGACACACTTCCTTCAACAAGGTCATACCTCCTAAGAATGCTACTCTCTATGAGCCTATGGGGGCCAACTACTGATTTGACCTAAGGCACATTCCAGGAGACTGGAGCCATACCTGAAACTACTTGGGTAGCTAAGAACCAGAGACTAGATAACCCAGAGACCTGGGATAAAACCAAACACTGTTGGTCTAACAGAAATCAATTAAATGATTCCAAATGGTATTCTGCTATACTCATAGATCAGTTCTTTATCCAGCCACCATCAGAGAGACTTCCTCCAGAAACAGATGGGAATAGGTGCAGATATCCACAGCCAAACATTATGGGGAGAGAGAGTCTAAATTGGAGGCCTTCATCAAATATCTCCCCTTAGAGCTGAGGGAATCCTGAGGAAGGGGAGGAGGAAAGATGATAAGAGCCATATTATAAGATGGAAGACTCTGAGAGAACATGGCCCTCTAAGTCAACTAAGCAAAGCATCTATGAGCTCATAGAGACTAAGGAGCAAGGGTCTATACAAGGTCCTTTCTGTATATATTATAGTTATTAGATTAGCATTTTTATGGGACTCCTAACTGTTAGAATGAGTTGTTCTCTGACTCTCGTGCCTGCTCTTTGGACTCTTTTCCTCCTGCTGGGTATAATAGTGTTTGTTTCATCTTATTATGTTTTGTTTTGTTGTGTTTGATTGTTATCTCTTAGAGGACTTGTCTTTTCTAATGAGAGACAGAAAGGAAGTGGATCCAGAGGGGAGGGAAGGTAGGGAGGGATTAGGAGGAGTAGATGGAGTGGAAACTATAACCAGGATATATTGTATGAGAAAAGAATTTATTTTCAATTAAAGAGAAAAAGGTGTATGTGGGACTCCTCCTTTTATTAAGGCAATTTTATATCATGGCCAAAGACTTTACAGTTGTCATCCCTTACGAAAATAAGTGCTATGTGAACCTGCATTTAAACTCACTAGATGGATCACTTTTGTGTCACCCTAAGCTCTGTCTCTACCTTAGCTGTGAAATGTGATCTGTGTAATGGGAATACACACAGACTGCAGGCACCTCTGTAAGACAAAACCCTAAGAGGAATGGTGGGATGGGGGTGAAACAAAAGTAAAGTAAAATTACTAGCACAGTAGAATGGCCATGCCTGCTCTGTATAGGTCTTCAGCTGTAACATAATCACAATTAAGAAGGGTCCCTTAATCAAGGACTTGGTGAGAGGACATAGACTCCATTGACCTTGAGCAAGCCCGGCCCACACTCAGAGAGAAGACAATGATTTTCTTGGCATAGTTCTATATAAACCATAAGAGATTTTTAGTGGGTTTTGTTCTCCATTTCCAATTCCTACAAGAACTTGGGAGAACTGGTGTATCAAGCTGTTCTTTTCAGGCCTCTCCCATTTGCCCTTGTGGCCCAGAACAGCTTGTCTAAGCAATCTACATTGTCACTTCAGACACCCAGTGCCAAGTGTCCTTGGAACATTCCTGTAAGTGTCTGAATTCCACACTAGTGCAGCCTTGGGAGGAATTACCATGCTTCCCCTGAGTTGTTCATCGCCTGGTGATAGTATTCAGGCATCTGTACTGGCCTGTCCTTGGGGTTCTGACAGTATACATCCTCAGCTGCAGCCAGTAAGAGCACCACTTGTGGATTTTCACTAGGTTCCCTTTTTAAAGGGTCCTACCCACTTTCCATCCCCCACCCCATGTGCTCCCCTTTCCTCTCTCCTGCTGCTCCTGTTCCCAGACATTGGTCTCTCCCCTTCCCCTTTCCCCTTTTTATGACTCATTTCTCTAATTTAAAAAAGCCCTCTGCTTGAACCCTGTCCCATGGTGTTTTTCTCTCTCATGCTGCTTTTCTTAAATTACAATATCCGGTACCTGTGGATCCATTCAGGGAAGCTGCTGACACTGAACAGAGTGCCTGGTGCTGGATTGTGCCTCAGACTGAGGGGTTTCCTAGAACACCGTGCCTGGGAAATTTGGGGGAAAGTTAATATGTACTGGTCTCTGTACTGAATGACCCCAATTTTCCTATTATTCTAGTGGTTGCAGCTAATGACATCTCCTCACTTGCCAGGATGCTACCCTGTTTCACCATCCTGTCCTCCCCAGTAACCATCTGTGGGATGGAGCTTTGGTAGGAACATCGAGTTATAATAGGTAAATAAACTCCCCTCTTGTGAATTAGTGACAGGGGCATGGTTTACTGTTGTCTGTGGGGTCCTGATGAAAAGTTAACTTGGGGCATCTACCATGCGTACAAGTTACGTTCTTTCTCTGGGTCAGACTAGCATCTCTGCTCCCTCTATACAGGTCCATGTTCCCCTCTCAGTTTAGATTTATCCAACCAAACTGCTCAGGGAGCTGCTGGCATTTCCTCGGTTTCTATTGTTTCCATGGCGCCCTGGGATGTTTTGAATTCTGTTTTCTTGAGTGAGTGTTTAGAGGACTCTAGTCTGCTGCCACCATGCCTACAACCATATGGAGCTTTCCAGTGGCTTGACTGGACAGAGGCAGCCTGTGGGGATTTACAGTATCTACTGTGACAGTCACATGGTGGTATATCAGCACTTACGGACTTAGCAGGGAGTAAGTAATGTGCTGATACCATCAGCTCGGGGACAGAGGTAATCTGTTTGCAATTCCAATGTTACCAATGGCACTTTTCTTTATTTGTATTCTGTGTTGCAAAGCAGATCATAAGAAACACATTTTTAAAATATCATTATTGTAAGATTTGTTAAACTTAACTGTAAACCTTTTGTCAGGGATCTGTTCTGGAGACTTCTTTTTCTGTTTTTAACACTTTGTTTTTCACAGCCACCTGGCTCCATGGTTGGCTCACAAACTAATAACGGCTCTACCTTGAAGTGAACCAGGCTGCTGCTGTCCATGTTGTGAGTGGGGCTGTGGCAGGTCTCCTGTTGCCACGGCTGCATCAGGAAGCCCTGCATCTTCATTACAGAGCTTTCTTCTCCACTTTATCCTGTGTCATCAAGTCTGAGCAGAGGACCAGGAAGGGCTGTGTTCTTTGGAAGGAGATTTCAGTCTCAAAAACATTTGGTTTAACAGTCTCAGGGGAGCCCTGTGCCTTTCACATGGGGGCCATTGCTCTGCACAAACGCTACCCAGGCAAGAAGGATGCTGTTGAGAAGAGAGCTGTCTCAGGGATGGAGCAGATGGTCCTTAGGTTTTCAGCCACAGTTCCCTGGAGTGTAAATGGTTTCACTCCTTGTGTTTTTTCAGGGGTTGCAATGTGCAGGTTAGAGTTTATATATCAAGGATTCGGAACTGGGTGTGTCTCTTTCTAGGCACCTCAGCTAGAGTGGACTTCAGAAGCTACTTGAGAAGTATCTCACCCTCACATTGTCTCTGAAATGGAGGTGACACTCACCAAGAGCCACTAAAGATGGAAATTGGGCCCCAAAGTCATTTCCACAACTGGCTTGGCTGAGGTGGGAAAATGTTTCAGCTCTCTCTGAAGCCCCTGGGTTCTGAGATGCACCTGAGATCTGGTGGCAGTACAGGAAGACCAGTGCGGCCAAGCTTTGAGAGCTAAGACATGGGGACAACCTCAGGCTGCCGTGGTTGGATGCTGCTGATCATAGTCTAGATAATGCCAGTTTGCCCCACTGTTTGCATATCTTTGCCAAACAAAGTTTTCCCCATGCAGCCCCTTGAGGCGAGCAGGCTACATAGTGTCGAGGGGAAGATCATTTAGGGAGAGAATGCAGAATTTCATGAATATCTGGAAAGAACTGCATTCATACACAGCCCCTACTACCCTTTACCTCCAGTTTTCTGAAGGGACCTTTGAAGTCTGGGCTTCACACACTTGTCCTTTGAGGGTTCTGGATTGCTGACCCTGAGTTGTTGACCCTAGCCTGGTGTGACAGGGAGTTTCCCAGAGGTCTGTAATTGCCAGCCTCCACGGAATTGGCTTCACCCCACAGACACACACAAGTGTCAACAAATCTTAGCACCAGAGACCAGGGTAGATGCCGGTGGGCCAGGTCCTCCTTTCAAAACACCATTTCTATTTCCAGGACCTTAACTATGGTTTCACCGGCCAGCCACCAGTCCTGAGACTTTTCTGTGTTATATAAGTGGTTCAGAGTTTCAAAGAACCAACATCTTGGAACTTATTGTGTTCCTGTTCAGGGAGGGAACATCATAGATGCTCAGGAAGGGCTTGCTGTCTTTGGAGGAGCCTAACAAGATCCCAAGGGATCAGGGGGTCTCCTGAAAGCAAGTTTCTGGTCTGTAGACAGAAATTTCCTCAGAGAAAAGGATTGAAGGTATCACTGAAAGGAAAAGATATGTTCAGATTTAAGGAAGTAGAGAAGGGGTGGTGTGTCTGAGCAGCTGGAGTTCATTCACAACAGTTCCAGGGAAGGTGTGTGCAGACGAAGCTTATCCCATCGTACAATGTGTAGGGACAGGGAAGACGTGTTACTGATCTTAATTAGGAACTGGCAGAGTCTGGTGGTTAGTAAAGAAGGAGGTGAGGAGGTGCTAACAGGCTAAGGTAGATGATGGTGGTGAAAGGGCCTGCTGCACAAACATGAAGACCTGAGTTCAAATCCCCAGAACCCACATAAAAAGGCAAGTATAACTTGGGTGCCTATAACTCCAGCATTAGGTGAGTGATAAAGGAGTATTGTTGGGGCTTGCTGGCCACTAGCCTAGGACCAGGTTCAGTGAGACACTCTGTCTCCAGAGTTATAAAGAAGGACACCTGGGCACATAGAAATGTACACCGATATGCACATGTGAATAACACACACACACACAAACACACACACACACACAGGATCATCTGAATTTCAAAACCAAATTACTGAAAGATTAGTGGTAAAGGATTTCAACTTGATATTTTTATTAAAAATTAAAATATTATTATATCACTTCCTCCTCCCAACTCTTCCCTCAAATACCTCCCATGGCTCCCTCCCTCTCAAATTTATGGTCTCTTTTTCTTTGATTATTATATATATATATATACAGATATATATATGTGTGTATGTATAAACATGTAGATGTGTGTATGTATGTATAAATAGGTACACATGAATGTGTACATATGTGTAAATAGATAAATACAATCTGCTGAATCCATTATTGTGGCTTGGGCATGTATGATTTCAGGGTTTTCCACTTTGTAACACTTTGTATTGGTTAACAAATGGGAGTTCATCTTTGGGAGAAGCTAATTCTCCCTCTTTTCCCAGTTAGTTGCTTGTATGTCCAGGGATAAGACCCAGGAAAATTTCCCTCTTCAGCATCAACATATCTATTGCTATTTTGTTTAGGTCTTATTTAAGTAGTCATATTGTTGAGGTATCATGGATATAGCTTCTTTATCATTTCTAGAGACATACTCTCACAGCAGACTTCCTGGTCCTTTGGCCCTTACAAATTTTCCAAGCTCTCTTCCCCAATAGTCTTTGAGCCTCAGATATAGGAGTTTTGTTGTGTGTATATGTGTTTGGGCTGGGGTCCCCATGATCCCTTTGTCTCTATTATAACCATTGTGCTTTTCTGTAATAGTCTCTGTTTGCGGTGAAAGAAGCCTCTTTGATGAGAGGTAAAAATTGCTCTTACCTATGTTTATAGGATATGCTTTGTGATGTAGTTAGGATTTATGTTGGTCTAATGAAGTGTGGCATTAGGTTCTCTTCTATGACCTGTGACCTCACTAGCCTCAGATAGTTAGCTAAGGTTTTAGTAACAGGCATAATTTCCCTCCTATAGAGTGGTTCATAAATCTAATTAGACAGTTATTGTTTATGGGTGGTTACCAAGATGTGAGTGCCACCCATGAATCTTTAGGGCTATCTGGGCTTGTTGGCCATTGTTGTAGTGCATAGGTATCATAGATGGATTGGACCTTTGATTATGTACTGTAATTGGCAGTGTATACAGTACCTTATGGAACTATGAATGTTAGACCTCATAGAAGATGGTTTTCAGGTCAGATCCAGCATGAATCCTCTAAGTTCGTGTCTGAAGTATATAGACAGGCAACTAAGGGTGACAGCAATATTATTTGAGGAGCCACTTTGAACTACGTTGACCAGCAATCCTGACCAAATATGGAAAGGAGATTTCTCATGTCTGTTACTGGGGTTTTTGTTAGATAATCTACATCTCTTGTAGGGACATAAATTGTCAGTCCAAGACATATTGTGTGTGTGTGTGTGTGTGTGTGTGTGTGTGTGTGTGTGTGTGTGTGTATGTGTCCATGTATCATAAATGTATGTGTGTATTGTGTATAATTTTAGGTATATATATAATAAAGAGTCCTTGAGACTTTACCAAACATCCTTGGTGTTACATGTTCATTGTCCTTCCCTCCCTGTCCTGTATTGACTTCCCTCCATTTCTCCCCATTTTACCCATATTTGATTTTTAACATTTTTAAATTTAAATTAGAAACAAGCTGGCTTCACATGTCAATCCCAGCTCCCTCTTCCTCCCCTCCTCCCCCGACCCTCAAACCCCCAACCCAATCTCCACTACACTCTCCAAGGAGGGTGAGGCCCTTCATGGGGGATCTCCAAAATCTCTCATATCATCCGGGGCATCTTCTGGACTGGGGAATGCAGCAAGCTGGACTTGTCCCTGGAGGACTCAGTGACCAGGAGCCTCCTGAGAGAGCTGGCCTATTCTTGCCCCCACTCAGGGCAGAGGGCAGAGGGCAGAGGGCAGAGGGCAGAGGGCAGAGGGCAGAGGTGAGCTCTGGGTCCCCATCCTGGTCCCAGCTTCCTGCTGCTTGCCCTCTCTTGGATCTCCTGGACTGGGGACTGCAGCCAACTCAACTTGCCTCCAGAAGACCAGGAGCCTGCTGAAAGAACCAGCCTACTCCACCCCACTCAGGACAGAGGACAGAGGGCAGAGTACAGAGAGCTCCCACCTACCGGGAGAGGAGTGCCTCAGACCCATCTGAGGTGAGATGCTTCAGTGAATTGGACCTGCTTACACCCACCAAAAGAGAACCTTGGACCTGTACCCACCAGGAAAGGGAGAGACCCCACTTGTGCACACTGAAAGTAGGATGGGAAGACGAAAATACAAGAACAAATTCAATGACAGACAAACAAATATGATGCCACCAGAGTCTAGGGACTGTACACCAGCAAGATCTGAACATCACAACCCAGATGAAACAGAAGAGAATGGCTTTACAATTTCATGAAGATGATAGAGACACTAAAAGAAAAAATGAGAAAATCCTTTAAAGAAATGGAAGAAAAGACAAACCAAAAATTACAAGATATTCCACGACAAAACCAGATTTAAGCAATATACATCCACTAATCCAGCCCTACAAAAAGTACTGGAAGGAGAACTTCAATCTAAGGAAGGTAACTACACTCACAAAAACATAGGCAATAGATAATCCAACTTTACCAAAAGCCAAAAGAAAAAGTGGGGTAAATTCACAAACAATAACCACCAACAAATAAAAAACAAACAAGAATTAACACTCAATGATCATTAATCTCCCTCAATATTAATGGTCTTAATTTTCCTATAAAAAGACACAGACTAACAGAATAGATATGAAGACAGAATCCATCCTTCTGCTGCATACAAGAAGCATACCTCAACTTCAAAGACAGATATTACCTCAGAGTAAACTATTGGGATAAGATTTTCCAATCAAATGGATCCAAGAAACAAGCTGGTGCAGCTATCCTAGTATCAAACAAATTAGACTTCAAACTAAAATCAATCAAAAGAGATGAAGGTCATTACATACTCATCACAGGAGAAATCCACCAAGATGAAGTTTCAGTTCTGAACATCTATGCCCCAAATACAAAGGTGTCCACGCTCATAAAAGAAACATTACTAAAACTCAAATCACACATAAGACCTCACACAGTTATAGTGGGAGACTTCAACACCCCACTCTCACCACTAGACAGGACCACCAGACATAAACTTAACAAAGAAACAAAGGAACTGACAGAAGTTTTGACCCAATTGGGTTTGACAGACATCTATAGAACATTCCATCCAAATACAAAAGAATAAACCTTCTTCTCAGTGCTACATGGGGCCTTCTGTAAAATCGACCACATACTTGGCAACATAGCAACCTCAACAGGTACAAAAAAATGGAATAAGCCCCTGTATCTTATCAGACAACCATGCTTCAAAGTTAGAATTCAACAACAACAACACAAATTGCAGAAACCCTACAAATTCATGGAAATTGAACTATGCGCAATTGCACCATTCCTGGATCAAGAAAGAAATAAAAAAAGAAATTAAAGTCTTCCTAGAATTCAATGAGAATGAAGACACAACATACTCAAACTGATGGGACACTTTGAAAACAGTGCTAAGAGAAAAGTTCATAGCACTAAGTGCTCATATGAAGAAACTGAGAATTAACAGCACAACTGAAAGGCCTAGAACAAAAAGAAGCAAACTCACCCTGGAGGAGTAGAAGTCAGGAAATAATCAAATTGAGGGCTGAAATCAATAAAGTCAAAACAAAGAAAACAATACAAAGAATCAATGTAACAAAGAGTTGGTTCTTTGAGAAAAGCAACAAGATAGACAAACCTTTATCCAAACTAACAAAAAGGCAGAGAGAAAACATGCAAATTAACAAAATCAGGAATGAAAAGGGGGACATAACAATGGACACTGAGGAAATCCAGAGAATCTTCAGGTCATAATTTGAAAACCTGTACTCCACAAAATTCAAAAATTTAAGGGAAATGGACGACTTCCTGGATAGTCATCACTTACCCATATCTGATTTTTAAAAGGAATGTATTGATTTTTTATTATGTATGCAGTGTTCTGCCTGCATGTACATCTGCATGCCAGAAGATGGCACCAGATCCTGATATAGATGGTTGTGAGTCACCAAGTGTTTGCTGGGAATTGAAATCAGGACCTCTAGAATAGCAGCCAGGGCTCTTAAATACTGAGCCATCTCTCCAGCCCCTTGATTTTTTAAACTACTTTTTTTCTCATATGATGTTCTTTCATATATTTTCTAGAATATAATTGTGAGCATTTTGATATTAGGCTCACTTATGAACAATTTTTCTTATGGGCATCAGTGATTTGATCTTCTATCTTGTGTTTAAATTTCTATTGCATTGTAACAATGCATTTAAAATGTTAAGATGAGAATATGTCATTACTGTCTCCTCCTCTTCTATTTGGTTTGGATCTTTAATGAAAATCATAATAGTATGAAGTTCAAAATGGTCTTTTGCTTGTCTTTGAGTCATGTTTGGTGGTGCCCATGGGAAAGAACCAGGAACATAAACAGATCCACTCAGTCACAGAATGAAATACTACCAGCTAAGGTCAGTTTCTTCTTAATGAAGCTGTATGTTGGAGAACTCATCCAAGATGGAGAACAAGCATTCAGACTGCACTCATGGCAGGATGCTCTCCAACAATGTTCTGCCCTTGACAACATGTGGAGTGTGGCCCTAAAAATGTCTTGTGCTCACACCTCTGGATTGGCCTTTGGGTTGGGTCTACCAGATACAAGCTGTCAGCCACTTCCACCCTGCTATTATATACAGCAGAAAGCCAGGACTGAATTTCACAGAGTTGGGGTAAATCTCCAAGCCGTAAAGGCATAGGATGAACCTTCAACATTTCAGTCCCACACTAAACAGTTTAGCAGATTATAGGTGAGTCCTTTCACATTCCCAGTCTCTCCAGGTCAGACCCAGAATGGGAGTGAAATTCCTTTGCACATAGATAGGGCGTGGGGAAGCCAGGTGACCAGTGAGGACTTTTCCATTGCTCTTTTTCTTGTCCCTGAAGACAAATCCCTTCTTGGGACATAACTGAACTTCTGGCTTTCTACCATGGCTGTATACATGGCAGGTGCCATTTCAAATTTTGTCTTCCTGACCACCCTGAAGCTGGACATCCTGTGTTCAGACGTGTTCCTAACCTGGAAGCATCTCTTTACTTTATCTAAGCATGCAGCTTTGACATCACAAAATGACTCAAAAGGGAGAGGTATGAATGAGTGTGCTTACTCTCTCCCTCTCCTCCATCTCCCTTTCCTTCTCCTGTTTCTCTTCCCTCTTCCCCTCCCTTCCCCCCATTTCTTTCCTCTAGCATCTTGGGGTTGGGGTTGCTTTCTTCTTCTTCTTCTTCTTCTTCTTCTTCTTCTTCTTCTTCTTCTTCTTCTTCTTCTTCTTCTTCTTCTCCTCCTCCTCCTCCTCCTCCTCCTCCTCCTCCTCCTCCTCCTTCTTCTTCTTCTTTGCTTGAGTTTCAGTTTTAGTCTATCCAACCCAGGAAGGTTGCTATGAACTCTGGGTCATTGTTTTATATTTTCTATGCCAGAAATGAATAACAGACCCAAAGAGAAGGCTTGTTGCAGGTGCAAGACTCATCACAAAGTATTTCATTTACTTGATATTCTGGTCCCTATAGTCACAGATGCTTTGGTTACTCCCCCAAGGCTGTTACCTGTTTTTATCATTACAGAGCTCTTATGGTGTTTCTTTAAGGAGAAGATTAGGGTGCCATCTACTCTCTCTTAACTGTGAGTGTAAATCTGTTTCTTAGATGTGTAAAACATAAAATAAGAGTCAAATTCTCATACGTATAGGCTTAAGCCAACAGAAACCAAAACAATCAAAATTTGTTAATCACAATTTAAGCAATGAAACTAACAAAGTTAGCCACTTAAAATTTGGTAAAATAAGAACTGTACAATAAACATTGTTAGCTTAGTATGATGTAGGATGGATTTAAATATGCGAGCTCAGGTCTTGAATCAACTGGCTGATAACTTAGTTCTCATATCTAATTTCCTTTTTCCAGAAACTAAATACGTCAAACTCCAGTTAATGCTATGTGCTGTGGTACTCTTTAGTCTTTGCATTACATAAATATTATATTTAAGCAAGGTTTCAAATATGTTCTTTTATCTTTGGGTCTGGAAAAAATAGTATTCTTTCACACCAACACAGTGATAGAGATGAGTAAAGACATGGGTGATGGGATATGGTGGATGGTTCTTACATCTGAGTGATCTTAATATTTCAAAATTACTTATGTTATTATTCTTAGATGTTACTTGAAATAATAATGCAAATGTAAAAAAATCACCTGGTTGAGGCTCTAAGGGCCCTATGGCTATAACAGTGGACTTTGATTGAAATGGCTTAGTCATAGAACCCAGTAGGGCCATGCTCATAGTTCTGCCTCAGTCCCATGTCTTCCTCTGATTTCTGTAGCACTCTTCACTCTCCAAGTGGGAAGTTCACCTGGCTAAGATCCCTACAACCCTGAAACTTCCAGGATCCCTGTGCAAAAAGATAAGAAGATAGAAAGAGGAGAGGGACTGTCTCAGGGTGGGCAAGCATGCAGACAAGACATTGCCGGCTTGTGCATGCACGCACGGAGGGGCAAGGCTGGGGAGATACCAGGGTGGCTGCTTGCTTCCCACATCCATAGCATCTGTGTTTCCAGCGAAGGCAAGACTCTCTGGTTCTTTTTGGAGTCTGAGACATGACAGAAGC
The DNA here is from genome assembly GCF_017639785.1 of Mesocricetus auratus. NCBI lineage: Eukaryota > Metazoa > Chordata > Mammalia > Rodentia > Cricetidae > Mesocricetus > Mesocricetus auratus. Next base: position 36,278,444 of record NW_024429267.1, on the reverse strand, counting down.
AAGTGTAGTGGGGCACCCTGCTTTTCCTGAGCTATTCTTGGGACCCAACAGAGAGTGGACTGAAGAGACAGTGAAGAGGCAGAGTGCAAAGACTACCAACTCAACTCAGAACAAGAAGACACCATAAAGAGCTGGGAGAGAAAGTGGAAGACTGGAAGTAGACTTAGGTGACACTAAAGGTCCCAACACACATATATACATATGAAGGCACATTTCCACAAGGTGACAACCACCTTGGGATATTGTTGAGGAGTTGGGTTTAGATTTGAAGAAACCTGCATTAAATCCCAACTTCTGTCACTAATGCATAACCTTGGGCATGACACAACACTCATACTCCATAAACCTGTGCTTTTGGGCTTGTAAAATGACGATTCTGACACAGACTTTGCCACATCATTAGCAAATTAAAGGAAACAATGACGTGGAAAGTCATTTGGCCTGGTGCCTGCACTTGGTGGGAACTCTATAGATGACACTTCTCTTTCAAGTGGAGACAATGCCTTTCTTCCAACTACCCAAGGATAGACTTCTTAATGCAGAGCAGTCATTTCGAAGTAAAAAGAATTACTCCATTAGTTCTGGAGATGGAGTTTGATGGGGTGGGATGCAGGGCTTTGGGTGGGTGGTGAAGTGATGGGAAGGAGGGGTAAATGGACCTGGAGGGGATGGGCTGGACAGAAAAGGAGTCTAGCGGTGGGGCAGCCCAGCAAAAGGAAATGCCACCCAGAGAAGGTATACGGCTGCTGCAGGAGGACTCTGCAGCACTGGCTGACTGGGGTCCTCCTGGAGGTAACCGACTGCGGTGAGCCAGGCATGCATCTGCACAGTTAAAGGAGCAGGCTGGTCTGAGGAGCAAAGGTACACTATGGTGGAAGCCACAGGCAGGAAGGAGGCCCGAGCTAGGAGCTGCCGTGTGCCTGTGGGTTTCTGAGACCTGGTTCCAAAAGGATATGCTGCAATCAGAGAACAGGATGCTTGAGGAAAGCCCAGAGCAGAATCTGGGCCAAGTTATTCCCTTAGCTACTGTTTTTCTCACCAGAAAGTGGCAAGCACAACTAATCCCAGGGAACAGCCATGTCCGAAAACACCCCGGACTTACCTATGCCAGTAATTACCTTCTAGCATCCTCTGGCATGACCGGCACTCACATGCATTTATTACCTCCTTGAAATACCCGGCTTTTCACAATGGGGCTTGAAGTATTAAAAGCCCCCAGTAACACCACAGATGGTGGACTCCAAGGTCATGAATGCAAAACACCCATCCAAGGATTTGAAATCCTCTCTGGTCTCTTGAGTGGTGCACAGTGAGGATCCCAATAGTCCTACCTGTAAAGAGGGAAGAATACAGCGGGTGATCTATCAGCTACAGTTGCAGCTAATATGGGCTCATGGGTCTGTGTTCTGGGATGGACAGGGTGGATGGGAAGAAGACGAAGTACTTCAAATTTTATTATCTGTGTCTGCTTCAATATCCAACCTAGGGGCAAGTACACAATTGTTGGGGTAGATAAAGGAAAGAAAGGAGAAATTAGTTATTTCTAATATAACTAGCTTTATAGCATGATTATGTGTTGTATTGTCTCAAGGAATCATTTAATTTTCACATTATCCCTGTGAAGTAGGTAGTCATCACTGTCACCAACCCAGAGCTGAGAGAAACAGAGGCACAATAAGGTTAAATAAGAGACTTAAAGCCTAGATTGTCAATTAAAACACAGCATCCCCAGTTAAATTAGAATTTCAGCTAAACAATGAACCACTTTTAGTACAGTATGCTTTACATATTGCACGAGACTATTTGTACTAAAAAATTATTCCTTCCTTATCTGAAATTCAAATTTAACTCAGTGTCCTATATTTTCACTTGCTAAATCTGGCATCCGCACTCAGGTATAAGTGAGTGAGGATGGGAGCTGAGTTCCTGTGGTTCCAGATGCCACAGGACTCACTTCAAATAGACCAAGTGTCACCTCCAGAGATTTGCTAAAAGTGACTTAGCTTTTTGTTTGTGTCTCAGACTGTTTGAGTTTCCTACTTATTTGAGTCTATTTTAGCATTTAGTGTTTTCTCAAGAAAGCCATCCATTGCATCTGGATTTTGAAAATAATTTGTATAGTGCACTGTGTTACAATTTTTAAACCTTGTTAGTATTTTTAATTTTATCTTCTTTTTATTCTTGTTGAAGTTTGCTGGATTTTTACTGTTAAAACATGGACTTTTCATTGTTCTAAATTAAAAAAATTAATTTATCTGTGAGCAAAGGGTTTTCTATTTAAATATTTCTGCTGTTACTGTTACTATTTTTCTATACATTTTCATTTTGGATATTTTTCATGATCTTGGGATGGATAATTTGCTTTTTAAAATCTTTATATTATAAGGTTACATATTTTCTACAAAGTATCAATATTCAGGTGTTCTTGAGAGTTTTAATATGCAGCCTCCTTGATTTTTATTTTTAGCTAAAATCCCAACGTTTACTTTTCTTTAATTTGCAGATCATTGGAAAATAAGTTTTCAAAAATGTAAAGCAGGATTTTTATTTGTTTACCTTTCGTGCACAATTTTTTTTGACATTTTCTCATCTTACTCCGTGTTTTGTATTTGTTTTGGAAGCAACTGTAATTTTCTCTGTGCCCCAATACACTGACAATGTTCTAAGATATATAAGCAATGTATATTTTCTCTTTATTGAGATGAAGTATAATACGAATGTATTAAGTTTGTTAATTAGTGCTGAAGTTTCCCATAAGTTTACTTTATGTTATGTATTAAGCTTGAATATTTCTAAAAGAAGCATATCATGGTATATTGATATTTGGGGGGCAATAATGGGAATCAAACTTGGCTTCTCATACACTAGGTATGTACTCTACTTGAAGATCTACATTCTCAGCTGTATGTTAGCATGTCTTCCCCCTCCCTCTTTTTGAGACAAGGTCTCATGTAGCTCTGACCGACTTTGAACTTGCAGAGATCCACTTGCCTCTGCCGCCCTAGCACTGTGATTAAAGGCTCTAGAATTTCTGAAAGAGAATAGATTTGCCAATCTGATGCTTTTCTAGGAACTATCATCCTACACATCTCATGTTGTGTGCGATGCATTGGAACCCTTTGCTGTGAGAACATCTTTGTGGATGTTATCTTTTGTTATAAAACAATCTACTTTATTCCAACCCCTTTTACCCTCTAATCTACCTCATATGCTATAGGTCCACAGCCCTGCTTTCTGCTTGTTGATGCTTGCCATCCTTGCAGACTTTTCTCCTCATGGTTAGGGGATGGCATTGGACAGAAAGTCCATTTCTTCCCAATCTTAGAGTCTTTGTGGTTTGATCGTTAAAGCAGCTTTACTGAAGTATAATTGATGTAGAATAAAATACACCTGTGGGAAAAATCACCATAGTCATCACCTTAGTGGTTGCTTAATGACCTTTACACTGTTGTTTGTAATAGGGTCAGTCAATACAGCTACCATCATTGAGATGAAGAAGATCGTTGGTTTTATTTTATAGTTTCTGAACTTACCTTTCACTCGCCTCTGTTTTTTTCTTCTTTTGTCTCTTCATTGAGCTTGAAACCCCACCTGTCTAGCCCTAGAGACTTCTTGTGGGTGAGTTTATCTCACTTGCCTTTCTTCATAGAAAGTTGAATAATGTACTCCTTTGCCAAATAAAATTCCACCAGGAAGCATGATTTTGTTTGGAAATAGAATCTTTGCAGATACAATCAAGCTCATGGTGCCGGCACAGGTGACCCTACAGGTTAGGAAGAGTCCCTGAGTTCTAAAGAGAAGAGAAGGGGAAACAAACACAGGAACATGCTGAGAGTAACAAAAAACAAAAACAAAACAAAACAGCCAACTGAGGTAATGCCATGATGAAGCAGAGAATGGAGTCAGGGTCCTCCAAGCTGAAGAACACCCAGAAGCTAGGAGAGGAGCAGAAGAGTTTGCCTCAGGAATCCACTGGAGGATCCAATGCTGCTGACACCTTGATATCAGACTTTTGACCCTCAGAACTGGAAGCCTTAATTTCTGTTGCCAGTTTACAGTGACAGCAGCAGGAGATAAACCCAGCCCCGCTTGTGTACTGGAGAATGCCCAGCTATTTAAAACTGTGTGTTCCTCACTTACACGCAGGGTGCCAAACATGACTGGGGAAACCCAACCAAGCTCTGGGGACTCTACACTTTCCAGACATTTCTCCTGTTCAGATGGCACAGTTCTGTCTCCACTACTGGCTGTTCCTCACCAGCACTCCGGATGCCAGAGAGACAAGGGCTCAGCTGTCTTTTTGTCACACTCTCCCCTGCAGACAGTCAATGTAGTCTCTCAGTGTCTCCTACAACATACACATTGATGCATTGCCTTCCCTCAAGCTCACTTTTTAGACTAAACTCCAGGCATCTGCCTGTCTTCACTCTCTGAAACACTGGGGGTTACAGTCAATGCAGGCCTTTTTTTAAATATGTGGGCACTGAAGACTTGAACTCATACTTTACAAGCAAGTACTCTCATCTACTGAGCCATGTCCTCAGTTCCCAGTCCCACATTTTCTAAAGCTTCCACCCAAACCACTATCAACTCTCTCTAAGACAGTGAAAACGACTTCTTGACTGATCAGTAGCTGCACACCTAAAGCCTGGACTATAAATCCAACCTTTCTCTTCTTCCAAGGGTTCCTCTCCCTCTCTTCTCCTGTCTTTCTCATTAACCTAGAGAGAAACTCAAATGGCACTATGATACCACAAGACCCTACTAACTTGTGATAGAGTGTGCTAAGCATTGTGAAAAACATTACACGGTTGCCCAGTAACCAACCATGGCTCAAACCATACATTTATTTCTTGTTTATACTATTCATTGCTGAGGTAGGTGAATGGATTCATGGAGATGTTTTACCCTGTCATTCAGAAATGCAGGCTGACTGTCACCATTAACACATGGCTCCCTTTCAAAGTCACTCTGCAGTGACTTGTTTACATTTCACTCAACTAGAGAGGAAAAACCTACGGAGTAAATTTGGGTCTCTTTTCATGGGTAGAGTGACTGTCACTCTGGTCTCATTCTGGCCAGACTCAAAGCCTCCCCAATTCCAAAGAAGCTGGGACATGAGGTCCAGCTGTATGCTCTAGAATAAGAGGTGGTAGCCACAGATGTCTTAATGAAATGTAATCTGTAAATGATTCTTTAGCCATCATTTTAATGTCATGGGAAGCATTTGTCTGCCCCTGGGAAATGGGCTTACACTGATGAATGTTTGTGCTCAAACACTGTCCACATGATGCAACTCAGATACACTATTCAAGAAAACACTGTATTTCTAGTTGTCCCTTTTGTCCCTCAGGACAGTTACAGAGTTATTGGCTCCCAGGGGCTCTGAGTTAGTCCAGGTTATCAATGGAAAATGTCTCTCCTGAGATCTAAAATGGGTGCCTTCAAGAACATGGTTCTTACTTTTCTCTATTGCCCCTCTTTGCCAAATCCCAAACCACCAATCAATGGAGAAACGTGTCACATAACATTGACTATGTCAAAAACTGTTGTACTGTGACTTAGATTCTTCTGACAAGTACTTCCTTTAGATTCCAGGAAAAGAGGTGACCAAGAGTGTTTAGGTTCCTGTGCAAAATCAACTATGTTTATAGAAAGAAAAACAAGCACCCAATGACAGGACATGTTCTGTGTATATCAGCTCACAACCCTTGCTATGACTGAACAAGATGAACATTGCTGTCCTTACCTCACTGCTAAGGATATGGCCTCAGAGATGTGTTATATTCCACCCTAATGGCTCTGAAGTCAGAGGCAGAGCTTGGGTTTGAACTGTACCATTCTACCCAGAATACAGTGGGGGCTCAGGGCTTATCAAACTGGTTCTAGGGCACTTGGTTCAATCAGAAGAAAGAATATGTCATAGCTACCATCCAGGGCATTCCTCTCATCTTGTGACTGTAGGTTTCATTTCTGACCAGGACCCTAGGTCACCAACTGTTTGCTTCCTTCAGAGCAGTTAAGCACATGGTAGGAGTCTGGGTTTTGGAGTTATCAGCTGGTGGTTTTGAGCAAGATTTTCTTCTTCTTCTTCTTCTTCTTCTTCTTCTTCTTCTTCTTCTTCTTCTTCTTCTTCTTCTTCTTCTTCTTCTTCTTCTTCTTCTCCTCCTCCTCCTCCTCCTCCTCCTCCTCCTCCTCCTCCTCCTTTTCCTCCTCCCCTTCTTCCTCTTTCTCCTCTCCCTTTCCCTCCTCCTCTTCTTTGTCTCTTCCTCCTTTACCTTCTTTGCCTGAAACAAGGACTTGATTTGTAGCTTTAGCTAATCTGGTACTCACTGTATATCCCAGGTTGGCATCAAACTCATAGCAATGGTTCTGCCTTAGCTTCCCAGTGAGCAGCCACATTTATCTTCACCAAGAAAGCTTCTTAATCTCTTTGAGCCTCAGTCTTCTTAACAGATAGAAAAAGGAAAGGGAATTGACATAGGAAACTCCACTTCTTGGAGCAATGTCAACAATGGAGGTGAGGTATATTAGAAACACATGGGTGTGGGGCATCACAACAACACAGGGTATTGTCATTGCTCTTGGGTGTCCACTGTAAGTAGATAGTAAGACCTTATGACTGAAGCCACAATATGTTTTGGTTGCAGGATGGAGAAATCAATTTTGAATTGACCATGGAACTCTCTCTCTCCCTATTGGCTGTCTTTCATAATGGGGAAGGCACTACACAGGATGTTGAGGGAGAGAAGACATCAAAGATGATAGACCTTGCATGTGATAATGCTGACCTGACAGGAAATGGTGGCATGAAGTTGTGGAGGTAACCACTTTCTGACTGAATCTGAGGTTTGCTCAAGTACTATTCAATACTGTAAGCCTGGTCAAAGCATGGCTGGGGAGGTTATACTCCTTGTGTGGAAATGGGTAACCTACTGTTGTTGTTTTGCTAATGGCTAGGCTATCAAATTGTCTCATAAATATTTATACTTGTGTCAATAGATTTGTGCTGCTTTGAACCCCGGTCAGAGGAGCATTTTTTTGCAGTAGGTGATGATTAATTCAGACTCATAACTGGTCAAAGTATTGAGAATAGTTGACTGTGAGTGCTCAGCCGTAGATAGGACATTTATATTAACCTCTTCCCACCCAAGGCCCAAGGAGTGGAAGAGAATGTGGAAAGAATATAAGAGCCGGGCGTTGGTGGTGCACGCCTTTAGTCCCAGCACTTGGGAGGCAGAGGCAGGCGGATCTCTGTGAGTTCAAGGCCAGGCTGGACCAACAGCCTCCAAAACAATACAGAGAAGCCCTGTCTCGTAAAACCAAAAAAAAGAAAAGAAAGAATATAAGAGCCAGAGGGTGGGAAGGACTGCTGTGTAATGTTGTTTGCTGGACGTGACTTGGCCATTGCACACATGAACTCCCAACAGCTGTGGCTACCTGAACAGACCTGAACAGCATCTACATATCAAAATACCAGTATGGGTAGAAGAGGGGCTCCTGAGGCTTCACCCCTAGCCAAGCAACTATTGACAGTTGATGTTGTCTGAGAAAGGGATAGTCACTATTTGGAGATGGTTTGTATGTGGACACTGTTAGGTTGTCAGTGCCATACTGGATGACCCCACCTATGTACACCTGGTAACATTGGTTAGACTCAGTGGATAATTAAAAGAAGACATGAAACTAGGTGGGGAACTTGGGGGCAGGGGTTAGTTGAAGTGGGTAGTGGATTAATCAAATGCATTGTATACACCCATGGTGTTTTTGGAGCATAAATAGAACATATTATTTTTTAAAACTGGAAAACCTCTCAGTTAGTATTTTCGCAATGAATGCACTCAAAATACCCACAGAGGTATGGAAGGATGTTCAACAAGATAAGCCATCAGGAACAGCAAATCACCCACGATGAGGTGCCACATCACCCCCTAAAATAACTACAGTAAAAGACAGGTGGCACCAGTTTCTGGTGAGAATGCATAGTGGCATGGGCACTCTAGAAATATTCAGCATGTCCTCAACAGAATAAGGACAGAATTGTCATATGGCCTACCTCTAGGCATATACCCCTAGACATGCAAATATAGACCTATGCAAAATCTTATACAGAAATATAAAACATTATTCATAGCACTAATGACTTATTGTTCACCAATGAATCTCTGTACAAATAGGATGTGTTCTGTTCATACAACAGAATACTATTTGTCAATAAAAATGGAATGATGGCCTGATACAGCCTACAGTACCAAGGAATCTTGAAAATTATGCTCAGTGAGTGTAACAGTCATAAAAGCACATATATTGTGTCTGTTCATAAGAAATATCCAGGGCAAACAAGCCCATAGGGATAGAAAATAGTGTAGGTTGCCCAAGGCTAGGGTAAAAGTGTAAATCATGAATGAAAGGTAATTGCTAGTAGGTGCAGGTTTCAGGATGATGAAACATTCCAAAATTGACCAGTAGCTAGTTACATAGTTCATAGTTCCGCTAACATATTAGAGAACATTTATTTGCATGCTTTGAGTGGTGAATTGTATTATGTATGGATTACACCTTTTTTGTTTAAGAAAATAAAAATGAACACAATTAGTGTAAAAATAGTCTATAACTTCCAAACAGCTCAGGAGAAAAGGGGGGGTGTAAAGAAGGCAAACAGGAAATTGAAAGAAGCAAACAGCAAATAAACAGAAAGCTACTCGACAATAATTAGATCTAAATATATCAGCATTCATAAATTTAAAATCACTTATAAAACATAGACAACAGTAATTAGTATACTTGCCATAAATAATAAAACCAAGCTTGTTGTTGTTAAAGATCTCTTTAATCCAAAGTCATAGAGAACATTTGCACATAAGGAGGGGGGCAAGCTAAAACCATAAATATGTCAGAAGGAAGTGAGCTTCGTAGCATTTCCAATCTGAGAACAGTGGTGGAGAATTTGATGCATAGAGATTTTTAACAGATACTAAAAGCTCCTATGCATTTATCAAATATTCCACCAAGAGAATGTAACAGTGAGGAGTATATTAGCCATTATATAGAGATGGGCCAGATTTTCAATATGGAAACACTGACAATACCGAAAAAATATTTTGAATGAGGAAAGCAAGATTTATCTCAAAGCATTAAATATGACATTTTTGGGGGTTTATCTCTAGGAGTGTGTCCTGTCCTTTCCCTGAGGAGTCCCTACTGCTTCCCCTTCGCACACTCCCAATGTCAAGATTTGTCTCACCATAGGTCCAAAAGCTCAAGGCCAAGTGACTATGGACTGAAGTCTCTGAAATGTGAGCTAAAACAAAAAGTGCCACTTTTATGTGACCAGTATTTTCATTCTAGAGTATAAAACAATGTACATTGGATATATATTAGTATAAAGTCCAGGAACTTACTAATTTTATAACATTTAAATAAATGCTCAAATCTCCTCTTCAGCTCCTTTAATATAGTAATTTTGAGGTTTGAAGGCAGCGCAATGCCCTCATATGTTCTAAGTCTGTGCAGTCCATTCCAGTGACTTAGTTAAAGTCACATCCAGATTTAAACTCTATATCCAGTACCTTAGACCACTTGTCCATGCTACCAAGAGTTTTGAAAATACATAAGGAGCCTCCGTCATCCTTCAGTGTTTTACACGGGGATACGAAGATGGAGGAAACACTGTCATCAGAGTCTCCCAGCTGTCAGGGCTGAAGGGAAGCTAAGCAACAATGTTCTGTGATGAAGAATGAGTCCTGAGAGGAGCATTCAAGGCTCACCTGTCATGTGATGGCAGTGGCTGAGGCAGGTGTGGATGCAATCATGCTGCTGGATCAGGCTGGGATACACGGGAGTCATACATGGCTTGGCACCTCTCTTAGGGGCATATGGTGAGAGGTACACATCCCCAGAGACACAGAGTCTATGTGCGCAGGTTTCTAAGGTCAGACCTGTCATACATACTGGAGCATAAGCCCAGGGAGCTTTCCTGTGGTTCTTAAGGGGGACCCTAACTTCCAAATACTGGCAAGGCCTGAGGTAGAACCTGTAGGTGGAGGAGTTGGCAAAGATGACCAAAACTGAGATCAGAACGAGATGGGCAGTCTGGCAGTCCAGTAATGTGGAGCTTGAGTGATATGGATTGAGTAATTGGCAAGGCTCAGATTGAACAGATGGACGAGTGAAGGTAATTGTGAACTCATTGCCTAGTGCTTCAGTCTTCAAAGGCCATTGAGAAGTTCAATGTCCCCCTGCCTCATGGCTGTGGTTTGTGCAGTTGATACAGGCAGGTGACAGAAAGCACGGGAAGAGGTGATTTATAAATTATTTCAGCTTGTAGCTTTTCGGTGCTCCCTTGTAACAATTATCTTGAATTTACATTCAGCTTTATGACAAGGAACGCTGACACCAGGATTGCAGCACAGAGTTAAACATCACTGAACTGTATGGAAATCAGAGAGCTGTTAACGTGCATTCCTGACATATTTACAAGGTACTGTGAGCTGGGATCCAGAGGCAGCGTGCTATCATCGCCCAACACGGTGTTCCTTAATTATCAGCACACTCACACTTCCTGCATAGCAGATTGGAATCTCTAGAAATAGCACAAACTTGAAAATTAGCGTTTTTCTCTTAAATAATCAGGGCGCTATATTTATAGCTTTTATGGGATCAGAGTCTTAGCGAAGGTAAACTAATTTCACACTGAAGGTGAAGTAGTTTTCTCCCACCTCTATGGTGTGATTCCTCCCTTTTTTTCATCTACAGCATAAATAATTCTCTCTATTCCCCCTCCCTCCAAAGGAGTGTTTCTGCACTTGGCCTGCCCTTGTGATAATTCACTATGTTGGCAAGCAGCCTATGATGAAATGGAAGATTTTGCTTTCTTTACACTTACTAGTCTGTGACATTCACAACACTTGATCACATGAACTGCACAATTTTTGACTCCAGAAAAAGTCCAAATGCTGTGTCTGGGCCACAGTTCTAAATCACATTTAAACTACTGCCCACCACCTGGCCAATAGGGAGAAGAAGAAAAGAGATGAGGGAGAAACTCAAGCAGGGATGGTGGGTGGCTGGGATTCCAAGTGGTCCTTAGCACTTAGTGAAGTATATGAGATCAGTGTTTGGAGTATCCCTCCACATTGGGGACCTTATTCTTCCTTGATTCCCTTTATCACCTGCATTGTGGGTATATGACAGCTTCTGGGAAGTCCCATCTAGCCCCACTTCCCATCATGAATCCCTGTTCTAGAAACCACCGTACTGCTTCCAATTAAAATCATTGTTTTTCATTTAGTTTGTTATTGCTCATCTGAAGAAGATAGCAGGCCTGAGGAATGGGGAGGCCTTAGCAGCAAAGTGCTTGCTGTGCTGAGTTCTAACCCTTTGCACCCACATAAAAGCCAGACATGGTGATGCATGCCAATAGCATTGGCTCTGGAGGCGAGGTGTGGAGACAGAAGGATATATGGGTCTGGCTGGATAGCTAGTTTAGCAATATGTGAAGTGCAGGTTTAATGAGAGACTGTGCTTCAAAAACCAATGTGGAGAGCAATAGTAGAATATACTTGACTTCAACTCTGGCTTTCCACAAAGGCATTCACACACATATAAAACAAGATGAAGGGGATTGATCCACCATTGGGGTTAATTAGTATTTAAAGGTGTGGATAACTTAATTCAGACACATAATGACTTCTACTGAGTGAGTATATTAGGTTCTTTAGAACACATGCACACCATAGTCTAGAGGAGAAAGCTATTATAAATTAGAAGTGACTTAAGAGAAATACTAGTTAAACATAACAGAAAGATTTTCTTTAGAACCCAATTAAATATATCAAATACAAAATAGGTTGATTTTTTAGAAAACACGGAAATTCTGTGACAGTAGTACATGTCATTAACACTTATCTTCTAAGGTATAATACAGTGATTAGTGTGGTTAGTTTTTAATTCTTCATCGGTTAAGGTATGTGGTAAATTATTTATGAATAAAATAATGTTATAACTGAAGCTGGTTTTAAAATAGTGCAGTCTCTGCCAAGAAAGAGAGAGTGGGAGGGAGGAGAGAAAGAGAGAGAGAGAGACAGAGACACAGAGAGAGAGACAGAGACAGAGACACAGAGACAGAGACACAGAGAGGGATCGTTGTTGCTTTTCTAAGAAAGTCATAGACATATTAACCTAAAAAAAACTACACATTTATTGTCTTGCAGTTCCATGAGTTAGAAATCTGACGTGGATCTCACTGAGATAAAATCAAGGGTTTTTCAAGGCTGTGCTCTTCTCTGAGGAAGTTTTAAAGTCCATTTTCAGGATCTTTCCAGTCTCTATGCCCCCCCTCCTCGTTTGCAGTCCTCTTCTCCAATGCCATCAAGGTCTCATCTCTGGGTCATTCATCCATAGTTATATCTTCTCTGAGTGCAATCAGCAAAAGTTTCTCTGTTTCAGTATTCACATGATTATACTGGGTACATCTGGATGATCCGGGTGATCTCCCCATGTCAAGCTATTTAAATTAACTATCTGCAAAGTCCCTTTGCCACATCACATAATATTTTCACAGAGGGCTAGGACGTAGACTTCCTTTTAGGAGTGGAAGAGAGGGTAAGAGTGAGCTGGGCATTAATATGCTTACAGCAGAGAGGATTCATAAGCCAAACTTTGCAAAGGGTAAATATTGATAATGTTAAAACTGGTGGCAACCCTACTTCTCTAGCTTCTTTTGAATATGTGTGAAAAAAACTCATCTTAAAAACCTACAATGCATACTGTAGCAGACGACAAACAATTCAGACAATGAATTAGAATATAGGAAAGTAAAGTTCAAAGAAATGTACTTAACACAATTCTGGTTTTATAAAATAAACAGTGGTTATTTTACTTATTTGACCATCTATTTGTACTCTTTTTAAAAAGGTTTTTGTTATTTAAGTTTCACAATGTTTGCAATGCATTATGGAAATATTCACTCCTTTATCCCTTTCTTATCCCTATGAACCTCTTTCTTCCTAAAATAGTCCTCTACATTGCCCATGCCACACCCAGAATACAGTATTTCACAGGATCCTCCCACATAGTCCTTACAATCTTACTGTCTTCTTCGTTGTGATGTACCCTAGATCTTGAATGGGGTACTAGTGATATCTTGTTTAAGGCTGAGTGCTCAATAGTTGTTTATTCTCAACATCTTGGTCAATTGCTCATCTTAGTATTAACTACTGCTCACAAAAGAAAGGGGTTTATCTGGGCAAGCTGGCTAGCATTGTTAGGATAAAGTATACATATAATGTTTATTAGGCACTTTGGCTATATATAAAGAATACTTTTTTACTGTATATAGTAAGTTCTTCTTACTACTGACACCCTGAGCCATAGATTTTTGCCCAGGTTTATAGTACCAGGAGTGTGTATCTTCCCATGGAGCAGTTTGCAAATCCAATCAGAAAGTAGTTGGTTACTACCAACAACTATGGTACTTTTGGGTGGAAGCTCAATACTGTAGAATTTAGGAATCATGGGTAGGTGAGGCTGCTGACCCCTCCCCAAGCTGGCATAGTGCCTTCTGGCACTACAAATGCTAATCAGTGGGGTAGAGGTTTCCAGCTAACTTCCAGTTTGATTTAGCTGACTGATGCATCACATGTATGTAGTATCTTTAGCAATAAGCTCGCACTATCTAGTTATAGTAGGTGGCCAAGAATAATTACAATAGCCTGCATATTTTGAGAGCTTCCGGGGGCTCCTTGGCCAACTACTCATAGGAAGATACCCTGTATCTGGCATTAAAATTTTTCTTTTAAAGACGTATGGATTCTGGAAATAGTATTACTTATTCATGCAGAGCACTTTCATTCAAACTTTTCAAAATTAAGTCTTTTGTAATACACCCTGTATCCTAGGTTTGGTTGACCCATCCTTTCATCCCCACCCTCCCCCATCCATTTTGCAGTGCTAGTATCCCCCCTTCTTACTTTTATATTTCATGTTTTCATATCACTCCTTTCATGGCTCCACTTTTGCTTCCTGGTTCCTACAGAGCCTTTTAGCTTCTCATCCCCAAGTGCTCAGCAGTGCCCATACAAGCTCCAAATCTGAACTTTGCCATAATTCTATTCTCCTGTGTGCCACAGTATAAATTCCTGCAGTCCTAAGAGGTCATCCAAGTGTTAAACATCCAATCAAAGCCTATCTAGACTTTGAAATATAATCTGAAAACATATTTTTTCAAGTGTATATACTAGGAATTTATGAATAACGTTTCATTCTCAAAGTGAAGGATTGGAAAACCCCAATATTATCATGTTTACAATGTGCTGTTAGCAATCCTTATGAGTGAAACTCAAACAGGAGAGTGGTTACTCACTCTACAAACAGTTTGCTCACTTTACAAAATGCTTTGCCACAGGGAGCCTTTGAGTAATGAACTCTGTGGTGCATTCTGTGCACGTGACCTATTTCCAATATGTGACTGATAGCAGCCTTGGGGCCAGGATGTCTCCTAGGAAGGCCCTCAGCTTAGTGTAGTGGTTCTCAACCTTCCTCAGGCTGCAACCTTTTAATACAGTTCTGTATGTTGTGGTGACCTCCAAACCATACAATTATTTCATTGCTACCTCCTAACTGTCATTTTGCTACTCTTATGAGTTATAACATAAATATCCATATTCAGGATATCTGATATGCAACTCTTGTTCAGAACCACTTGCCTAGTGGGTTGTGCTTACACCCTGAAGTTGGAAATGGAACATAACCCAGGTGCAGGTGCGTTCCAGAATGCAACCTCTAGGTAGCACAAATGAGCTCAGGTGGAGGTGGGGCAGAGGGTGCTGGCTCTCCCATTCTCTGAGTTAAATGGTTTCAAACCCATTGTCAGACATTTGCAGTAATGAAACTGGAGAGAACTATGACCATAATGCCAGCTTGACCAGCTGTGCCAGGTTAAGGGGTAAGAGATGTTAGAAACCACTGTGAGGAGACACTTTTAGAAAAGCAGAAAGGTAAAGAGATGTTGATCAGAATGGATGAAGCTGCATTACTGGCCATGAGGTAATAGGGCCTGCCTTAAAAAATGAATAATGCAGTTGCTGTGGGAAAATAGTCGAGTGAAATGACAGGAATTTCTCTCTCTCTCAATATATATATATATATATATATATATATATATATATATACACACACATATATATGTGTGTGCGTGCACATGCACATATATGTGTATATATACTTAGCTCATATTCTAAATAACCTATGGATTGAAAATATGTGAAAAAGAAAATGATGTCTGTATTGAACACATACAAATGTCTGTATTCTTTAATTAACACAGCTTAGAGCAGATTCTGTGTCCACATGGGAGCCAGGCATCAATCCTCATTGACATAGTGAAATGAATAACATATGTATATGCACAAGCACATGTATAGACACAATCACATGTATGCATGTCTGCACATTTAGGTATGCAAACACATGTATGCATGCAATCACATGTATACATGCTTGCACTTATGTACATGTAAGCATATATATACACACAAGCACATATATACATATACACATGCATACATGTAAGCACATCTATACACACAAGCACATGTATATACCATAAGCACATGTGTCCACACTAATACATGTATACATTCTTGCATTCGTGTATATGTAAGCATATGTATACATATAGCACATTTATACACATGCACACATATACATGTAAGCACATATGATACAAATATGTACATGTATACACAAAAGCAAATGTATACACACACAAACATTTATACATACAAACACATGTATATGTACATTCACATATGTACATGCAAGTATTATTTTATAATGTTGCATATTTATATGTGATTGCACTAGATGCATGTGTATAATTCTGCATGCTTCTCTGACTGCTCAAGATAAACCTCATGACTTTGTACATCTATCACAATGTGACTGACTTATCACTGTAGTTAGTTGATCACCTTTCCACCAAGAATAACAGATTTACTTCTTCAATTTCTGCTTCCATATTTGCTTAGAATTTCCAGTTTGATGAGTATAAAATGTGCCTTAGAATTGTTTACATTTGAATTGTTTGGTAACTGGTATGACTGTGTATATGGTTAATTTCCATATGAAGTATGTGAAGGACAAGAGCAGATGAGTTAGAGATGCAGATGGAAGCAACTTCTGGTTGGATGGCTTAAGGCAGGCTAACCTCAGGAAGTGCTGTACAATCTGCAGTCAGAACTCAAGTAGGACTTGGCCAAGACAAGACAGGGATACAAGTTGCAGATGAAAGGCCAAGAGTGAGTAAAGAGCCTGTGAGATGGAAGGGAGGACAGTGGGGCCATCCCCCACAGGGGCTAAGAGGAAGGACAGGAGTCCTGCTCTGCTCGTCACTAGCATGTGGTCCTGCGTAAGGCATCTAGTTTCTCTGCCTTCATTTCCAAATCTATAATACAGAACAATATCAGGGAATAATAAAAATGTTTGTGCTTTGGAGTTTTATGGAGATCAAATATGTTACTATTTATAAAATACATAAGACAATATCTAGTAAAAAGAGCAGGATAAAAATGCTTGTTAAAGTAATTGTTCTAGTTTACTTCTCTGTTGCTGTGAAAGACCATCCCAGCCAAAAGCAATTTAGGAAGGAGAGGGTCTATTTAGTTTATATTTCCAGGTCATAGCCTATCATAAAGGAAGTCAGGGAAAGAAATCAAAACAGGAACCCAAAGCAGAAACCATGGAAGAATTCTGCTTGCTGACTCACGCTATACCTTATTCTTTGACTCAGGTTTACCCAGCTTTCTTATATAGTCACCATGGCCTGGGTCTTCCCACGTCAATTAATAAGGTAATACTCTACAGAAATTCCCACAGGCCAATCTGAACTAAGCAATCCCTCAATTCACACTATCCCTAGGTGATGCTAGGCTGTGCCAAGTTGACAATTAAAGCCACTAATAAACAGTAACTGAGTTTGTAGTCTGTGTGCTAGTTAGTTTTTTTGTCAACTTGACACAACCTAGAGTCATCTGAGAAGAGGAAACCTTAACTGAGAAAATGACCCCATCAGATTGGTTTGTAGGCAAACACATGTGTCATTTTCTTGATTGATGATAGATGTGGAAGGTTCCATACCACTGTGGTACCATCTCTCGACATTTGGTCTTTGAGTATACAAGAAAGCAAATTGAGCAAGCCAGGAAGAGTAAGCCAGTGAGCAGTGTTCCTCTCTGGTCTCTGCTCCAGTTCCTGCCTCCAGGTTGTTTGAGTTCCTACCCCAACTTCCCTCAGTGATAAATACGACATGAAAGTTGTAAGAGGAAATAAATTCTTTACTCCCCAAACTGATTTTTGTCAACATTTTATAATACCAATAGAAACCAAATTAAGATAGAAATTGGTACAAGGAGTGGGGTATTGCTGTGATAGACCTGACCATGTTACGAGTAGATTATGAAGGATTTTGGAGTTTTGGTCTGGAAAAGTGTTCAGAAATCAACAAGTTGTTATACAATCATGGAACACAATGCTGAAAGCAGTACAGACTTAGTGGAGTTGGCTTATGAAGTCTCAGAGGGAAGCAAAGTTCCTATTAGGACTGCTCGTGAGATATTTTCAGTTAAGAAACTGTGGTTCTGGTCATCTGGAGCTGGGTAACTGTGATTTCAAAAAGGCAAGACCACTAACGTGAAGCCTTTGCTTTACTGGGACAAGTGAGCTACTTTGATAAGGCTGAAGAATCAGCTGTGATTAAGACAAGACCAACATCCATGAGATGAAATTTTCAGGGAGATATTTCCTTTGGTTTTTTTCACAGAATCTGTAGCCCTGAGGGTGTAAAAACTGTACCTTGTATTGATAGCTGAGTGTGTTAACAGTAGTGTGTAAGAGTTTCTCACATAATGGTGGTTTTGAAGGCATGGAGGCATCACGAAGAGCATCTGAGGCTTGAAATCATGGGAAACGCTATTGGTGAAGATATAGCCTCAGTTGCAGTGGTAACCCCAGATTGAAAAGGCCATGGAGAAAGTCTGAGGTTGAAGCTTGACACCATGTGGCAAGAGAGCCTGTGGAAACTCCAGCAGGTTGGAGATGCCCGTGCCATGTGATGACACACAGCAGCAGCAGCAGCTCTAGGGTGGAGCCGGCCCCGAGGTGAGCTGTGTGCTGTGGCTGACAGGGCTAGAGATGTGCCTCTGTTCAGTCCTTTTAGAGCTCAGAGGATTGCGAGTGGCTCCCAGAGCCACTTTTCACATTGTTGAATTTTGGTTTTGCTTTGATTTGACTGTGACTGTGTCCTGGTTCTTTTCTCTTGTAGTAAGAAAACATTTAACTTTTTTTGATGTTCAGGAGCAAGCCATTTCCCTGTGGCTTCTGTATCAGATATGGCTTACAGGTTCCTGCCTTAGCTTCCCTCATGGACTATGGCCTGGGATAAGTAAGTCAAATAAATCCTTTCCTCTCCAAGTTGCCTTTGGTTATGGTTTTATAACAGTAGTTCAAGAAAACCAGGACAGCTCTCAACATCTTTTTACAGCACATTTGGTTAATTATCACAGGATCATTTTGACAGCAGACAACTGGGACTTGGAGATCAATCTAGAACAGGTCAGGAACTCTGAATCCCTAAAGGCCAAACTCCATCATCATCATCATCATCATCATCATCATCATCATCATCTCAAATGGGAGCCACAGTGACATTTGGGAGACATGGAGCTTGATGGGGAGATAACAGAACATGAGAGGGACACTCCTGACAATAGGCCACGTCTGACTGAGGGAGGGAACCCTGAGGTTGTCTCTGGCTGTGTCTGTACACAGGTGAGATCAAGGGTACATGGGTGTATTGCAATACAAAACTGAGTTCAGGTGAACATAAACTTCACACAGAGCAGAAATCCATGCTTCTCCATTTCCTGAATACATATGAAATCCGTCCCAAGTTCATGTAAGAGCTTGGCACTTGTACGAAGCAGCACTTAGAGTATGGGTTAAGATCATGAAACCTGTCTCCACATAGGAACACCAAAGCAGAACAATAACTAGCCCCCGTTCCCATTCTTAGGTCCCCCTGAGCTGCTGCTCAGGCCTCAGGAGTCAGTGGTACCCTCAGTCTGAGAGGCTCAATAAGATCATGCCCCACTGTGGGTGTGGGTGAAAGGCATAGAGACGTGGGAGATGGGCTGAAGAGACGTTCAGGGCCAGGTGTGCCCTGGACCCCAAAGCAGGACAGACAAGACCTTTAAGGGATGCCTCGTTACTGGTTTGTCTCTCAGAGGCAGCATGGGTCCTCCAGATTCCTCATCTATGGTGCTCTAGACCAGAGACTGATGCTGCAACCAACATACAGTTCTTGAGAAATGGTGACTTCTTGCTCCAATTTTACTGACTGTTATGTGTGATCTGACATTTTATTTATTTATGTTGTTATTGTTGTTTTAACTTCATACACTGATCCAGGTCAACAACAAACTCTAGATTCTAGGTGCAGAAAAGGAAATTAAAGTAGAGAGAAAGACATATACCAGACAGCCATAGTTCTCAAACTTGTATATCAGACATATCTGGAAGGTTCCTTCTGGTGCCAGTTGGCAGGTCTCCCTCTCCAAACAGTTGCTAATTTAGGTATTTTGGAGTGAGAAGCAACAATTTGCACTTCTTGGAAGTTCTTGAGTGATTCTGTTTTTCCTGGTCCAGCTACCAAATAAAAGCTGCTGACCTAGGCTTAGCTGCCTCTGGGTATCCTAACAGAAGCAGGCACTTACTGGTGAGCAACAGAGGAAATGTTTAGATGAAATCTGGTTAGGATATAACACCTTAAAGATGTGGGTGGGCCTGCTTACTCCTCAATCACTCTGTCACTCAGCATAGAATTCTTTCTTGGGGGAAGAGGTAGAGGTAAGAGGTGAATATGGAGGCCAGCTATACCAGAAACAGAGCTGCCTTCTCACACGTGCTTGGTACGTTTTTGCTGCCCTCACCCATCTCATGACACTCTGTAGCTCCCATTTGCTTTGTGTATATTCCCCACCTCATATCTCATATCTCCTGTCTCACCCTGAATTCACTGAGGACAGTGATGTTCACTTATCCATCCATAAAAATATTAACTGAACCCTTAGATCAGCCATTACACGTCTGATTTGTACCTAACTTCCATCATTTTGCAGTATAACAAATAGGGAGCATCATTCTTGGGCAGCTTACCCCTCAGGCTGGTAATATGGTTGCCCAAACCTCCAGATTTATGTTCTCAAAATTTCAAGTCATGAGAACAGAGGACTATAGATGTCTACTGTTGCTGTGCAGACTGGGAATAAGTTAGAAAAGCAGAATAAAAGATGTAGCTAAAACCACATACATTGAAAATTAGTGAGTCAGGCTGAAAGAAAGCCTAATGTCTGACCCTTTCTTCTCTTGGGGGTATTTGCCTACTTGAGAGATTAAACTGAAACTGGGAAGATGAATGGAGTTGTTTGAGGATGGATGTATGGGGGAAATAATGGAAATTCAGAATACAAGTTATGGCAAAGGTTGGTAAACACTCAAGGCTCTTGGTAAAGGCTAAAAGTGTACAACCTGAAAATAGATTTAAACTGGATAAAGGCTATCAAACACCAACAATCATACATCCAGTTTGAGCCATTTGCATTTTTGTCTGAGTTTAGTTAACCTGGGCTCTTCCTAAATTTCTGGAAGAAATAAGAGAAAATTATTTAGGGAAGAAAATGATATTATCTGGTGGCTCAAATTATTACTTCAATTATTCATACACAATTATCTGATATGTGATAAAATTAGTGAATCTAGAAAAAAGATGAAAGTGAAATGACTAATGATCAATATTAGCAAGTTTATAATATAAAATACTTGTAGGGTATCAAGTTATTGCAAATTAAATTACAACTGGTATATTTTAGAAAAAAATATAAGGAAAGGGAGTAATTGCAGCAATGGACATAAATGATATTTAAACAGCATCAAGTGAAAATTCTGGAACTAAAGATATGGTAATAAGGAACTCAATAATTAGTTGCGACATTTGGTTAGATCAGATAAAAAGCAGAGAAAATGGTAAAGTAGATATTGGGGGGATAGAGTGAGACTGAGGTATAGTAAAGAAAAAGAATGAAACCATACACAACCACACACAGGTAAGAAGGATATAGCAGACACAATGAAAAGGTCTAACCTGGCTGTACCATGAGAACAGAAACATGGACAAAGCAGGTATCTGAAGTTCAAGTGACTAAGGGTTGAAAAAAAGAGGTACCAAGAAACACATCAAAGAAATTCTGCAGAACCTAACCAGAACTCACACAAAGAAAACTATACCTAGACACAGTGTAATAAGATATTGGAAATTTAAGACAAAGGGAAATCTCTGTTAAGTGTCTGGAAGAGTTGGGGGAAAGATGCTAGCTATTCTCATAACAATAATTCCATCAAGAGCATCCTTCTTAACAGAAACTGTTAAATCCAGAAGATGACAAACGTGTCTTTAGATGATGAAAGATGACAAATGAGAATCTGGAATTACATAGTCTGCAAAACGATCTTCAAAAATAAAGATGAGAGTTCAGGGAGATGGCTCAGTAGGTGAAAAACTTACCACCCACGAGTAAAGACCTGAGCTCAGATTCCCATAATTCACATAAAAGCTGGACACTCAGGGCAAGTGTCTACAGTCCTGGTGCCCCTATGGGGAACATGGAAGCAAAGATGAGATAGCCACTGAAGCCCGAGACCCAGCTGCCCTGGTGTATGCGGCAGAAAATCAACAGAGACCTCACTTCAAACGCTGTGGTTCTCCTCTGGCCTTCATATATATCACATATTTACCACAATCATATGCAAATACATGCACATATCCAAGCACACACACACGCACAATCATGAAAAGAGTAATATTAAGATAATCTCCAATAGAAAAAAACACTATTTGAAAGGACATGTACAAATTCACCCAAGTGCTTGGAGGTCCTTGGTAGTTAGGAAGGCAGGGAAGGAGGGAGGGAGGGAGGGAGGGAGGGAGGGAGGGAGGGAGGGAGGGAGGGAGGGGGAAGAAGAAGGATTTGGAGGGTTGAAACATGAAGAAATAGGCTGGTGTGGGGCTCAAATAAGCTCAGCCCAAACCAAAGTATTAAGTAGTCTTGAGCTACATAAAAGATAAGTGTTTGTGTTCCACACTAAAGGAGTCACTTGTTCAAAGGTAAGTATGTACATTCTACAGAGGAGTACAACACACTCTTGAGTCTGCACATCAAATAGCCAGGGAACTACTCAAAACCCCCAGCAGGGGGGGACAAAGCAATGTGACCCAAGGTCAGAAGGAGACAGTAAACTGAGGTCAGCAAAGGGATGATTTATTTATTTGCATAAGACTGCAGGAAAGGTGGGGAAGCTATCATCATTTGGCTTGATGAGGTAAATAAAAACATGCTTTCAATGAAGAAAAGAAAAAATCTCGTTAGAAAAAAAAAGAAACCACAAAAAGGAACAAAATAGAAAATTTAGATTGTGAAAGATACAATAGCTGGCATGAAAAAAAAAACAAAAAACCTCCACTGAATGAATTTAACGGGACAAAGAAGCAAGTGTGAATGAAGGCAGAACAATTAGTGAAGTACTGATGCACACACAGATGCTTCTCAATTTGTCCTGGGGTCATGTTCCTAAACCTGTGGTAAATTGATGAGGAAACAGGCATCCAATACATCTTGGCAACGTAACACAATTTAGAATACGTTTGTTTGTTTTAAATCCTGGTGATATTGTGTGGTTAACAGGGAAAAACCAAATTAAAGACTCCAAAGGCAATTGCTTTTATAAGTGTGACTCAGACCACCAGGATCATTGTTAGATCAAATGCAAATGGCTATCGACCATGAACTAATGATGATGGTGTGTAGGGTTGAAGTGTGTAGGCTTTCATTATAAAAGGTGAAAGCAATGAGGGGTAAATACAGTTACGGCACGCTTAACTTCCCTTTGTCTCTAGGAGTGGTAGATGTGCAATCAATGGTAACCGCAGGACCGCGTGGATGCCTGCTCTAGTCTCTGGAGTGGAGAAGGATCGGAAGTATCAAGTGTAATTCTGACTGAAATGATAGCTGAAACACGAGCTGCTGTTTGAGGAGGGAGCTGAGATCTGCCTGGTTAATCCTGAGTTATAGGAACTCCCGAACCAATTGGGTAACCTGATGTACTGTACAATTTCCCCAGTTTTTCAGTAGGCCATGTGACTTTCTGTGCCCAATCCTCAGAGAGTTTACAAGCTTCTCCATCCTCTTTTATGTCTCTAACAATGATGTCGAGCATAGCTAAGCACATGGCAGACACATGCAACAGAGTCAGACCAACCATATTAGCAGATGCCAGCCTGAATTAGCGATCAGCCAAATGACTACCCCAGAAGTAGAAGCTACACCAGCAGGAGCAACAAATGGCCACTGCCCTGATACATGAATGATTGGCAGCTTCTGCCTGCAGCTGGTGACAGCGTAGATGCACAGCCTGAAGACTTGAAGCTTAACTCCAAGTTGTGAACCCATGCTCATGCACGTGGCACTTCAGTAGGTATAGAAGCAAGAACAGAGTGGTTCTATGACCCAGCTAGAGTTCCAGGAGTCTCCTAATGTCACATTTCATGAGTGTGGAAATGGGTAGGAATGTGCCTTTAGAAGAAGGACATTATGCTGTTGGAGAAATGATTTGTTCTCTTTCCCACTGAAGAAGCTCTCCTCCTAATGATCCTCTACTCAATAGCTCCTTTAGGAGAGACTACAGAAAGTGGCATTTTTATGGAGGATGATTGCCAAACTCAGCCCCACGAGCCAGATTTGGAGAGCCAGCTGGGATTAACAAGTGAGGTGCCATTACGATCCAGGATAAAGTCTCCTGTTTGATTAGGGATGTGTGGTACTTCCATAGCACTTTATCCCTTTATTTATTTCTCGATTATCTAGTACATTACTGGGAGGAAATGAGATAAAATTGCAGCAGAGAAATTTATGCTCACAACA
Source organism: Mesocricetus auratus (assembly GCF_017639785.1). NCBI lineage: Eukaryota > Metazoa > Chordata > Mammalia > Rodentia > Cricetidae > Mesocricetus > Mesocricetus auratus. The sequence continues at coordinate 36,254,415 of NW_024429267.1, read as the reverse complement.
AGGATGCATTTGTTATTGTGCTGCGCAGTAGACTTGGGAAAGGAATTTTGTGGGCCCTTTGTGAAGTCTCTTTCACCCCTCGGGCTCCTGAGAACAGGCTCAGAGAGGATGGCTGGCTGGGGAAGGTGGCCAGATTGGACAGCTGGTTTTCATATTTTGGGACAGGAAGCTCAGAGAATCTTGATACTGAAATCTCAGAGCTTCAGCTCCCTTTCTTCCTACAACGAGGCTCAGGGTAAACAGTTCCTCTGTGGTTCACAGACCTGCTCTCCAGTCAAGGGTACTTTCACTTTTGGACCCCTTGACCTTGTGCAATCTTCAGCTGAATTTGGAGGCCACGAGTGGTGTCCTGGGAAGGGACATAGATTTAGGGTTCAGATATAAAAATACTCCTCTGAATCTTCTGAATGAGGCTTTGTGCAGATTGCAAGTCAGAGTGGTGTCTCCATTCTAATATGGGAGATGAAACCCAAAAAACAAACGAAAACACAGGGTAGGGTTCTGTATCAAAAACAAAGCAATGCGTAGCATTAAAAATTTTAAAAAGTAGAAGATGGAGTATTTCAGATATGGTGGTCATCAGGCTGCTCTGAGCAAGGCTGTCCTCCATGCCCTGAGACCAGGAGAATTGATGCTGAGGGATATAAAGCATGGAGAAGCCCAGTGGGAAGGCCCTAGGGCTGGAGTGTTCTGGAGCTATTTAATGGAGAGCCAAATGTTCGGTATGGCCAGGCTGAAAGAGCCAGATGGAACATGAATGGAGATGAGCTGGAGCCCAGGCTTCCAGGGCTTGCAGGACACATGGGCATCTTGGATTCCATTCCTAACGTCATAGGACCAGAATAGCTGTGTAAAAGGTTTTGAGTTATGCAGTGTCAGGATTAGATAAGCATTGTAAGCTGTCACTCCGGGGGTGTGGGTGGGAAAGGCTGAGGTTGGCTCGGAGGTTCAGATTGGCTTGGCCTGGGGTGGTGACAGTGAAGGGGTAACCCATTTTGATGACTGAGTCTGAACACCAGTACTGCCTCTTGCAAACTGAGATCTTAGGTGAATTGTTTAGGTTCTTGGAGCTTCAAATATTTTCAAATAAAACTGAGGATAAACATACTTCCTTGGCACTAAACTCTGACTGGTAGATATTTGAGCCATACATATATGCCACCGTGAGCATCCACTATGGTTTACATAGACAGTCTTCCACCTCCGAAGCCTAAAACAGCTCAGCATCTTTATATGTGTGCCCTTTAGACCTTGCTGAAGAACAGAGGAGTGGGGTAAATGAAAAGAGAAATTAAGAAAAGGAAATAAACATGACTGGCCCCAGGTTTCAGCACTGGATGGCTGGGAAAAAAAAGACATAGAAAAAGAAAGGACATGAGTGTTCCTAGGTATGATGGAGGAGAAGGTTTATTGTAGGTAAAAGGAAGAGCATAGCTGGAGGCAGGGACATCTGGAAGAATCCTGAATGGACATGATCCTTAGTCACATAAGGAGAAGGTAGGGAAGAAGGAAGGGAGAGAGGGGAACCAGGTGAAGCAGCCAGGAGGCCCAAAAGAGAAGGAATAACCAAAATGGCTGGATTAGGTAGGGAAGGGCAGCCCAGGCCTTGGGATGGAGATGTTTAGGGTTGGGAGCAGGGTATGCCAACCAGGAGGACCCTGTAACAAGTAGGGGATGCAGGAAGAACCTGGCAGCCAGGTCCACTTTGACATGTTAAACAAGCACCTCAGCCATTTGTCCCAGGTTTGAGACCTAGCATGGGTTTTCAGATATCTAATTTGATGGCCCACCAACAGGCTGGCTTCTGGAATGGCTGTACAGCAGCACGTGGAAATTGTAATGCCCCTAACCTTCCCACCAGCTCTTGGCATTATCTAGTTTTCCAGTTTTAGCAGCTTAATAAAGCTCTGATAAAATTTTTAATTAACATTTTTTGATTACTAAAGTGGTTGAATGTATTCATATGCCCTTTGAGTTTCCTTTTCTAAGGGGTTAAGCCACAGCCTTTGAATATTTTAATTTGGGGTTATTTACTTGCCTTTTAACTGACTTACAGGACTTTCTCATAGCCTCTAAGTAACAGATTCTCTATTGCTATCAAATGTCCATTCTTCCATTCTGTCACCTATAAACACTTCCCAAATCTCTCTCATCCAACTGAAAATGGAATAATTTTGATGTAGTTGGGTCTACCCAGCGGTTAGTGCTTCTGAAGTACTGTTTTAGAAGGTGGTTCTCTATCACTGTGTTGCAATACATTCTTCTACATTTAATTCTGACCATTTTAGATGGTTATTTTATGCATTTAGGTCTTTCTTCCATTAGGAAAGAGTAATATATTAGGTAAGGATCTATCTTTACTTTTCCTGTGTTCTAGCTTCTCCAATACTGTTATTAAACATTATTGTCTTTGATTTGTACTGCTGTTATCACACAAGAAATATGATAATAGGTCTGCCTTGGCTCTATGTTGTGTGCTATTGATCTGTGTTTTGTTTGTAGGCCGATACCTGAGTGTTTTTATTACTTTGGTTTTATAGTATATTTTATTATCTGATAAAGTGGGTTTATCCTGTTTATTTTTCTTCTCTGGGTTGTTTTTATTTAACTATAGATTTTTTATTTCTTCCATAGAAGTCATTGAGGTATAACTTGCATACATCAAAAGTTATAGGTTCAAGTTCATTCAACTGAATGTTTATCATCTCTCAGGGATTATATTTCAAGGAACACCTCAACAATTTATGTAGAATATAAAAACCTGTAATTATCTGAGAGAACTCAAAGTATAAAAAATTTTATTAGCCCTTCCCCATTTTTTCTTGTGACTTTCTGTCAATTCCTCCCCACCATAGTCATTTTCTGTTTATGACTTCCATAGATTGTTTTTTACCTGATTGAGAACTTCCTGTCAATGGAGTCAGACTATCACTATCTTCTAGGTTTCACATCAGTCCTTGTTGTTGCAGGTATTAATATTTGATCCATTTTATTGTAAAGTAAGTATTTTTCATTTTCAGTTGATGGACCACTCATAATGTTTTATGTTATGTGAAAAGTCATTATACACATTATTGTAAAGGTCTTGTGGACATGTTTTCCTTTACTCTTTGTAAAATATCCAAGTAATGATGGAGAGGATGTGGAGAAAGGGGAAGACTCCTCCACTACTGGTGAGAGTGCAAACTTGTATAGTCACTTTAGAAATCAGTATGACAGTTCCTCAGGAAAATGGGAATCATTCAACCACAAAATCCAGCAATTCTACTCTAGGCATATACCCAAAAGATATACACCAATTCAATAAGGACATCTGTTCAACCATGTTCATAGCAGCATTATTTGTAATAGCCAGAACCTGGAAGCAGCCCAGATGCCCCTGAACTGTAGAGTGGACAGAGAAAATGTGGTACAATTACACAATGGAATCTCAAACTTTGCAGGCAAATGGATGGAACTAGAAGAAACCATCATGAATGAGGTAACCCAGTCACAGAAAGACAAACATGGTATGTACTCACTCATATATGGATTTTAGACATAGAGCAAAGGAGTACCAGTCTACAATCCACACAGCCAGAGAAGCTAGGAAATAAGAAGGACCCTAAGAGAGGCATTCATGGTCCCCTGGAGAAGGGGAAAGGGACGAGATCTCCTGAGCTAATTGGCAGCATGGGGGGAGGGAAGAGGGAGTTAGGAGAAAGAGAAGGGGAGAAGATGAGGGGACAGGAGGATATGAGAGAGAAGGAAGATTGAGTCAGGGGAAGAGTAGAGGAGAGCAAGAAAAGAGATTCTATAATAGATGGAGCCATTATCTGTTTAAAGAGAAATCTGACACTAGGGAAATGTCCAGAGATTTACAAGGTTGACCCTAACTAACAATCTAAGTAATAGTCCAGAGGCTACCTTAAATGCCCTTCTCCAATAATGAGATTGATGGCAACCTTAGATGCCATCCTAGAGCCTTCATCCAGTAGCTGATGGAAGCAGAAGCAGAGATCCACAGCTAAACACTGAGATGAACTCCTGGAAACCAGTTGCAGAGAGGTAGGGGTGATGAGCAATGGGGTCAAGACTAGGCTGGAGAAACCCACAGAAACAGCTGACCTGAATAAGCTCATGGATCCCAGACTGATAGCTGGGAAACCAGCATAGGACTGATCCAGACCCCCTGAAAGTGGGTGTCAGTTAGGAGCCCTAGGCAATCTATGGGGCCTCTAATAGAGGATCAGTATTTATCCCTAGTATATGAATGGACTTTGGGAACCCATTCCACATAGAGAGATACTTTCTCAGCCTAGACACATGGGGGGGAAGGCCCAGGCCCTGCTCCAAATGATATGATAGACTTTGAAGATCCCCATGGAAGGCCTCACCCTCTCTGGAGAGCAGAAAAGGAATGGGATAAGGGATCAGTGGGGGGCAGGGGAGGAGGGGGGGAGAGAAGTAACTGAGATTGACATGTAAAACAAACTTGTTTCTGATTTAAATTTTAAAAAAGAAAAAATATCCAAGTAAAAGATCTTTGTTTCTTAGAGTAGGCTTACATTTACTTTAAAAAAAATGACAAACACATTTCAAAATCATTGTAATAGTTACGCTTTACCTTGAAGTCTTGGAGTCCTAGCTGCCCCAACTCTACTGACACTGGGTAATGCTAGTGTTTCAAAAGAAGCTATATTAGTGAGCATGGAACATATTGTTTTACTTTTAATTTACATTTCCCTGATGACTAATGATACTGAGCACCTTATTGGCTGGTCTATTTTGGAGTGATTTTTTTAAAGGTACTTGATTGAATTTTTTGTTGGATTGTTCTTCCAAGGTTGACTTATAAGAACGTTCAGTCTTCTTTCTCCTTTCAATTTGTTGGATTTGAAGCTTTTGCCAAACAAATAAAAGTGTTCTTTCCAGTCTGCCTTGCCCTTTCATTTCTTTCTGGTTAGGAGAAAGTTTTAATTTCGTGGGTTCCCAATTTGCCAAGTTTTTAAAATTGAAAATTAGAGTTAATTGCTTTTGAGTTTTGATTAAGAGACTCTTACCCACCTGTTCTGATTTGCTTCCTGCTGCTGTGGTAAACACTCTGCTTTGGGGATGAAAGAATTTATTTGGCTCAAACTTCCAGGTGACAATCCCCTACAAAAGAAGTCAGGGTGAGCTCAAAGGCAGAAATCATGGAGGTGTGTGACTCTGCTCTGTGCTGCTCACTGGCTTATGCTCAGCTATCTTTCTTTTAGAGCAAGGATCCTCCTGCCTAGGGATGGTGCCAACCTCAGTGGCCTAGAGCCTCCCACTTCCATCATTAAGCAAGCAACCCCTCACAGACATAGCCACAGGCCAATCTGATCTGGGATGTCCTCCATCTAGACTCCTTCAGGCTACTCTAGGCTGTGCCAAACTCATGGCTGAAACTAACTAGGTCACCACTCATGATCACAAAGCTGTGTTTTATTTCAATTAAGAAAGTTTGTTTTTGTATGTAAGCTTGAGATGAACTTGAATGTTAATTTCCCCTCTACAGAAATTTCGGTGTTCTTTTAAAATTGTTTTTCTTTCCCACGGAATTAGTGTGGAACCTTGATAAAACATCAATGCATCATGGACACATTGGGGTTTCCTTTTCTCTTAATCTGTATACCAGCAAACAGCGTAGTATCCCAATTACTTTACTCTCATTGTAGATTTAGGTAGTATAGGCACTTTTCTTTTTCTACACAGTTTTGCCTTTTCTAGATCTTTCAGATTTCCACTTGTAGTTTAGAATCACCATTTTATCTTCTTTATATAAAGTCTCCTGAAGTTTTTGATTGGGTTGCATCACATCTGCAGGTCAAGTGAGGAACAAAGGACAGTCTCCCAGCTGACTCCAGGTACCCTGTGTGGAAGCTCTGAAGACTCCCCAGGGAATTCTTCCTGTCCTCTTGCTTCCAAGTAAACCATATGACATATTTGGAAAGCTCCTCCAAGCTCTGCATAGAAAATTGCTGGGAATTGTCCTGAATTTATAGGCTGACTTCATACAGTCAGTATTCTTCTGTTTTGTTGGCATGCATTTAGTACACATGGTCCTGTGTTCCATGAGGATTTCTCCAGATGACCACATGACAGACTTTGACGCGTTGTAAGCACCATGTTCCATGCCCTCTCCTTGTCTTCTCCTGTTCCCTAGACTATGTCACTTCTACTCTCACGTCTAATTGAGTAAAGAGACAGCCTACAGAATGGGAGAAAATCTTTGCTAATTATACGTCAGACATCGATATCTAGAACACTTAAAAGAATGCAGTAAGTGAAAGATTAACAAATCAAATAACCCAGTCAATGAACGGGCTGATGAAATGAGCACGCTGCTTGCAAAGGATGGCGTACAAATGTCCAATAGACACATGGAAAGTGTTGTGTTCTTGAAGAACTTAGCTATGCCATCTGGGACTGCGGCACAGAGCTCTTAGGCAGAGTATCATTTATACTCCTACTTCTACTTTTTTTTTGTTGTGAGCCTAGCTTTTAACAGCTGAGCCATCTCTCCAGCCCACTCCTTTTGTTTATCTATTTATTTATTTATTTATTTTAGAACTTTAAGGTTTCTTCCATGGAAGTTTTAAAATCCTATACATTTTATAAAAATTTAACAATATGAATTGTATCTTTAAAAAATCCTGGTTTATTATTAGTTTAAAGAGATGATTATTGAGGTGGCTCTCAAACCTATCATCTTTGTCAGACTTTCTTATTCTACTGTTTGACTTTGCTGGTATTTACAGATGTCTGTGACATTTCCAAGTATTGAGTATTTTAACTTTTTCTCCAAGTTCTCCTCTCTCAGTATCATACAATTAATTATAACCACTGAGGTTTTGTTTGCTTGTTTTCTGACAAGGTCTCACTCTATAACCTAGGCTGGTTATTAAATCATTATGAAGATCAGAGTAGCCTCAAACTCATGGCAATCATTCTATGCTAGGAGCCCCTACCCAGTGCTGGGATTATATACCTGAGCCACCACCCAGCTACAAACTCATTTAAAGTCTGTGACATTTCCCTACCCTTGGATTATGCATTCCTAACCATGGTAGAATTGAGCCATAAATGAGTATCTGGCCCAAAGTGGGCCAAACAGATCCTCTCTCCTAAGGAATTTGGAGTTATGGTTCAAAATTGCTGGTCAGTATCTGTTAGGCGGGTGAACTGGAAAATACTACGAAGGCTGAGTGGGACAGCTATGTTTGGCCACTTAGACACAAAAGCAGAGTAAGATTTAAACAGTGTAAAAGAGGAAGGTTTGGGAATGCAGAGAGAACTCAATCAGTGAAGTGTTTGATGCAGAAACAGGAAAACATGAGTTCAAGACCCAGAACCTATGTAAAAAAAGGCCAAGTGGGTTGATGCATGATTGTTGCATGAGAACTGGGATGTGGAGACAGGTATATGCTGGAGATGCCTGGCTAACCAGCCTAAACTAGTTGGTAAGTGCCAAGTCAATAAAGAACCTGCTTCAAAACAAAGACAAGTAATAATAATAGTAACAGTCAAGGTGGTCAGTATTTGAGAAACTAGAACGTACATCTGAGGTCCAACTTGAGGTTCCATCCTCATACATAGCCATACATGTGCATGTGACTCTGCACAAATATATGTACCTGAACTACACACATATGCATATATGCACAAAACAAAGGTGGTTCAAGAGGAGAGGGGGGAGGGAGAGAGAGAGAAAGAACATTTACATTTATCTTACAGTGATAAGACACCATAGCCAAGGCAATTTATAAGAGAAAAGATTTAATTGGGAGCTTACAGTTTCAGAGAGTGGGTCCATGGCCATCATGGCATGATGCATGTCAGCAGGCAGGCATGGTGCTGCAGCAGTAGCTGAGAATTTACATTTTGAGAGGCAAGCATGAGTCAGAGAAAGATAATGGAGAATGGTGTGGCCGTTTGAAACCTCTACCCCAGGTGACATACCTCCTCCAACACAATCACACCTCTTAGTCTTCCCCAAACAGTTTCACCAACTGGGTATCAAGTATTCAGATATCTGAGCCAATAAGGGGCATTATTATTCAACCACCACACATTCTACTCATTGTAATGGCCACTTTGCCTTCTCCCATCTCTCATAGCACATCAGTTCATCCGGCCAGTCATAACTGCATCATATCATTTCAGCTTCTCTATTTCTCCACCTTGCTGTTCTGGTCCAGTCATTGTTGCCTCTCACCTGGGTCATTGCTACATTCTCCTATTGTTGACACTGCTTATGCATCTTCACATATCTGTCAGGGAATCCTCTTAAAATTTAAACTATCCCCTACCTCTTACAACCCTTTAAAGCAGATTGGAGGGACAACTTACTAGTAAAAGACTACCTAATGTAAACATTGGCCTTTTATAGCTTTCATTGTGGCAATTGTGTTCATAGTATTTGTCTATCTTAAACTTTAATATTTGATTATGTGTGTGTTTCTGTTTTTATTGCCCAAGTTCTACAAGAGGAGGATGGCCTTCTGTTGGGTCTACGTGATTTCAGACATTGTCTGACACATAGTAGTAAAACAAATACTTGATTGATAAACTGGGAAGGAAGGGAGAAACAAGGAAAGGAGTGAGATAGAACATAGGGATGGGGATGAGAATCGAATGCCAACTGTTAGATAAAGCATCATATCATATAGACCTTGGTCCAACTGAAACCAAGCACGTCTGGGTAGTCTGGGCCAGAGGAGCATCAGGCACCCTTGAAAAGTACTGAACAAAGGGAGTCTGGGTGGCCCACCTCCAAGGCAGCTATGAGCTTAAGGTCCAGGATCTGTCTTTGGCTTGAAAGCTTTGTGCAATCTCCTGTGGGTTTCTGTACCTATCAGCCTCCAAGGTGTCCTCATGTCTGTGGATGCATAACTCTTTTTGAGCAAACTGTAGATTATGCACATAATGTTGCAACTTTATCTCTGCTGGGGGTGGGGCTTGTTGGCTTAGGAACTACTTCCAGGGAGAGCGGGGTGGGAGGCCTTACCCTCTGGGACAGCTCTACCCTGGAGACCACCCTCCCAGATGAGTAGGCCAGACACGGCTATCTCTGAAGAATCTACTGTGGCCTTAGGGTTTTCTCTTCCTGACTCCTTTAGATGTCTAACAGCTACCTCATGTCCTTAGAGATAGATGCAGAGTCTGGTGTCCAAGTTGATGCCTGATGAGGTCATTTCCTTGTTTCAGGCTTATAATTTTTAACTCATGAAGAAATTACCAGCCCATGTGTGAACTGTTGAGTCCTTCATGAAGAGAGAAAGTTGCAGTGTTGAATGCAGTGTGTGAGTCCCTTCCCCTCTGATCTTTGCCACTAGAAACTTTCTTTTAAGAGATGCCTCAATGTATCTGAGGTTCTTAATTCTGTGACACTTGGATGACACATCTCAAAGCCTGTTTCTTCAGGAAGGCTTCCAAGAATTCAACTTTAAGTGACTGTTTATCCTTAAAATCTTATCCTTGAAGTTTTCAAAGATGGTAAAATAGTTGGCGTGTATTCACACATGCTCCCTGTTTGCACTGACTACCACCCCACAGGCATCAGTTGAGCTCGGCACTGCTTATCCCACATGAGCCATATCCACTGTTCTTCCAACACTGACTGAGTGAGGAGAGAAGTTGTCCAGTTTCTATCTTGGGAGCTCTACTTTGAGCTGAGAAGCATCGGCTTCATGGGGACTTTTGAGTATGGCTGGACCCAAAGCACTGAGAAATAGCCATGTGGTACATGTAAGTAGAAAACATTGGCCAACAGAGGCAAACAAACTACAGTGTCACCAAGGCTAGCCCTTGGAGAGACCAGCTTCTCCCTGACATTCCAGGGTCCCCTTGAGTCAGGACCATAACTTTTAATGAAGACTTCTGTGGCTTACATCCATTACTAGTCGTAGATTACTTGATCTAGTTTCTGCTACTTAAGACCTTAAGAATCTTGACTAAATTGGATGACTGTGGTAGTGAATTATTCTTGCCTCATTTTTCTACAACCAAAGTTTTCAGCTGGAGGCAGAAATATGATTCTGTGTATTGCAGCCTCACAGTACCCAGAGCACTGTGATAGATTCAGCAGGGACACAATTATGAGCTTCTCAGCTAAGTGGTCTATTTGAAATGGAAAATATACCCAGATGACCTTGTTTATATTATCTATGAAATAGATGCACACACATTAATAACATTCTCCAAGAAATAATGATTATCCCTAACAATGCTCACGATTCAAACAATAGGCATTAAAGAACATTATCATTTTTAGCACAAACTGATGCAGCCATGTCTTGTAACAGCTTTTTGTCAATCCTCTGTTGTTCCAGAGCTATCATTTCCCATTCCCACTGCTGTAATTTTCAAAAAGTGACATGAGAAAGACATCATGCAACAGAGTTCAAGCAGGGTTTTTCTTTTTTTAATTAGGGGAAAGGTACCCTAAGAAGGGAAAGGGGATGGGGGAGACTATAGTCTCCAGGGACAGGAGAAGTGGGAGAGAGAAAAGAAAGGCAGAGAGAAAGAAGAAGAAAGACAGAGGGAAAGAAAGAAAGGAAGATGGATAGGAGGTGGGCAGGGCCCTTTTAAAGGGGAAAAATAGTGAATAGGCACAGGTGGTGCTCTTTGTGGCTGCAGCTGAGGGTGTATCCTGTCAGAACTCCAAGGGCAGGTCAGTACAAATACCTAAATACTAATGCCAACTGCATACTATATTACTTCCAAAGTTCTGGATCTGACCCTTAGACCTCTGAACAACATAGCCCTAGCCTCTCTTCCATTTTATGTCTGACCTACTTCAATCCATGTTAGATCACTCACCCACCCCATTGCTCAAGGTCCCCCACTTGCTCATACTTCTTCTAGTGCCCCCTTTACCCTCAACACCTCACTTCTTGTTAGAAACTAATTTAGAATCTTATATCTCTTTACACCAATTCAATGTTGTTGCACCCAGGGCTTCTTGGAGGAGTGGACAGGGGAGCAAACTAAGATGTGGAGCACAGTGAACTGTGGGGAATGAGTTCATTCTGATCTCAAAGCCATCTCAATACTAGGTTCTTCTAGAGTCTTTTTAGGTCCTTATTATTGGCAGGTACATGCCAGTGACCAAGGCTTCCATTGTTTTTCTGACCAAGTGTCTGCCAGTTGACTGAGACAACTGGCTTTTCCTGAAGTCTTTGGAAATTGACAGGGAACCACAGCTCCATACTGAAGCCATCACCCCATTTATGTGGAGCGATTCTAGAGCACAGATTCTCAACCTGTGGATCACAATCCCTTTGTAGTCATGTATCAGATCTTACATTACAATTTATAACAGTAGCAAAATTACAATTACAAAGTACCAACCAAATATTTCTATGCTTGGTGATCACCACAGCATGAAGAACTGTACTAAAGGCTGTCACATTAGGAAGGTTGAAAACCACTGCTCTAGAGCCAACAGTAAAAGCAGTTTCCAGTAGTTAAGTGCCAGGGATGGGCTGACAACAGCTAGCCTCCAGGGGCAGGGACAAGAGAACAGAGGGTACTTTCTCCTGATTTCTTTGTGTCCCATCCCTCTTGTCCACTGAGCTCATCAAAAGAAGACAGAGAACTCCCAGTAGATAGTAAACAGAGTTACTATTGAAATGTTTATAGGCATCTGTTTCCCACCAACCTTCTGCAGCTGCCCTTGTGGTCTCCTTACCTTTCCCTTTCTCCTCCCAAGCCAGAGACTGTTATTATCCAGGACACTGACATTCACACTTAGACTTTTGCATACTTTATCTTTGAGCTGCTAATCTGACTGTTGTGCTTCAGGTTTACTGAAGCCGAGAGGCCACTGGACACAGGATAGTCAGTCAGGATGCACATGTGCTGCTTCCCAGAGGCAGCATAGAAATGCAGCTGGCAAAAACCCACAGTGCGCAGCCAGCGCCTGCTGCACTAGTCTCTTTGGGTCATAGAAAACTCAATAATATTCATTTTCCAGAAATCGAAGCTTTCCCTTCAGGTAACATATCAAGATTTACTGTACCTGGGACAGAATTAGGCACCGGATTAGGAATTCAATGCATGACAATCCATCTTCCTTCCAGCAAGATATTGTTGCACAAATCAGAAAATCATAGCCTGGCTGTATAATCAACAGCATTTCATTCCAGAGAGCATATTACAGCTGGAGCGATAAGGCCCATTGAAGCCGTGGATAGCAGCGCTTGAGGTTTCTGAGCAGCCACACTTTCTTGGAACCCTTACGACTTTTTCCAAATGCATTTGAGGTTTTTCAAGTCAGCTCTGTTCCTTATAATATGAGCGGATACATCCTGGGTCAAGGGTTCATTTCAACAAGGGATAGTAGTTTTCACTTCTTACAGCTATATTTTCAGTCTCTAAGCCTGCAGTCACTCCAGTGAATCTATTCTATGGGAAAAATAAATATAAAATTAAACTATATCTACCAACTCTACAACCCATTCCTACTGCAATTTTATTTTTCAAGTTCTTCCTAGGCAAGCAGTGGCGATTACTTATGCCATATTTAGCATGATTATTCATGGCATACCTTTTGTTTAAAAGACGGTGTTTTACCTAATTTTATTTAAACATAACAATCCAGTGAACCAGTATTGATGTTCCTAGTTGTGGGTATGATAACAGAGGTGAGGGGTGGTCATGCAGGCTTCTCAGAGTTCTCTAGCTAGGATGAGACACAGAACAGAGTTTCTTTCTCCCCATTTCTCACTCCTTCTTCAACCTCTAACAGTCTGGCTTCCTGCATGGAGCTGCAGTATCAAGAGCACCAGTGGCTCACTATGTAAAACCCAATGGAAAGTTTTCAGTGCTTACCTTAAGTGACCTCTCTGCAGCCTTGGCCAGGGACCTCGTCCTCAGCATAGTCCCGTGCTTTTGACTTCCCATCTCCTGTGGATGCTCCCCTGTCTCTTGTTTAGCTCTTCTTATCTCTCTCACCTATGGGTGTTGGAGTAATTGGGTGGGGCTTCTACAGGACACACTTCTCTTCTTTCACACCGTGCCTACCATTGGGTGGTCTCATATTTTCCAACAGCAGTACTACCCAAGGGTAGGCTGCCTGACTTCAGCTCTTAGCCTCCAGCTAAGCTTGACCCTTTCGTCTGTCAGACCGGTAGCTCCTTCCTTGCTCTAGACCTTAATGTCCTGGATCTCCTTCAGGCAGAACAACCTCAAGACATTTAAGGACACCACAGTCCTGAGAGACAATGACTGTGGCCTTACCTTACCATGAACTTCGTCACTAGGCCTTACCTTACCGTGAACTTCGTCAAAAGGTCTATCCACACAACTCTGTACTGCTGCCTGCAGACCAAGCCCCTGCCCAGCTCTCCTAGGCCTTCTGGAATGCAGCTGAATTACTCCTCTATCCGTGTGCCTTCGAGGACACCTGCCATCCACCCAGAACGCAATGCTCTAGCAGCCTTGTCAAGTGAATGCCTTTCCCCCTCAGAGTCCCCACTTGAGGTAGGCACCCTCCTCACTTCCTGCTGCTATTTCCTGATGAGCCTTTTTTCTTCCTAGTAACCTTTGTCAACTAGCACACTGTTGGATAACACACCCTCGACCCTGTCTGTTGTGATCGTATACTGACCTGTATTCACTCTTTTTCAGCTATTGGTCATCAAACATTTGGCTTCCTGGATCACTGCATTTGCCATTACTTTTTTTTTCTAACAGCAGCATTTGTGGGAATGACTCACTCCCCTTCATGACTGACCTCTCCTCTTCAATGACACCTCCTCCAACTCTACCTTCATCACCCTCACCTACAGGAATGCCTGTAACCTTGCCATCAGTCAATTCCTGCAACCCCAGAGTCTTAATTTTAAGGGCAACAAACTCTGGACAATTCTATCTTTCTAAATTGCTTATTTTGCTACCTGCAGCCCAGCCATTCTGAACACAAGGGCTTTCCAGCTTATGTCTGCCACTTCTGCCTAACCCAGCACCACTATCCCTGCCCAGAGTAAGCGTTTTAGTTTCTGTCCATCATTGTGTTTCTCTTTTGCATATACCCTGTCTTCCTTTCCCTTTCTTGGTACTTCCCTAATTAAACCTCAGTCTTTCCTGTTAGCTAAAGCTACCTGCCCATCCATTGAATTTCTGCATCTGAGAGGTTCACTGTGGTTGAGGAAGAACACTACTTCTCATTTTAAGCTTACGACCACAGATCTCAAGTGGGTTACAGACCTGGACAACTCTTTCACACATTTCCTCAGCATCCCAGTATCTCTTTGTATCTCTTTGCTCTAAATCTGTAATTTAGCCTCTTTTATTGAGAAATTAGAATAAGAAGAAACTTGCCTGAGTCACCCAGTAGTACCTTTATCAGCTTATTTGCATTTGGACCCAAATGTTCTGCCTGTAATGACTTGGACATTACCTCGTGCCTCTCAAGGTCCATCCACTTAAGATCTGATCTCTCTTTATCTTAACATCAATGTTCTCTTTTCATATAGCCCAGACTTCCATCCTTAAAAAATTGGTCCTGTCCTTGACCCCATGTTTCTCTCCAGTGCCCTGTCTCTTTGCTCCTCTTTAGACTACAGATCTTGGGGAAGGCTTATGTTCACTGTCTCCACATCCCATTTTGGGAGCTCACCCCAAGCAGTCTGTGTTCACCACTTTCCGGAGTCACTCCAGTTGAGATCAATAACATCTATGTGGCCAAATCCTGTAACCTATCTCAGCACTTGCCTTAATCCCCACGTTGAATTTGTGTTGTCAATCACTCACTCCCTTTATCTTGAAACTTTTCCTCCCTTGACCTCTGGGACAGCACAGTGAATCTTTCTCCTGAAATCTAGATTTTTGGCTACTGTCCAATTCGTATGTCTAATTAGCATTTCAAACACAGTTGTGCTTGTTGATTTCTATCCAGCCTCATGTATGAGTTGGGCTCAGTCACTTAAGCATACACATGCCTGTGCAATATTACATTTGTGAACTGAATATCATTAATACGTACTGTTAAAGTGGTGGTTGGATGAGGCAGTAACAATCGAAGCACTGATCTTAACGCCTGGAGCACAGTAAGTTCTCATTAAATGACAATGCCCTCCCCCAGTCTCTCTGTCTGACATAGGACTTGGGTGTTCCCCACTTAGTGAGTGGCAGGCATCACCTTTTACTCAGCCACCAAAACCGGAATACTACATCATCCCACGACTCCTTTCTGTTCTGGACCACTCAGACCAATCCATAACCAAGTGTTTCCAAGCTGATACTCAGCATTTCTTAACTCTTTCTGTGCTGATTTGGCTTCCCATCTCTTTGTCCCCTCTTCGGCGCATCCCTTCCCTGGCTGTAGCTTCCCACCGGCTTCTATGTCCTGTCGTTCATTCTGCAGCTGGTGGTGGATGCATTCTCTGACCACATTCCCTTCAATTTCTCCTCAAGAACTGCAGGGAAAGATCTGCATTTTTATGAGTGTGGTTCCTTTATGCCTAGGGACCACACTACCCTCTTTGCCTGGCTGACTCCTACCTGGGGTGGCTGTCCACACACTTCCATCTCTAAAAGGCTAGGCCAGATTCTGCCTGGTTTGGGGTAATCCTCCATTTAAAAGATCTGTTCTTACATGTAGCCTCTGAGCTCCTTGGTGGAGGACCTCATGCTCCACATTCCTCAGGGTATTATTTCAACCCCTTAAAATGTTCTCCAATTTTTTACTCCCTGAAACCTATACTTCACTGGATATAGCACATGTACACTTATGTGTCAAAATGTTCACTCTTTGATATTTGAAATGAAGCTGGGGATTATGTGGTCTTCAAGATCCTTCTAATTCTAAAATATCAGGACTGTCTGGCTTATTGGGCTGTGTAGGATCAGGGTATCACTTGCTGGATTATAACGGCTGAGGATGTTGAGAGATTCTGAGACCATTTCACCCAGTCAAAAATAGCTACACAATTGATTTACTTTCTCCTTTTCCATTCAGTGTTTAGACATGTCTCCAGTGAAAGTCACTAAGCTGTATTCCTCTTGGGAATGGCTTAACTGTTTTATGTTCATTTCCACCCCCAGCTTCTTAGAATAATGGAGAGAGCAAGCTACAACAATTAAATGATGTAACTCCCCAAAGTTCACTTGCTCTGGGTTTATAATCCCATTCCGGCCTCAATAGGACTAACATCTTTCCTACAGTGACTCCCCCTGGTATGTTAATGAATCATCCTGCTGATATGCCCTGTGCTACTGCAAGGATTGTTGACTCTTTGGAGGAGGCAAGAGTTAAACCCTTAGGGGGTCCGGCATCTGCATGGTCAGAGAGCCAGGCTTAGTCGTGGGATTTCATGGACAGTAGTGTATCCACTATACAGTAGTGTATCCACTGTCTACTCCAGGGTTACTCTGATATTAGCAGTAATCTAGACATGAATGAGGCTCGGCATTCACCCTAGAGAACTTGCTGCTTAGAGGAGGAGAGTGAGGACAAGAGAGGGGAGGACATGCGATGGAGGAAAAGGAAGCCCAGGGGTGAGAGTGCAGAAGACCCATGACAAATTCACCCAGAGGCATCACAGAATGCTTCTGAAGTGATGGAGAAAGTTTTAAGATGAAGTCTAAATAGTAAACAGTAATTACACCAAAGTGAAAGGACATTAGACTCTGGGGATGGAAGGACCAAGGGAGGACTTTGTAAAAGGATAAAGGATAGCACCAGAGGCCTACAGTTCCTAAGCATTTCTCTGAGAATGGCAGTAGGTGTGATAATGAGAAAATTATATAAAGAAGCAGGGCCATATCACTAATGTCTTCCCAAGACAAGGAATTATTCAGTGTCTGTGAACCTTCCTGTTTCTGAACTCTAGGGCATGATGGTGCTTGGCAACATAGGGGGCCAAATTGTCAGCAATAGGATAGACATGGAGGGATTGTGGGTATGTTGAGGAATTCTGTGGCCACCTTTGACCATTTCCAAACACCAGGCAGCTGACTGCTCTGTTTCCTGTTTCTGTTTAGTTCTTTGTAAAAAGCATGTAGCGACTATGTGAGTAGAAAGTTATTAAACCACCACACTGAAAAGATTTACTGGAATACTGAAGGCAATAGGGAGCCATTGAAGTTTATTAAGCATGGAACTAACCCAGTTTATGCAGCATCTTAGAAAGGTCAGTCTGCAGGAGCAATGAGGAGCAAAATGCATTTGAGAGCAGATAAAAGGTAAAAGGACCAGTGAAGATGCTATTATCATGGTACAAGCTACGTCTGCAAGGACTGGAAAGTCAGGCAGGCAGTCACATTTGGGGCCTGGATAAAATGGTAGAGGGTGAACGAGAGTCAGGAGCCAGGTTCTAGTCCTTTGTGCTTGGGAACTGTCAGGCTGGTGAGCCTCCTCAGTCTGTTAGCAAGTTCACCCCCCTTTCTTCCTAAGATCCCGTACCTGGTTTTTTAAACCTATCCACCCCAGCCTGGCCCAGATCTAAGTTCTCCTGACTCCCCTCCTCAGCCTGCTTTCTCCCTGCTTTAGAGACCACCATCCCCTCACTCAGTGTCCCCAAGCCAGAGGCCCAGATTTCTCCCTTCATTGTTGATATACAACTCACCTATGAGGTCTGTCAAGTTTGTTTCCTAATTGCTTCTGTACTACACTGCCCTCAGGCATGGACTGCTGCCAGAAATTCCTAGATAGTTTGCCTTCTTATGCTCTCCCAGGGTACCACAGCAACTTATCCAAGACTGAGGACCTGACTGTGTGCATCCAGAGTCTTCATTACTCCCAGAGAGAGGCCAGGCCTTTTGGTACTATTTGTAAAACTCCAGTTCTGCCCAGCCTTTGCCACCTGTCCCACAGTGATGTCCCCATCCATGAGCACATTTGTCCTTCTCCCCAGATCACCTTGCTTATTAAAATCATTGCAGTTTTGCCTGTGTTGGCTCTTTCCGAGATTCCCTTCTGTCTATTGTCTTGGTTTAACCACGTTAGTTTCTAACACCCCTGACCTAAAGGGAAATTGGGAATCGAACTCTCCCGAAGCTTTGCTTGACCAGCCTGGGTGACAACTTTCTTCTTTGGTTTAGATGCTTCTGGCTTCCTCTCTTTGCACTTCCTTCCTGTGTTAGAAGTGGCACTCATTGCTCTTTCCTCCCTGTGGGTGTCTGTTCCTAGAAAGAAAAATTCCCTGGGTTTACTTCTGCACTGCCCCAGAACACTGGGGTTGGCTCAGACTTAATAAGCACACAAGGTGTATTTGTTGAAGAAATGAGTGAAAAAATTGTTAGATTGCCAATGTGTGCTAAAGGATTCTTATAGGCCCAACTGTGCCTCAATGATCTCATTGAATCCTCACACATCCTTGTCGGGGAAGTGATATTACTACCATGCTCCTTTATAGATGAGAAGTGGTGAGGCTTACTGTATGTCAGAGTCAGAAGTCATCCCTAAACATATCCACTCTGGAGCTTCAGCTCTAGATCACAGATGAAATTGCCCATTATGGCAGCAAAAACGGCTGCAACTACTGGGTCTCTGTCTCTGAGGAGCAATTACCCTCTGGAAATGAATGATGATGAGTTAGGGCTCCAAGGCTCCCTCTGCTTGCCTGTCAACAACCCGTTGCTGTTTGAACTCCCTTTTCTTTCCATACTACAAGCCTGCTGTTCAGCCAGACAATTAAGTTTCAAGACTGAAATCCTAGTCTCAGCTTTCCTTTACCTTCTGTCTCTGGGCACTTGAATAGACCAACCCCAACACCCATTTTACTATAGTGTGCTATGTCAAGTTTTGCTTGGTAGATGAACAAAGGTCTACCAACCCCATGTAGGGTATCAACAGTAGACCCAAGAAACAATTCCACTTAAGTCTAGCTTGATGGAACAATGAGTTTAATTAGGGTTGCTTACCTGAGTGTAGGTGAAGCTTATCCTACAGAAGTATTGGTATTTATGTTAGGTCTCTCTCCTAGCAACCATTAACTGCCTTACATCCTCCAGGAGGGATAGAGCCTTGTGAGTTGCCCCTATGACTGGACAGGTCCCAGGTGTCCTATAGGTACTCAAAGCTGCTGAGAGTGACATCTGTATCATACCAGGTAGCAGCATCTACAGAATGCCACCCCTGAAAGACCTATGGTGTGGCTTGCCTTATATTATTCACGAATCATAGGTAGTTCTCAAACTATAAGGGCAGAAACCTCCCAAAGCTCAGTCCTGTTCTGAAGTTTGGGAGTCCTTTCCCACAACCAATTCTTCTTCCTCTCTTTCTAGGGCCAGCAGTTCCAGACTGATCCAGGGTCTGGGAAGTGGTGTCTCTTTTCAACTTTTATCCTGTTCATGAATTAGCCCAGCTCAAGCATGGGACCCAGCATGGATCTCCAAAAGTTCTTACTGTCTGTCACTGAGAACCATCCTGCAGCCATGAACCTGTGAACTGTTGCCCAGCTTGCTGGGGGACCTACCAGCCATTCCAAGGCAGTTTTGTATAAGTCTAAGCTATACTCCATCTCTGCCTCCCAGGGTTCAGTTGGAGTAAGCGCTCCATGAACTCCAAGCATTAAATTATAAGAGTAAATCATCACAATGGCATATTTGTTTCTACTAAAACCACTTCGAATATGGTGTTCTGCTAAGAAATGGGGTTAATCCACACTTATATTCCCATTAGTGAGCCATACCAGATTTTATAATGCTTGTCTATCCCAGAAAAATATGTGTGTTTGTGTGTGTGTGTGTGTGTGTGTGTGTGTGTGGTGTCTGTCATATGTCTGTATATGTTTATTTGTGTGACAAGAATGGATAATGAATATTCCAAAGCTAAAAGGATTAACTTTTCTGGAAGATGAAAATTCTTTAGGGGGCTCTGCACATAGAAGCTTATAAGACTGAACTATCATTAGCCAACTGGTAGCAAATCAATCACCTGCCTATTGCTTCTTATAGGAAACACTTGTAAGACCTTCTCTTTAATTTTGAATTGCTTTTGAAAAGCAAGAGCCTTCCAAGATCTAAGAAGAGGAAAGATTTCTTACATATGCTATCTTAGCCTCCTCTGGAGAGACCTGCTGTCCCTTCTTTGTTAGGTAGATGGAGAGGCTAGCTTCCCACAATGCCGATCTGTATTCTTGAATGTGTGTCCAAGCTGCCAAGTGGCATAGGGATAGCCCTGGATAGGAGGCCAGGACACATCTCCACAGTTGGGAGGGTGGTAAGCAGGAGCTTGGCAAAGTGCTTCCTGATGAACTTGGCCAGGCTAGCAAGGCACAGAGAACTCTGCCAGGCCAGGCTATGGGCACTGGACAAATGGCAGTGTCTGTCAGCTTGCAAATCACAGCATGCTAGAAGGACAGAAGCATAGAATAGATTTCAGACTGCCTGCCACAAGCACTAGTGTGGAAATGGCCAAATAAGATACTTCCTCAAGCATGGCCAGCATCTGGCCTCTTTAATTCCAAGTTTCCTGTCCAGCCTACAATATACAGCTTGTCCATAATTCCCATATTCTTTGTATCCCCTGGAGTTGTCAGTTTTTACAGGATGTAGCTCTGTGCACTGTTCCATAATAGGTATTTGGGTTTGTTCCATTGGTCAGAACTACCAAATTTATTTCCCTGCAGGAAAGCATTTTCATTCCCCTCCATGGCGATTCCATTTTATGTTTATCAGAAGTGAAAATTCTACACATCTTTCAATCCATCACTCATTCATGAGGGCACATAGACTGCTTTATTGTTGGGCAGAAATGGATTCCAAATTTTCTCTCCAGTTGGGGCATCTCAGTCTAACAGAGGTAAAAGTATTCTGAAGGGCAGGGCCCTGGTGCCAACTGAATCCAGTTCCCTTGTAGTTGCTCTCTATGCATTTTCCATTCACCCCACTCTCATTTCTCCAGCATCCATACCCATCTTGTATGTGCAAATACCCAAAGTGGAAATAAGGCCAGAGGTTAAGCAGAACTGCAAGCTTCAAACCAGTGTGGTGTTTTTAGACATTTCCAGATTTATAAGATCATTTTCCTGAAACTCCTGCTTTGTGTCCCAATGAGAGGAACATGGAGACAGTGCTCTCTGGTGTAAGTCGCTGTTGGAGTCACAATGTTGGGCTCTTTGCTGGGTTGAAAGCCAGCCTGGTTGTTTAGCTGAGAAGCCTTATCTGACAGACCCGTGTTCTGCTATGATGGCACAATATGCCTTCACGTGGCATCCGACTGCTCTTGGTGGTATTCTAAGAGCTGCTTGTCAAGGACTATAGTTAATTGTTATTCTACTTCTACTTAATTAAAACTGCTAGGCAAAGCTTCACTCCTTTTCCACACCTTGCTTCTGCATAGTGTCTGAGTCCCCGGGTGTCATCAGCTTAAGCCTGGAATCATGAGTGAGAAAATGGAACATTCTTCCTTTAGTCTGAGCTACCACACAATGGGTCCCGGGTTCCCTGGCTAAGTGGATGGGGAGTTGTTGCCTCTAAATTATCTTCTGCAGGCTGTCTGTGCTTTTGGGAAAACTGTCTAGGTTGGGAGTCTCTTCCAGAACTGGGTGACAACAACAGATCATAGCTGTGGAAACTCAGGGGCAGGATCTGTTAGATTTGGGCAAGTGACAAGCAGAGACTAAATCAGGCACATGCCCACGCTTGCTCTCTGACCTGAGAGTGACAAATTAGGCCTCTGAAAGATTGGGTTTGGGACAGATTTCACCAGTGTCTCCACATCTGCCCCCAGCAGAGCTACCCCACAGTTGTCTCAAATACCCTTCAAGATAT